>NC_067476.1:1852000-2192500 GCF_947179515.1 Apodemus sylvaticus
AAAACTCCCCCCACAATTTCATGACTTGCATTCCCCTATTCTGGGAAATCGAGCTTTCACAGCACTCATGGTGTCTTCTCTCATTGATGTCTGATATGGCCATCTTCTGCTACATATGTAGGTGGAGCCATGGGTCCCCCCATGTGTACTCTTTGATTGGTGGTTTAGCTACTGGTAGCTCTGGTTGGTACATATTATTGTTCCTCCTGCAGGGCTGCAAACATGGTCCGTCCCAACCAGGCACTAAATCTGAGGGTGAATTCTGGATATCAGGAGAGGAAACAGGTCCAGCAAGGTGAGAGACAGATGCAACCACACACAGAAGCGGCTTGAATCTGAATGTTTTTTTCCTATTCCAGTCAAGTTAACATCTCAAATTAAGCATCACATTCATCTGTTAAAGCTTCAGCTTTCTCTGTATTTACCCATAGTCCAGCCATAATCTGGTTGGTCAATTGGTGCATGCGGTTGAACTGCTTCTTCTTCCTTGCTGTCATGCTAGCCCGGGAGCTGGGGAAGAATGGCTCCTGGGCCTAGCTTCCTGGTGACAATGGCGGAATTGCAGAGCTTGGGAAGCTGCCTGGCTCTGCACTGTCCTCCAAGAGTACTACCACCTAGTCCGCCTGTTGCATTCTCCTCTGTGCCATGCCCAGGACCACCGTACCCCCGCCCCCGCTCCCCTTCGCCCAGTGATCAGCTCCGGTAGCAGCCCCTAGCCCCCAGCCTGGTGAACTAACCAGCTGCTGCCTTTAGGCCCAACTCGGTGAGCTAACTGACTACTACCCTGAGTGTCTCTCTGAGTAAAAAGTATCTACTGTCTCCTGAATCACACCTGGATAAGCTAAAATTGTTGTTTTGCCCAAGACTCCCTAGGTGGGGTCTGCAAAACAAAAACATAGTTCCTCACAGGCTTCTATTGCTATCCAGTTGAGCCTGGTTAGAGATAGCCTGTCTGCATAACAAGTCAGCTCAAGAGTTAAAGGCGGAACAGGATTAACTTGTCTGCAGATGTCTGAGGTATCCAATTCAGTTGCAACACAGAAAGCCTGGCCTCTGGGATGGGGGAAGGTAGCTACGAGCAATGCAACAACTCAAATGTAAATTCTTTCTATCTTGCCCAACACACACTTGTATTCCAAGGACCTTGCATAAGGTTCTTCATATGTAAATATCCTAGGTATGGGCCTATTTATTGGAATCCATCTGCCCTGCAAGGAATAAATAAAAAAAAAAAACCAAACCAAAACAAAACAAAACAAAACAAAAAACCAAGAAAGAACCTATGACTTAGAGTTCCTGGAAACTTCTACAGCCTGCTAAAAATGCTTTTTTCCACCATACTTGGAACCATACTACACATATATCCTGTTGGGAGGCAAATGCAAGCACACAAACGATTGGGGCAAAGCGTTGTAGAATATTTTGGCTACAAGATGTATTTATTCTTTTACATCCGAATATGCTTGGTATTCTTAATTCTGGCCACTAGGAAGGAGAGTTTCAGAAATATAGTAAATTGCCAAGTGTGGTGTTCAGCTTCTGAATTTATAGGGTGTTCCGCTTTTCCAGGAGACATTTCTCACCTCTGTAAAATATTTTTTTACAGACTACACTGGGCCACTTAGTCAGCAAACCTCTTCAACTTCTTGGGTCCTTTCTCTAGCTGCACCATTGGGGGCCATATGTTCATTCTGCTGGTTGGCTGTGAGCCATGGATAATTTGATCCACTTTTTAATAAGGACCAAATTATTCATATTTTGGTCTTCCTTCTTCTTGAGCTTCATGTAGTCTGTGAGTTGCATCTTGGGTGTTGCAAGCTTTTGGGCTAATATTTATTTATCAGCAAGTGCATACCATCTGTGTTGTTTTGTGATTGGGTTACCCCACTCAGGATGATATTTTCTAGCTCCATCCATTTGCCTAGGAATTTTGTGAATTCATTGTTTTTAATAGCTCCATTGTGTAAATGTATTCCATTGTGTAAATGTACCACATTTTCTGTATCCATTTCTCTGTTGAGGGACATCTAGGTTCTCTCCAGCTTCTGGCTATTATAAATAATTCTTCTATGAGCATAGTGGAGCATGTGTTCTTATTACATGTTGGAAGCATCTTCTGGGTATATGCCCAGGAGTGGTATAGCTGGGTCCTCAGGTAGTGCTATGACCAATTTTCTGAGGAACTGCCAAACTGATTTCCAGAAGGGTTTCAATAGCTTGCAATCCCACCAGCAAAGGAGAAGTATTCCTCTGTCTCCATATCTTCTCCTTTGCTATCTCCTGAGTTTTTGATCCTGGCCATTCTGAGTGATGTGAGGTGGAATCTCAGGATCATTTTTATTTGCATTTCTATGATTATTAAGGATTTTGAACATTTCTTTAGGTGTTTCTCAGTCATCTGGCATTCCTCAGTTGAGAATTCTTTGTTTAGCTCTGTACCCCATGTTTTAATTGGGTTATTTGGCTCTCTGGAGTCTAACTTCTTGAGTTCTTTGTGTATATTGTATATTAGCGCTCTATTGGATGTAGGCTAGGAAAAGATTTTTTCCCAATCTGTTGGCTGCCATTTTGTCCTATTGACAGTGACAGTGACAGTGTCCTTTGCTTTACAGAAGCTTTGCAATATTGTGAGGTCCCATTTGTCAATTCTTTTTATTTTCAATTCTTTTTTATATTCAATATATATTTTTATTTACATTTCAAATGATTTCTCCTTTTCTAGACCTCCACTCCCCAAAAGTCCCATCAGTCCCCTTCCTTCCCCCTGTTTTCCCACCCAACCCTTCTCACTTCCCTGTTCTGGTTTTGCCCTGTACTGCTTCACTGAGTCTTTCCAGAACAAGGGGCCACTCCTCCGTTCTTCTTGAACCTCATTTGATGTGTGGATTATGTTTTGGGTATTCCAGTTTTCTAAGTTAATATCCACTTTTTAGTGAGTGCATACCATGATTCACCTTTTGAGACTGGGTTATCTCACTTAGTATGATGTTCTCCAGCTCCATCCACTTGCCTAAGAATTTGATGAATTCATTGTTTCTAATGGCTGAATAGTACTTCATTGTGTATATATACCACATTTTTTGCATCCATTCTTCTGTTGAGGGATACCTGGGTTCTTTCCAGCTTCTGGCAATGATAAATAGGACTGCTTTTAACATAGTAAAGCATGTATCCTTATTACATGCTGGGGAATCCACTGGTTATATGCCCAGGAGTGGTATAGCAGGATCTTCTGGAAGTGAGGTTTCCAGTTTTCTGAGAAACCGCTAGAATGATTTCCAGAGTGGTTGTACCAATTTGCAACCCCACCAGCAGTGGAGGAGTGTTCCTCTTTCTCCACATCCTCACCAACACCTGCTGTTTCCTGAATTTTTAATCTTAGCCATTCTGACTGGTGTAAGGTGAAATCTCAGGGTTCATTTCTGGGTCTTCAATCCTGATCCATTGATCCACCTGCCTGTCACTGTACCAATACCATGCAGTTTTTAGCACTATTGCTCTGAAGTATTGCTTGAGGTCAGGGATACAGTTTCCCCCGGAATTTCTTTTGTTGTTGAGTATAGTTTTAGGTATCCTGGGTTTTTTGTTATTCCAGTTTGAGAATTGCTCTTTTGATTTTGATGGGTATTGCGTTGAATCTGTATATTGCTTTTGGCAAAATGGCCATTTTAACTATATTAATCCTGCTGATCCATGAGCATGGGAGGTTTTTCCATTTTTTGAGGTCTTCTTCCATTTCCTTCTTCAGAGTCTTGAAGTTCTTGTCATACAGATCTTTCACATGTTTGGTAAGAGTCACCCCAAGGTACTTTATACTGTTTGTGGCTATTGTGAAGGGTGTCATTTCCCTAATTTCTTTCTCAGCCTGCTTATCCTTTGAGTATAGGAAGGCTACTGATTTGCTTGAATTGATTTTATAACTTACCACTTTGCTGAAGTTGTTTATCAGCTGTAGGGGTTTTTTGGGTCACTTAGGTAGACTATCATTTCATGTGCAAATAATGATAGTTTGACTTCTTCCTTTCCAATTTGTATCCCTTTGACCTCCTTATGTTCATATATGTTGACTTTCAACCTAAAGTCATCAAAAGAGACACAGAAGGACACTTCTTGCTCGTCAAAGGAAAAGTCCAACAAGAAGAACTTTCCATTCTGAACATCTATGAGCCAAATGCAAGGGCACCCTCATTCGTAAAAGAAACTTTACTAAAGCTCAAAGCACACATTGCACCTAACACAATAATTGTGGGGGACTTCAACACTCCATTCTCCTCAATGGACTGATCATGAAAACAGAAACTAAACAGGGACACAGTAAAACTAATTGAAGCTTTGGACCAATTGGATTTGACTGATATTTATAGAACATGTCACCCTAAAGCAAAAGAATATACCTTTTTCTCAGCACCTCATGGTACCTTCTCCAAAATCGACCATATAATTGGTCACAAGACAAACCTCAACAAGTATAAGAAAATCGAACTAATCCCGTGCCTCCTATCAGATCACTATGGTGTAACAGTGGTTTTCAATAGCAACAAAAACAACAGAAATCCCACATACACATGGAGGCTGAACAACACCCTACTCAATGACACCTTGGCCAAAGAAGAAATAAAGAAAGAAATCAGAGACTTTTTAGAATTTAATGAAAATGAAGTCACAACATACCCAAATCTTTGGGACACAATGAAAGCAGTGCTAAGAGGAAAACTCATAGCCCTGAGTGCCTCCAAAAAGAAAATGGAGAGAGCACACACTAGCAGCTTAATGACACACCTGAAAGCCCTGGAACAAAAAGAAGCCAATTCACCCAAGAGGAGTAGAAGGCAGGAAATCATCAAACTCAGGGCTGAAATCAATCAAGTGGAAACAAAGAGAACCATACAAATAATCACGGAACCCAGGAGCTGGTTCTTTGAGAAAATTAACAAGATAGACAAACCCTTAGCCAGACTGACCAAAGGGCACAGAGAGAGAAATTTCTCTCTCTAACTCTATGAGGAATTGAGTTGGAATTTTGGTGGGGATTCGAGTGAATCTGTAGATTGCTTTAGGCAAGATGGCCATTTTTCCTATATTAACCCTGCCAATCCATGAGCATGGGAGATCTTTCCAGCTTCTTATATCTTCTAAAATTTCTTTCTTAAGAGATTTGATGTTCTCGTAATATAGATTTTTCATTTGCTAGGTTTGAGTCACACCAAGGTACTTTATATTGTTTGTGACCATTGTGAAGAGTATCATTTCCCTAATTTCTTTCACAACCTCTTTATTCTTTGAGAATAGAAACTTTATTGATTTGTTTGAATTAATTTTATATTTAGCCACTTTGCTGAAGTTGTTTATCAGGATTAGGAGTTGTCAGGTGGAATTTTTGGTGTCACTTATGTATACTACCATATCATCTGCAAGTAGTGATACTTTGACTTCTTCCTTTCCAATTTGTATCCATTTAACCTCCTTTTTTGTCTAATTGCTCTGGCTAGGACTTAGAGTACTATATTCAACAGGTAGGGAGAGAGTATACAGCCTTGTATTTTCCCTGCTTTCAGTCAAATTGCTTCAAGTTTCTCTCCATTTAGTTTTATGTTGGCTATTGGTTTGCTGTATATTGCTTTTGCCATGTTTAGGCCTGGGCCTTGAATTCCTGATATTTCCAAGACTTTTATCTTGAAGGGGTGTTGGATTTTGTCAAATGCTTTCTTGGCATCTAACGAAATGATCATGTGGGGTTTTTTTGAGTTTATTTATATAACGGATTACATTAATGGATTTCCTTATATTGAAGAACCCCTGCATCTCTAGGATGAAGCCTACGTGATCATGGTGGATGATCATTTTTATGTGTTCTTAGACTCGATTGGCAAGAATTTTTGTTTTTGTGTTTTGGGTTTTTTAGTTTTGTTTTGGTTGGTTGGTTTTTTGTTTTTGTTTTGTTTGTTTGTTTGTTTGTTTGTTTGAGACAGTGTTTCTCTTTATTGTGCTGACTGTCCTGAAACTCACTCTATAGACCAGGCTGGTCTCAAACACAGAAATCTACCTGACTCTGCCTCCTGAGTGCTGGGATTAAAGGCATGTGCCACCATTGCCTGGCTTAGTTGGCAAGAATTTTATTGAGAATTTTTGCATCAATATTCATAAGGGAAATTGGCCTAAAGTTCTCCTTCTTTCTTGGGTCTTTGTGTGGTTTAGGTATTAGAGTAATTTTGATTTCAGAAAATGAGTTGGGTAATGTTCCTTCTGTTTCTATTTCGTGGAATATTTTGAAGAGTACTGGTGTTGTCTTCTTTGAAGGTCTGCAGTTAATCCATCTGGTCCTGAGCTTCTTTGGTTGGGAGACTATTAATGACTGCTTCCATTTCTTTAGGGGTTATGGGATTGTTTAGATCATTTATATGATCCTGATTTTACTTTAACACTGGGTATCTGTCTAGAAAATTGTCCAATTCATATAGATTTTCCACTATTGTTGAGTATAGGCTTTTTAGTAGGATTTGATGAGTTTTTGGATTTCTTTAATATCTGTTGATATGTCTCCCTTTTCATTTCTGATTTTCCTGATTTGGATACTGTCTCTGTTACCACTGTTTAATTTGGCTAAGGGTTTATCTATCCTTCTGCTTTTTTCATAGAACCAGCTCCTGGCTTGGCTGATTCTTTGTATAGTTGTTTTTGTTTCTTCTTGGTTGATTTCAGCCCTGTGTTTGATTATTTCCTGCCATCTACTCCTCTTGGGTGTATTTGCTTCTTTTTGTTCTAGAGCCCTCAGCTGTGCTGTTAAGCTGTTAGTGTATACTCTTTCCAGTTTCTTTTTGGAGGCATTCAGAGCTATGAGATTTCCTCTTAGCACTGCTTTCATTGTGTCCCCTAAGTTTGGGTATGTTGTGTCTTTGCTTTTATTAAATTCTAAAGTCTTTAATTTCTTTATGTCTTCCTTGACCAAGTTATCGATGTGTAGAGTGTTGTTCAGTTTTCATGTGTATGTGGACTTTCTGTTGTTTTGGGTATTATTGAAGACCAGCCTTAGTCCATGTTGATCTGATAGGGTGCATAAAATTATGTCAATCATCTTATATCTATTGAGGTCTGTTTGGTGACCACATATATGGTCAGTTTTGGGAAAGGTACCATGGTGTGCTGAGAAGAAGTTACATTCTTTTGTTTTAGGATAAAATGTTCTATAGATATCTCTTAAATCCATTTGTTTCAAAACTTATGTCATTTTTACTGTTTCTCTGTTTTGTTTGTGTTTCCTTGATCTGTTCATTGAAGAGAGTGGGGTGTTGAAGTCTCCCACTATTATTGTGTGGGGTACAATGTGTGCCTTCAGCTTTATTAAAGTTTTTTTTTATGAATGTTGCTGCCATTTTATTTGGAGATTTTATGTTCAGAATTGAGAGTTCATCTTGGTAGATTTTTCCTTTATGAGTATGAAGTGTCCTTCTTTATCTGTTTTGATTACTTTAGGTTGAAAGTCAATTTTACTAGATATTAGGATGGCTACATCAGCTTGTTTCTTGAGACCATTTGCTTGGAAAATTGTTTTCTAGCCTTTTACACTGAAGTAGTGTCTGTCTTTGTGCCTGAGGTAGGTTTCCTGTACGCAGCAAAATGTTGGGTCCTGCTTATGTACCAGTCTATTAGTCTATGTCTTTTTATTGCAGAATTAAGACTATTAATATTAAAAGATATTAAGGAGAAGTGATTGTTGCTTCCTGTTATTTTTGTTATTAGAGGTAGAGTTATGTCTGTGTGGCTCTCTTCTTTTTGGTTTATTAAAAAATTAAATTAATTTCTTGCTTTTTCTAGTGTGTAGTTTCCTTCCTTTTGTTGGTATTTTCCATTCATTATCCTTTGGAGGGTTTGATTTGTGGAAAGATACTGTACAAATTTGTCTGGTTTTTTTTTTTTTTTTTTTTTTTTTTGTGGAATACCTTGGTTTCTCCATCTATGGTAATTGAGAGTTTTGCCGCATATAGTAGCCAGGGCTGGCATTTGTGTTCCCTTAGGGTCTGTATGACATCTGCCCACAATCTCTGGCTTTCATAGTCTCTGGAGAAAAGTCTAGTGTAATTCTGATAGGTCTGCCTATATATGTTACTTGACATTTTTCCATTACTGCTTTTAATATACTTTCTTTGTTTAGTGGATTTGATGTTTTAATTATTACTTTTCTAGTCAAACCTATTTGAAACTTTGTAGGCTTCTTGCGTGTTTATGGGCATCTCTTTCTTTAGGTTAGGAAAGTTTTCTATAATTTTGTTGAAGACATTTACTGGCCCTTTGAGTTGGAAATCTTCAGTCTCTTCTATACCTATAATCCTTAGCTTTGGTCTTCTCATTTTGTCCTGGTTTTCATGGATGTTTTGGGTCAGGAATTTTTCGCATTTTTCTTTTTCTTTGACTGTTCTGTCAATGCTTTCTATGGTATCTTCTGCATCTGTGATTCTTTCTTCTATGTCTTGTATTATGTTATTTATGCTTGCATCCATGCCTCCTGACTTCTTTCCTAGGTTTTCTGTGTCCAGAGTTGTTTTCTTTTGTGATTTCTTTATTGTTTCTACCTCTATTTTTAGATCCTGGATGGTTGTGTTTGATTCCTTCACCTGTTTGTTTGTATTTTCCTGTATTTCTTTAAGGGTTTCTACCTGTTTACCTGTGTTCTCCTGTATTTCTTTAAGGGAGTTATTTATGTCCTTCTTGAAACCTGGTATCCAGGACATGCTGTTGTGGGAGAGTTGGGTTTGGATGGTACCATGATGTCTTAATTTCTGTTGTAACATTCCTACATCTGCCTTTCACCATTTGATTGTCTCTGGTGTCAGTTGGTCCTGCTGTCTCTGACTGGTGCTTGTCCCTCCTTTGGGCCTGCAAGTCTGTCTCAACACCCCTGGGTGATTGGCTGTCTCCTGGCACAGAGTGCTGTGGCACTTTCCAGCTCCTGGGTGCAGGTAAGACCCTGGTGGACCCTGTTCCAGCTGTTCTGGCACGCTGGTGTTCCCTGTGCTCCTAGATGTTCCCTCCTGCTCTGTTGCAGGAGAAAAGATGGGAGCCTCACCTCTAAATGAGGGAGTCAAATCACTCCATGCAGAGCAGTTTTCCCCTGGCAGGATGGGTGCACAGTTGGCTGTTGCTCTGACCAGCTCCTGGATGTGTCAGGAGCCATAATGGGACTAGCAGGTGATCACCCTGAAATGCCTGCTTCGGATTATTATATAATCTGTGACAGTGAGCCCGCATTCAGCAAGGCTGTGTGGGACTAATTTTAGGAAAGATTTCTGCTATTAATATGCTTTTCTTTTTGTAATTAAATATATATAATAATCAATAAGTAATAGCATACCCCTTTGGAGCAGATCTCTGCAGATCCATGAAGATGTATTGTCTTATAGTGATGCAATGCAGACAAATAGGTGACTTAAGTTTTAATGATGAAACTATAAGGATTCCTAAAATTATATCTGTGATTATTAAGTTCTTTTATAATAGGACTGTTACTAGGATTGTTTTCTGATAGTCAAGACCGGAATGAGAAATCTCCCAGTCTCCCAAGTATCACAAGTTAATTGCTGTTAGATGGCAACCAGACTTTCTCCTACTCAGAGCACATTCCAAGAGGCTGTAAAACAATCAACCAAAGGTCATAAAAAGGGAACTAGGATTTATTATAGGTGTTAGGACAGAAGATAAAATATTGACTGGCTTTATCTATATAAAACTTCACTTATAACTTAGTTATGGATTTAAACTTTCTATGAACCTGTAGAGAAGACAAATGATAGTTAGATAATTAATCCTAATGGATATGCATGTAACCATTCTCTGTTGTAAACTTCTATTTCAATTTATGACTTGGTATTTTGTGTGAAATTATGATGAACTTTGTAACATGTGATCATGTATTCTGAAAGATGCTTAAGGGCTGAGGACAAGAGAAGTTTGACCAAAAGAATTGAGTGAGAGGAACAGAGCTGAGAGAAGAACTGAAGTGAGGAGAAGTTTTTAGTCAGAAGAGAACAAGATTAGAAGGAGAATGCAGAGTGGAATAACTTAGAACCCATAGGCAACATAAAATAACTAATAGAACAATGTGTAGGAGGCAGAGGGAAAGAGGAAAAAAGAAGAAGTTGCAGAGAGCAGAAGGAGCAGGCAGACTTCTTCTCTTGGGACAGGACAGGTCCCACGGTAAGGACAAGGCAGGTTTAGTCTTATTAAGAGAAACAAAGCCTTTTTTCTTACAAACATGTAAGAAGCTTTTTCTTTCTTGATGCAATAAATATTGGAGTACATTTTTCATCCAGAATGAGTGAGTTCCTTCTGCACCGATCTTTTGCTCCATATGCATATGTAAGTATAGATGTGTGTGTAAGTATGAAATTGTGAGAATGCATGCAAGCTGGGCCCAACTGACTGTGTGAAAATATGTATGAAACTGTATGTATGAATTTATGTGAGATTATGCATATTCACTTATGTAGAAGTTTTTCCTTCTGCAAGTGTTATGCTCTTCTCCTGGTTCAATAGAAGTTTATTGCTCCTATCTTCCCCCTAGAATGACAAGCAAGAGGCATCTGGACAACAGGGAAAAGGCTCTAGTAACGAATCCTTTACATAATCTCCTGCTGCTGAGACTGTAATCTCTGGCTTCAGAGGAACACAGAAGGCAGGTCAGCTACATTAGCCTAGTAACTTAGACTTAGATAAGTAAACATTTTATTATACAGCAACCCTAAATTTTCTGTAAGACAAAGTCTTACCCCTGCAGATGCTCTTCGCCCCGCCCCCACTCTGCTGCCTCAAGAAGAACCAAGAAGAAACAACTCTGCTGGGGCTGGCTCCTGGCATGGGTGCAAGTGGGATCCCGGTGGACACTGTCTCAGCTGTTCGTTCTGGCACTCAGGTGTTCCCTGCACTCCTGGATATACCTGCCCACTCAGGAGCTGTAGAGAAGATGGCAGCCTCACCTGTAAACACCAGACTCCCTGCAGAGCAGTACCTGACTTACTTTTATTTAAACCTTAGAAAGTGACTGGCAAGGTGTTTCCAGGAATGAAGTTGTGAAGGAGGTACAGGACATGTTTGAGGCTGGGATCCTCTTTTCTGACACCATCTGCAATACTGCAGACATAAGCACACACATGCATCCCTCCTCCCTCCAACATGTACACACACAGCAAGTATTTCACTTCCCAAATTAGGGGAAATTACTTTTATGGGTGTTTGTCCTTCAGAAGTAATACATACTGGCACTCCCTGTGAACAACTATTAGCTTCACATCTTCCTAAAAAATTTCAAACTCGATTATTTACCCTTCTTCTGACCAACTTGCTCTGATGTAAAAACCTGGATGAAGTTTTACTAGAGATAAACTTATATTCATTTCTGGGTCTTTAGATATTTTTTTGTAATGGAAAAATAGAGAATTAACTTTCTTACTCTCATTCCAAAATTAGGTTTTTAAGGGAGTGGGGGGGGCATGTTTTCAATACTTCTTTATTCATTCATAATTAAAGGGTATTGACAACATAAAATGTAAAAACAAAATCAATGAAATGTCTTCAATTATGCTTATCTATTTATATGTTATTAGAGCATCATTAAGAAGTAAAAATATTTATGCTAGTCTAGACTATAAGAAAATCATGTACTGAGAATACTGGCCTTGTCATTGTAGTTTGGACTAACTTAACTCATTATGTTTCAAAACATCCAAACCTTATAAGATGATTATCAATATTAATAGCCCAATTTTCACCACTCTTTGTCTTATTTCATGATTGTGAAGTATAAATGCACATTATTTTCCATTTATATTTTGTCTTTAAATAATTAAACAGTGATTTAATTACATTTGTTGTCCATATCATTGCCCCTGTTAAACTAGTTTAGAAACCCATTTGTCCATTATTCACATTCAAAAATCATTAAAAATGCAACCTATAATTCTGATAACCCACCACTTTGGGGTTTCACGTAACAAATACCTCTAGGAGCTCACAGTTATGAAGTCACTTTAAAATGAAAATGTACTGTCTAAAAGCCTTCGAATATTATATATCCTAAACTGTGGCAAAAGTAGTATAAGTTTATAATATCTCAAAATGCAAGGCAAAATTATCAAATTAAAATGTTACTATGGTATATGAATATCACTTCCAAAACAGATGAATAATTGGAGAAAACTGGAGAAATTATTTAACTGGATGAAGAGCTTTAAACATAATCTTAGTGGAATCAAATACAAAACACAGTGCAAATGCTTTATACTGCTAATTAAGAGATTACAAATAGCTAAATTTACACAAATTTTAGGTGCAAAAATGGATACAGACATGATGCTCTCATATATGATACTGAAATAAGAGTGTTCAAGGGAAGAAAAAACCTACTTGTATTTATGCTGAAGGTAAAGGCTCCTGGGAAACTCCTGGACCATTAAAATAACTGGACTCATTGAACTGTATTCACTCTAATGCATACTTATTTCTGCAAACCACCCTTGGCAAAACATCAGAGATGTTCTTTTGTGAAGAAGTGCACTCAATCTTCCACTCACTATGTGTTTACAGGTCATTCTCCTATGTAACTACCACTAGCTGCAAGAACATACTGTTTACTTGGATTTTACAGAAAGTTCTACATCTACAAAATGGTTTTCTCTGACCACCTTTCCATATAAAACTTAGATAGGTAGACGACTCTAATTTTGACAAAATTTGTAAGAAAATAAATTTCACAAACTATTATTTACCTTTATAATGGAAATACTGTCATTGTCCTCTGTAGTGTGCCCAGGAATATCAAAGTCAGGTGTGTCAAGGAGCCTTTAGAATAAAAACATACAGTAATGGGTAGGTTTGGTCATTTGAGAAACTCTGTTGAAATATCCACTACCTATATATTGAGTGATATTTCCACATTTATGTAATTCAAAGTTAATGGGTATTTTAAAGCTTTTGGTTCTCTTTATGAGCTTTAGCTTATCTCAATGTATAAAACATACAAGAAAGACTAATTCCTAATCTAATTGTTTTAAAAAGTCATCATATTAAGAAATGGCTCAGAAAATAAGAGTGCTTGCTGCCCACACAAAACAACCTGAATTTGAATCTTCAACATATGCATAAGTACTTGGATGTGCTCTTGTAAAAATGGTACTGTTGGTGACACAGACAGGGGATACTGGTTACTTGTTGACTTCAAGTAAAGCTCGATGTTCAATGAGACACCTTACATCAATAGGGCAAGATGGAGATTAATATGAGCAAGACACCAATATCCTCCTCTTACCTCCAAGTTTGCATATAAACATATGCAATAAGAGAGAGAAAGAGAGAGAGAGAGAGAGAGAGAGAGAGAGAGAGAGAGAGAGAGGTCAATTGCTGATGTATTGATTTTTGCCTGTATAAACTATTTGTCTTAAAGTTTGAACTGATAATTTTCTTAACAAGTACATATGTTTGCTATCTAAACTGAAATTAATCCATTGCTTAAAACAAGATAGAAAATAGGCTGTGTCTTCTCCAATAGCTAACATTGGTTGAAAACTAAGCTCTATAAGTCCTACATACCTCAGTATGTATTAAGTGCCTTATTTATATAAATTGATAAAGGAATATAAAGTACCACAAGTATTTCTGCTACAGAGACTCCTGTAAAGGATTAAAATTCCCTTAACATCTTTGTTGTGTTGTGTGTGTGTGTGTTTAGGACAGGGAATATCAGTGTTCTTTC
Organism: Apodemus sylvaticus; assembly: GCF_947179515.1. Lineage (NCBI taxonomy): Eukaryota > Metazoa > Chordata > Mammalia > Rodentia > Muridae > Apodemus > Apodemus sylvaticus. Next base: position 1,865,739 of record NC_067476.1, read on the forward strand.
TCATTGGATTCCATCCAACACACAATGGTGTCTCCCTTTAACAGGAAACAAATAAATTCTTCTAGATTGGATTTTCTGCAAGCCATAAGGGATAACCCTAACTCTGCCTCCTCAGTGATGGAAAGACACAAGCATGTGCAATCGTGCCTGTATTGTTATTTGTATTCTGAGATCAAACTCAGTACCTCCAGTTTATAAAAACTCACTTCATTAATGGGTCTCCCACCTCAGCCCCAAATTGGTACCTTTCAAGAGATAGATTGATATTCTCAGGTCCTCCAATTGGCCAGTCTAAACAGCAACAGCATATTCAGGAGTCTTCAATTTTTTATTTTAATGAGTTTTTGTAATAATTTTAGTATCTTTTTTATCCTATTTTCTTTTCTTTTTTTGTTTTTAATATGCAAATTTTCTTTTTTTTAATTCGATATATTTTTTATTTACATTTCAGATGATTTTCCCTTTTCTGGTCCCCCACGCCCCGAAAGACCCATAAGCCCCCTTCCCTCCCCCTGTTCTCCCACCTTCCCCTTCCCACTTCCCCGTTCTGGTTTTGCCCTATACTGCTACACTGAGTCTTTCCAGAACAAGGGGCCACTCCTCCATTCTTCTTGTACCTCATTTGATGTGTGTATTATGTGTTGGGTATTCCAGTTTTCTAGGCTAATATCCACTTATTAGTGAGTGCATACCATGATTGATCTTTTGAGGCTGGGTTACCTCACTTAGTATGATGTTCTCCAGTTCCACCCATTTGGCTAAGAATTTCATGAATTCATTGTTTCTAATGGCTGAATAGTACTCCATTGTGTTATATACCACATTTTTGCATCCAGTCTTCTGTTGAGGGATACTTGGCTCCTTTCCAGCTTCTGGCTATTATAAATAGGGCTGCTATCATGACTTGACAAATGGGACCTCATAAAATTACAAAGTTTCTATAAGGCAAAGGACACCATCAAAAGGACAAATCAGCAACCGACAAATTTGGAAAAGATCTTCACCAACCCTACATCAGATAGAGGGCTAATATCCAATATATACAAAGAACTCAAGAAGTTAGATCCCAGAAAACCAAATAACCCTATTAAAAAATGGGGTACAGGGTTAAACAAAGAATTTTCACTTGAAGAACTTCAGATGGCAGAGAAGCATCTTTAAAAATGCTCAACTTCATTAGTCATTAGGGAAATGCAAATCAAAACAACCCTGAGATTTCACCTTATACCAGTCAGAATGGCTAAGATTAAAAATTCAGGAGACAGCAGGTGTTGGTGAGGATGTGGAGAAAGAGGAACACTCCTCTACTGCTGGTAGTGTTGCAAATTGGTACAACCACTCTGGAAACCAGTCTGGTGGTTTCTCAGAAAACTGGGAACCTCACTTCCGGAAGATCCTGCTATACCACTCCTGGGCATATACTCAGAGGATTCCCCAGCCGGTAATAAGGATACATGTTCCACTATGTTCATAATTTTAGTATCTTTACATTTGAATTTTAGTATTATTGCTGTCAAATCTGTCATACACTCTATTATTTTTATCACTTCTCTAAAATCGTCACTACTACACAAATTAGTGTTCTTCAATCCTCACTATCCACTGTAAATTCATTTCCATCCTCCTTTACAAGATTAACTTATTATTTCAACACCCACCCTCTTCCATGAGCCTTGCTACTTGTGCTCTTCTATCTTATTACTAAATATCCACATATCTGTGAATAAATAAAGAGACTACCTCCTATAAAACTAGAGCTAGAGTACAAATTCTATTTCTGACATATGCTGTGTTTGACATAAGTTTCTTTCAGATGTTTGAACTTCAGGACCCCCAATAGAACAATTAGACACAAGGAAGTTGCCTTAGTTAGTGGTTTACAGCTGTGAACAAATACTATGTCAAAGACAATTCTTATAAGGACAACATTTAATTGAGGCTGGCTTACAGGTTCAGAGATTCAGTCAATTATCATCAAGACAGGAACATGGCAGCATCTGGGAATGCATGATGAAGAAATATCTGAGAATTCTACATCTTCATCTGAAAGCTACAAACAGAATATTGACTTCCAGACAGTGAGGATGAGGGTCTTAATGCCTACACCCACAGTGACACACCTACTGCAACAGGGCCACACATACCTCAACAGGGCCATACCTTCTAATTGTGCCACTCTGTTGGCTGATATACAAATCATAACTTTCCACCCCACGGCTTCCATAGTCTTGTTCAAATATATGAGTTTAAGGGGGCCATATCTAAACATAGCATAATACAAAATTCAACTTCCAGAGTCCCCATAGGCTATAGCAGTCTCAACAATATTAAAAGTCCAAAGTTCAAGGTCTCTTATGAGATTCATCCAATCACTTAACTGTAATTCCCAAAGTAAGACAGGAAAACCACTGGGGAAACTCCTTTCTTCATCTCCAAGTCTGATGTGAAAACGTTCTTCAGATATCCAACTCCTTTTTGTCTTTGATGACTGCAACAAACTTCTTTCTGCGCTGGTGGTTCTAATCCCTTTTGGCAGCTTTCCTCAGCAGATAGCTCATGGCTCTGTCATCTCAAACAGCTAGGGGTCACCAAGGCAACTTTAATATCACAACTTTTTGTTTCAATGTCTGGGATCCACACATGATCTTCTGGGCTCCTCTGAAGGGTTAGTATCACTTCTTCAGTTTTACCCTCTGTAGCATTCTAAGCTCAGGTTGATCAACTCCACAGCTGCTGATGTTCTTGGTGATCACCCCATAGTATTGGCATTTCCAATACACTGGGGGCTTCTGCTGCAACTAGATTTCACCAATACCTTCCTACAGGCTTTTTTCATGGTGCCAACTCTTAACTCCTTTGCATGGCCCCTTCAGTCCTGGGCTGTCAACTGGAACTAGGGCTGAACCTTCACCAGTGGCCTACCATTGATTCTCAAAGTGCTAAGCCTCAGCTGCTCTTCATAACCCCTTCATGCCTTCAAAAACAGTACCACCTGGGTGAGTCTTACACATTACCAAGTACAACTGAAGCACAAGGTACAACCTTGACTGTCTCACGAACACAGCTTCTTTCTTCTTTCAGAAAAGACTTCCCAGAAAATTTCACCAAAATGATGCTGGTCTCTTCTTAATCACTGCTAATTTCTTAGCTCCAGCTAACCAGCATCAATTGTCCCAGCAGTCTCTTTCTATTTTTGACAATAAAGCCAGACCCACATGGCTGTACCTGCCCAGTTCTGCTACTTTCAGGAGCTGGAACATATCCTCATTGTTCTATTACACTATCACTAACTTCTTCTTTTGCAACTCCTTCACTGCCTAAACTTGGCTGTCCTGGATCTTACTCTGTAGATTGACTGTGAACTCAGGGATCTGCATGCCTGTCTTCTGAGAATAAAGGTGTGTACCACCATGCCTGGATTTAAGCTTTTCTTCACCTAGAGCTTGGTCTGTCTTAGACTGGCCTTGAAATCAGAGAACTGCTTGACTTTATCTCCTAAGATTAAATGTGTATAGCACCATGCCTGAATCTACACTTAGCTGGGTAGAATCTTGCCCCAAGGTCACTACACTTATAATTCAATTTAATATCCTTGAACATAGGATTCAGCTCCATTTTCCTTCCTGGTGGCCCTTTAATACTAGAACCATGTAATTTATACTATTCCTTTCTCATCTTGCTACTTTTCATTAAAATGTTCTTTATAGCTTCTGGTTTCCATTTGCATCCCAAGCTGATCCTGTGTCACTGGGCTTTATACACAAATACTGCCATGAGAAAGCTGGTCTCCCAGGATGGCTGAGACACCTGTGAGCTCAGGTAAGGCTGCCACTTCTCTTCAAATTCCTGGCTCAAAACTACTCTCACAGAGCCATCAGGACATGGGAACCAAGGAATAGCTGGGGACAGGATCCTTCTGGCTTAGGTCTGTACCCCAGAACTGACCCTGAACCACAGTTCTCTATACCTAAATTACTCATGGAGAGAACTGGTCTCCCAGGAGTACTGACACAGAGACTTGCAAGCGGGAAAAACCACAGTCAGAGACAGCAAGAAGAGCTAACACGAGAAAAAGCCAGATGGCAATGAGCAAGGGCAAAAACATAAGCAACAGAAACCAAGGCTACTTAGCACTATCAAAATCTAATTCTTCTACCACAGCAAGCCCTATTATCCCAGCACATCAGAAAGCAAGACTCTGATTTAAAATCACATCTCATGATGGTGATAGAGGACTTTAAGGAGGACATAAATAAATCCCTTAAAGAAGCACAAGATAACAAAGGCAAACAGGTAGAAGTCATTAAATAGGAAACACAAATACCCTTAAAGAATTATAGGAAAAGACAAACAAACAGGTAAAGGATCTGAACAAAACCATACAGGATCTAAAAATATAAATAGAAATAATAAAGAAATCACAAACTGAGACAGCCCTGTAGCTAGAAGACTTAAGAAAGAGAACAGGAATTATAGATGTAAGCATCACCAACAGAATACAAGAGATAGAAAAGAAAATATCAGGTGCAGAAGATACCATAGAATACATTGACACAACAGTCAAAGAAAATGCAAAATGCAAAAAGCCCTGCAATCCAGGATGTAAAAATGGAAATAGAAACAATAAAGAAATAACAAAGGGAATCAACTCTGGAATTTTGAAACCTAGGAAAAAAGTCAGAAGTGATGGATGTCTGTCAACAACAGAATATAAGACATAGAAGAGAGCATCTCAGGTACAGAAGATACCATAGAAAACACTGACACAGCACTCAAAGAAAATGCAAAATGCAAAATGCAAAAAGCTCCTAACCCAAAACATTCTGGCACAATAGAAGACAAAATCTAAGGATTATAGGTATAGAAGAAAGTGAAGATTTCCAACTGAAAGGGCCAGCAAATGTCTTCAACAAAATTGTAGAAGAAAACTTTCCTAACCTAAAGAAAGAGATAGCCATAAACATACAGGAAGTCTATGGAACTCCAAATAGATTGGACCAGAAAAGAAATACCTCCCATCACACAATAATCCAAACACCAAATGTACTAAACAAAGAAAGAATATTAAAAGTGGTAAGGAAAAAAGTCAAGTAACATATAAAGGCAGACCAGACTTCTTGCCAGAAAGTATGAATGCCAGAAGAGCCTGGGTAGATGTAATACAGACCCTAAGGGAACACAAACCACTTTGGAAATCAATCTGGTGGGAAAATTGGAAATAATTCTACCTGATGACACAGATATTCCACTACTGGGCATATACCCAAATGATGCTCCACTGTATAACAAGGACACAAAGTCTACTATATTCATAAAAACCTTATTTATAATATCCAGAAGATGGAATCAACCCAGATGTCCCTCAAGAGAATAATGGATACAGAAAATGTGGTACATTTACACAACAGAGTGCTACTCAGTTATTAAAAACATTGCTTTCATGAAATTCTTAGGCAAATGAATGTAACTAGAAAATATCATCCTGAACAAGGTAACCCTGACAAAAAAAGTGTTTCCCTCCCCCAGCATTTGAGCTGGGCTTTCGAATCTCTGCTTTAATCATCAGTTCTCAGCCCTTGAAATTCCTGGCCTTTGTTCTTAAGAGAACATTACAGCTTCCTGCTTTCACCTGAGAGCTACAGCTAGCAGCCACCCGGATCTACCAGACTGGCAGGTTCCAGATTCCAGCAGGCCACCTGCTGACAGTGGAGCCAACTCCAGATCACTTCCCCTGAGTCTGGGGGGGAGGGGTTTGCCCACGCTGTTATATTGTCTAACTTCCATTAAAAACTTCTGTCTTGATTGGCAAATGTTGCCCTGGCCCTCGTTCTTTTCTCTGCCTTCTGATGCATCCCCAGGTTTCTTTTTTAGGTATCTAGTCCATTTGTAGCTGTTGTCAGCAACACACACACACAAAAAACCCACACATGATATATGCTCATTGATAAGGGGATATTAATGCAAAAGTTCATAATACCCACTATACAATCAACAAACTTTTGGGAGCTTAAGATGGAAGACCAAAGTGTAGATGCTTCAGTCCTACATTGAATGAGGAACAAAATAATCATAGGAGGTATAGAAGGAGGGAGGGAACTGGGACGTAGAGAGGAGGGGGAGGAAAAAAGGGGGGCAGGATCATGTATTGAAAGGAGGAGAGAAGTACAGAGGTTCAGGAAATTTATTAAAAACATGTAGCAGTTGGGGGTTGGGAACTGGGGTTAGCCACTAGAACATCCCAGACTTCAGGGAAGTGAGAGGCTCCCAGGACCCAAGAGGGATGACTTTAGCCAAAATTTCTAACAAAGGGGAGCTAGAACCTGTAGAGACCACCTCCAGTAGATAGGCACAGCCTGCTGATGAGGGATGGGGCTCCCACCGATCTCAAAAGTTTTAATCCAGACTATTTCCTGTCCAAATGAAAGACATGAGGAAAAACTGGAACAGAGACTGAAGGAAATGCCATCCAGGGACTGCCTAACCTAGGGATCCACCTCATCTGCAGACACCAAACTCAGACTCTATTTCTGATGCCACAAAGTGCTTGATGACAGGAGCTTGATATGGCTGTTCCCTGAGAGGTTCTACCAGTACCTGACTAATACAGATGCACATACTCACAGCCAACTGTTGGACTGAACCCAGTGTTCTCAATGGAAGAGCTAGGGGAAGGACTGAAAGAACTGAAGGAGATTGTACTCCATAGGAAGAACAATATCAATTAACTGGACCACCCAGAAATCCCAGAGACTAAACCACCAACCAAAAAGTATACAGGGAAGAATCCATGACTCCAGATACATATGTAGCAGGAGATAGCCTTATCTGACATAAATGGGAGGAGAGACCCTTACTTCTCTGGAGGCTTGATGTCCCAGCATAGGGGATGCTAGACTGTTAAGGCAAGAGTGGATGAGTGCATGGAGGAGTACCCTCATAGAGGCAAAGAGGAGGGGGAAGGGGATGGTATGGGGGTCTGTGGAGGGGTAACTGAGAAAGATACCAAATGGAATGTAAATGAAATGTAAATGAATAAAATGATTAATAAATAAGAATGCTAATTTTATTGGAATTTAAATTAAATGTAGAATAATATTTTCCTAGTTCTGAGGGTGAAAGGTGTAGAAGTATATTTTTCTCAACTTGCTTTAATAAGTGATCAAACTCCTCTCTAGTACATCATCCATCAGAGGTAGTGGAAGAGAAAAGTTATTAGGACATGTGAGAAATAGACCTGTTTAGAAATAGTTCTTTGGAAGAGAGTCCAATCTTTGTTGTCAGTATGTCTGTATTTCAGTCCAATAGCAGACACCATATATGAATCAGCAGTTGCAGTCCAGTCCTCTCAGAAGACACCACACACAAACCAGCAGTACAGTAAATTCATTTTGCCTTCACCACACATGATACAGAAAGCACAGTTCAATCCAGAAGAAATGCCAAAACTTGTCAATGAGCCAATTTCATGGAAGTGGCTAAAAGCTGCAAGAAATTCACAAGAAGTTATGTTCTGAATTTTACTCTATAATGTCACCACAAGTGGAGACCTTCAATGAATGTAAGGTGAAGTGATATATGTCTATTGTTAGTGAAGAATAACAATGTAGAACAAACTACTCTCAAACTCCCAGTATCTGTGGGGTCATATTTACATTCCTTCTGAATACCATGGGCCTTTTCATGTGTTTGCTATTGAAAAACATACTTTCACCTTTTTCTGCTTCAGGAAAACATTCTTTCATCTCTGTGACTCAGGAAAACATCGTTTGACATAATTGACTGTTAAAAGAAACCAGAAATTTCCATGTCAGAAGGGGAGATTGGAGATATTGGTAAATATCTTAAACTTTCATCTGTGAAGCAAGTTCTAGAGATAGTATATGTGTTTATCATGGTGGTCATCACCACATAAAACATATTACATGCTTTTATTAGACACTTTGAATATATGCAATAATCATTCTTCAGAAAAATATTTAAAATTAAAGAATGAAAATACAATTGACTAGAAATGGAGAGGAAGATAAGATAGTACAGGAGCAAATAGAGTGAAATTCTTGTAATTAGAATACCAAAATGCTTTGAGAGGTCGCTGGCAGCTTTAATTAGACATCAAAAGTTCACATTGAGCATTTACAAAACTAATGTTAAAAAAAATACATTGCTGAAGATCAGCAGAAAACTTAGAATGTTAAGATGAGATCTGATTATTTATTTTATACTCCATAGTTTTTTACCCTCCGCCCCATCCACCCTCCAACTGTTCTACATCACATACCTCCTCCCCTCCCCATGGCCATTAAACCTTTTATTTTGAAGGAACCATCAAGTTTTGGGTTTTATTTGCTTATATTCCCTTCTAATAAAAATGTGATGACTGAAACATCATTTTCACATCACCCATAGGAGTATTGATTGCTTTAGTATAGCTAAGTTCATTTTGCCTAAATGGCTTGATTTTATCTGTTTTTTGTTACTTAGCAAAATACAAATCAAATATAAGCTATTATGGTGACCATTTCAAAGAAGGATAAATGAATACCTGCTTGCCCATCACATTTTATTTATAACTTGTATGATCCTCTAATCAGAGAACCCATGAGGAGACAATATATGATTTCCAGAAACAATGTCAACAAAAGCAGGTTCTTAATGTACTAAAGTATATACTACATATTCTGTAACTACACACAGAAAGAGGCATATTAACTTGTCTGAAAAAAAACTGTCTTTCTTATGAAAAGTGTGGCAATTAACTTGGCTGAGTAAGTATCTGAAGGATAAGATGGACATATGTCAAAGAGTAGAATTTATTTATTTTTAGCTTTTTGAATATACTCCATACTGATTTCTAAAATAGCTATAAATGGAAACAATCTAAATAATCTCAAACTGAGGGAAGAATAAGAAAAATATACTACACATATACATAGAAATACTATTTAGTTGTAAAGAAAAAAATCAAATTATGACATTTGTAGATTTGATGTTTACCAAACCCAGAAAGACAAATGCCACATGTTCTCTCTAACCTGTGGTTTCTAGCTATAAATTTTCAGATGTGACAGTACAACTGGAATAATAACAGAAACAAGGGCAGTAAAATCATAAAATGAGGGGCAGTGGAAATGGCATGAGAGAGTAAAAGATCAGTACACAAGTAATATGAAGGGAGAAATGGGAAAATATGGTGTTTAATTGAGGAGTATGGGTGGAGGTCAATATATAAGAGAGAGAGAGAGAGAGAGAGAGAGAGAGAGAGAGAGAGAGAGAGAGAGAGAGAGAGAGAGAGAGAGAGAGAGAGACGAAGGGAGAAAACTAACACTAAGGATGTTAAAAAAGCTATAAGGGAAAACTTTTTATTTAACTAATATGACACACAAGTGTACATGGGTACATACACATATTTCATTTAATTGAAACCATACACCTTAAGTAAACAAGGTTCTTCCCAAAAGCCATAAAGTATCTAACAAAACCCTAATAGTGGGTTTGAGAAATTCCCTTTTAAATTATTGGTGAAGGTCAAGAGAGTACAAGAGGCTATATATGTTGTCATTGATTATCTTCCAAGTTTAATATCAAGTCCTTCTTCCTGAAAAAACCACCCACTTCAGACACAGGGCTCAGAATCTGAGCTGAATCTGACTTGAAAGCAACCTCCATGAGATTAGCTTTTTAGTATTGAAAAATACTTTGCAAGTACCCAAGTAACAGAAATAACCAATAATCCTACCCAACTGGGATGCCTATGAACTATAGCAATGACCAACACAGCAAATAGTACTAAAAGAGCAATAGTTTAACATACTTTACTTTACCCATAAGTAATCAGTATCTATCTAGTTGTACTTAAGGCTTGATCAACAGTAGGGAAATAATCTCTGAGATTTGGAAACCTGGCTTAATGAACTAAGCAGGATTAATGAAGTCTGGCATCATAGAAAATAAATTATTATCCTTGCTATTATGATCATAGTGCAGCTCCAGAAAGACCACACCAGGCCAAACAGTGCCACATGAGGTTTATTGAGAGAAAAAGGGACAAAGAGGCAGCAGAAAGAGAAGGGGGAATCAGAGGAGTTTTCTTTTATATATGGATAGCAACACAGCCCCAGGTATAAGTGAGAGGTGAGTCAAGTGGCTTCTGGGAATATTGTGGCTGTTGCCTTGGCAAAAGCTATGTTGGTCTTGCTGTTGCCTAAATGTGATGTCACTGATTTTGGAGGTCCTGATACCAACATACCTGCCTTCTTTCTACTATAAAGAGAATACAAAGAAGGGGAGGGGAAAACTGAAGGTGAAAAGTGAATGAGGGCACCATATCTCCTAAGCTGCTCCTTGCTGCCTAGGGGTGTCATCCATTTTTGGCGGGTGGTTGACTTTCACCATTGGGATCCACATGGTGAACATTCACATCAGGTTCCTCTGTGGACAGTGGCTCTTCTATGGGCAGCAGTTGATAATCCTGTAACTGGAACTAATTAATATTTCAGTTAGAATTTTTTTTAATATTTGTCATGAAAGAAATGTAGAAAGAAGATTAATGAAGCAAGGAGTGAATAATAACACCAGGAGGATGCCTAGAAAAGGCATTGTGAAAGGGAGTATATACTTTCATATAGGGTTTTTAAAAATCCCAAAACATGAGATCTCATGTTCCCTGAAACTCTATATATGTGACTGTAGTTCCTAGATTTTATTTCTCATTATCCCGGACATATTCTACTTGTTTGACACAGAAAGAGCATTCTTCTTGTAGGAACAGGCAAGGAACACCTTCTTCAGCTGTCAGGACATCTAGCCCCCATTGGTTTTTGAAGCACCGTGGCTGCCAAAGAATTGATCTGTTTCTGGATTGTAAGCATAGTTTCAGTCATTCCTTGAAGACTGCTTTTAAACTGTGAAGTGAATGTATCATATTGAATTTTTGAAATAATTATCCCTGCAACTCCAGTACCAACACCTATGGCTATTCTCGTATCTTATGTTGGACAGCTATCATATCTGCAACTGGGATTAGCAGGGGCTCATTTCCCTAGATTACTCCCAAATCAGGGAAAAGGAGTACCAACGTGCAAACTCCTGACCAATGGTGGGTAGGTAACGATATACCTGAGTGCCACAAAGAATTGATGTGTTCTGGACTACAGGCCATTCTGGCAGATATGATATATCAAGGGTTATGGTTCTGTTGCAGTCTAGGGAGCTTAACATTTTTGCAAAATGTGTCCCAGAGGTCTTAAAACAGTTTGCCATGCTAAAGAGAGGGATAGAAGTAAGGTATGGTGTCATGGCAACATCAGAGTCAGGGCAGCTGACAAAAGGTGAGATAAGGTTACTTGGCAGTATCACTGGAGAGGCTGTAAGTGGCAATTGGTGAGTTAATTCCAGGGGGTATACATAACCAGCAATCTTGAAAGTGACCAAGCCTGATGACATTAAGGAGCTGGTCATGTTGAGGTCAAGATCTGAAGCAAAAGGTGAAATAATATGTTAATGCCACTTGTGAGGGATGATGTCAAAGAGGTAAGGACTTTGGCAGAGTATTTGATTCCTTCTTCTGCTTTTCTAATATCTAGAGGTTGGTCAATTGAGACATATTTTCTCTGGATATGGATAATACTTACCAGGAACCCTGGTTGATTTTTACAGTAGAGCTTACCAACAACTCCTATCTCCCACCTGGAATCCCATGGGTCTTGTATGTAGAAAAAGAGTGTCTTGAAGTGTTGATAGAAGAAATTATTGCTCTGTGATCCTAGCATATGTATCTGAGAAAACCAATATGGGCAGCCCCCCTTTTTTTCTGGCCATTTTCTACAATAATCTTTTCTCTGGTCAAAGATAAAGCAAGTATAGAGATCATATTATTTAGTTGGGATAACAGATACAGGGATGATAGCAGTTTGGATTGGCTCCTAGCATCCAGCTATGGAGTAGTAACCTGACCCTATTTGGAAAGACTGGTTGTTATCTGTGGGAGTTTCTTTAACCTTGAATCTTCAGATGTAAGGGCTGCCCTGGATGGAAATGAACAGCCATGGGAAGACAAGAAACCCATGTCTAATCCAGTGAGGTTAAGCTTGGCTGCCAGAGTGGAGTCTCATTTTCTGGGATTGGGGACAAGGTTGGTGGTCTCAACATCTTCCAGAGTTTAACAGAGCATGGTCTTGATTGGGTTGACAGGTATGAAGAAGAGTCAGTTTTAGGTGAAGGGATGAAAGGTTTGAGGTAAGACAAGAGGACCCATTGAGAGGTCCCTCAAGTTTAGCAGCAATAGGGGTCATGAGAATTACCTTAAAAGGGCCCTACCATTTGGGAGAGAGTGGTGAGGGTCCATGGTCTGGAGGGTATAGAAGGACTTGGTCTTCAATGTTGACCAGTATTAAACAGGAAACAGTATGTGGCCCCAGTAAGTAGATCATGGTCAGCAAATTTCCATAGGAGAGAATGGAGATGGTAAAGTAATGGGGTGAGTAGATGGTCTGGGAGGGGAGAGCATTTAGGTGAAAGACCTGGGGTTAAGACTGGACGTCCAATACTCAAAGGATAAGCAGACTGAGAAAGAAATTAGAGAAATGACCCCCTTCACAATAGCCACAAACAGTATAAAGTATCTTGGGGTGACTCTTACCAAACATGCGAAAGATCTGTATGACAAGAACTTCAAGACTCTGAAGAAGGAAATGGAAGAAGACCTCAAAAAATGGGAAAACCTCCCATGCTCATGGATCGGTAGAATCAATATAGTTAAAATGGCCATTTTGCCTAAAGCACTATACAGATTCAATGCAATACCCATCAAAATCCCAACTCAATTCTTCACAGAGTTAGAAAGAGCAATTATCAAATTCATCTGGAACAACAAAAAACCCAGGATAGCTAAAACTATTCTCAGCAACAAAAGAAAATCTGGGGGAATCAGTATCCCTGACCTCAAGCAATACTACAGAGCAATAGTGTTAAAAACTGCATGGTATTGGTACAGTGACAGGCAGGAGGATCAATGGAACAGGATTGAAGATCCAGAAATGAACCCACACACCTATGGCCACTTGATCCTCGACAAAGAGTCTGAAAACATCCAATGGAAAAAAGATAGCCTTTTCAACAAATGGTGCTCGTTCAACTGGAGGTCAGCATGCAGAAGAATGCGAATTGATCCATCCTTGTCTCCTTGTACTAAGCTCAAATCCAAATGGATCAAGGACCTCCACATAAAGCCAGACACTCTGAAGCTAATAGAAAAGAAACTGGGGAAGACCCTTGAGGACATCGGTACAGGGAGAAAGTTTCTGAACAGAACACCAATAGCGTATGCTCTAAGAGCAAGAATTGACAAATGGGACCTCATAAGGTTACAGAGTTTCTGTAAGGCAAAGGACACCATCAAGAGGACAGATCGGCAACCAACAAATTGGGAAAAGATCTTCACCAATCCTACATCAGATAGAGGGCTAATATCCAATATATATAAAGAACTCAAGAAGTTAGACTCCAGAAAACCAAAAAACCCTATTAAAAAATGGGGTACAGAGTTAAACAAAGAATTCTCACCTGAAGAACTTCGGATGGCGGAGAAGCATCTTAAAAAATGCTCAACTTCATTAGTCATTAGGGAAATGCAAATCAAAACAACCCTAAGATTTCATCTTACACCAGTCAGAATGGCTAAGATTAAAAATTCAGGAGACAGCAGGTGTTGGAGAGGGTGCGGAGAAAGAGGAACACTCCTCCACTGCTGGTGGGGTTGCAAATTGGTACAACCACTCTGGAAATCAGTCTGGCGGTTCCTCCGAAAACTGGGCACCTCACTTCCAGAAGATCCTGCTATACCACTCCTGGGCATATACCCAGAGGATTCCCCACCATGTAATAAGGATACATGCTCTACTATGTTCATAGCAGCCCTATTTATAATTGCCAGATGCTGGAAAGAACCCAGGTATCCCTCAACAGAAGAGTGGATACAAAAAATGTGGTATATCTACACAATGGAGTACTATTCAGCCATTAGAAACAATGAATTCATGAAATTCTTAGGCAAATGGATGGAGCTAGAGAACATCATACTAAGTGAGGTAACCCAGACTCAAAAGGTGAATCATGGTATGCACTCACTAATAAGTGGTTATTAACCTAGAAAACTGGAATACCCAAAACATAATCCACACATCAAATGAGATACAAGAAGAAAGCAGGAGTGGCCCCTGGTTCTGGAAAGACTCAGTGAAACAGTATTTGGCAAAACCAGAACGGGGAACTGGGAAGGGGTGGGAGGGAGGACAGGGGAAGAGAAGGGGGCTTACGGGACTTTCGGGGAGTGGGGGGGGGCTAGAAAAGGGGAAATCATTTGAAATGTAAATAAATTATATCGAATAAAAAAAATAACAATAAAAAAAAAAAAGACTGGACGTCCATACCTGAGTTCAAAGGATGAGATGAGGAGAGGTTGCTTGGGGAGAGCTCATAGCCTGAAAAGAGCCAGAGTTTTACCCAACCAAGGTGAAATTCCTGTGACAGCTTAGCAAGAGTGGTTTTTAAAGAATGGTTAATTCTTTCTACCTTACCAGAAGATTGAAGGCAGTAGGGAATGTGAAAATGTCAGGGGACGTCTAGGACCTTAGATAGAATTTGAAAATTTTGGTAAGTAAATTCAGGACCATTGTCTGACTGGAGGGAGGCCGGGACAATAAACTGAGGGATGATCTCACAGAAGAGGAGATCAGAGACCATCTGAACCCTTTTGTTAGTTGTGGGAAATGCCTCCACCCACCCTGAGAAGGTATCTAGAAGGTACCAAAAGGTGCTTGGCATGTCTGCCAGTGGGCATGTGGGTAAAGTCAAGTTGTTAGTCAGTTCCAGGAAAGGAACCTCTAGCCTGATGGGTAGGAAAGGGGGTGCTAAAATACCTCTAGTTGGAGTCTGACATTTGACAGATTTTGCAAGAAGCAGTAATAGATTTTAAGAAACTTAAGTCCTCAGAAGTAGGCTGTAAATGGGTCTTGAAAAAGAAGACAATGTTCGGCTGTTAGGATGAAAGAGTTGGTGAAGATAGGACAGAGTTTGGTGAGTGTCAGGGGTTGGAGGTGGGGATGTGGGTTGCATTATAAGGATGTCCTAACGAGGGTGAGATGAGTCCTGACCACTAAGGGCCGCAAATCTAGCTGTCTCATTGGCTCAGTTGTTGGAAATATTAAGGGGTGGGCATGATTGAAAGGTGAATGTGGAATCTTCTATTAGTGCTACCTGAAGAGAAAGAATCCTGGAGGGAGGTAGAGTCTGTAAGCCTTTGTAAATTCAGACCTCTGAGAGGTTATGAGAAGAGAAGATAATTATAGATAACCCCAACTTTAGTTTTTTTGACTCTCAAATAAAGAGTTCAGCAGCTGCTAAGTTACAAACACAAGGTGCCCTCCCTGGATGTTTAGATCTAGGATTTTGACAAGTATGCTACAAGTGCAAAAGAGGGTCCTAGTTCAAGACCTAAATCACAAAAGGCAAAGCCTCCTTTTAAGTTACATAGAGGAAAAAGACAAGTCAGGTCAGGGAGATGGAAGCCTGCGGCCTTAAGGACAGCCTGTTGGAGCTTTTGAAAGGGCTTGATAACAGGTTTGAGAAGAAGTTCATGGGTGGGGCCCAATGCTACTTCAAATAAGGGAAGAGATAAGAGGGAAAAGATAGGAATCCAGGAATGTAAAGAGCTAACCATTCCTAGGAATGATGAAATCTCTTCCTTTGTAGAAGAAAGGGTTAGAGACTGAATCAGATTCCTTCTATCTAAAGTAATAGCTTTGTGGGTTGGGGCAATTGTTAGTCCCAAATAGGTGACCTGAGGAGTGGCCAGTCAGACTTTAGAAGGTGACATCCTGTAGCCTCGACTAGAAAGGAAATTTAGAATAGCAGAGGAGTCAGCTTGGCTAATCTGTAGAGAGAGGCAACAGAGAAGGACATCATGTACATAAAGTACAATCTTAGATTTATGGAGATGTGGGACCTGAAAGGAAGCCTGTTTTCTGTTTGAGCCAGGCTTAAACTCCAGAGACACTACAGGCAATTCTCCCATTCTCCCAGACACTGGGCTTCTGATGTGAAGCCCTCAGTTCCATAATTCTGTGGCCATCAGTCATGTAAGGCAATGCCCCAAAGCCCCTGATATTCTGTTTGGTCTACATCCCCACACTTACTTGGCAATAGCAAGGTAGGCCGAGCCCACTATAAAAGGGGCTGTTTGCCCCCTCCTGCTTCTCTTGTTCTCTTATTCTCTTGCCCCCTTTGTCTCTTCTCTTCCCCAAACCCTTCCCCATTTCTCCACGTGGCCATGGCTGACCTCTACTTCTCTACCTTCTCTCTTTCTCTCTCTTTCTACTTCTCTACTATAAGCTCTCTAAAACCATGGATTGCCTCTTCTCATCTGGACTCGCTGTGTTGGAACATGGAGCAGGTCTTCCCCTAAAATGACAAGCATCTAATCTCATGACAAGGTCTCCAAGTGTGGCCAGGCATGGACACCACCAACCCAAACCACCACTGAGCAAGCCAGAAGACTCTGGTCCCTGTGTGACCCAGCTGGAGCTCTCCCCCTGTTCCCTTACCCTTCAGCCCCAGGCCAGAGCCTATGCGTGTGACAACCAGTGGCTGTCCAGAAGTGAGAACCTGTCATCCTTGACCTCTGTAAGGCCCAAGGACCCACAAGCCTGGCCCTGCTGGTTCCCTGGATGACCCCACTGACTGGAGTGGGGTCCTGTGGCATCTCACACCCTGACATCTATCTGGACGTTCCATGGGGATGCAAAGTCCAACTCCCCAAGTCTGCCTTGCCCAGTGGTCCAAGCTCTGGGCCAGATGTGGGACCCCACTTTTTAATCCACAGGGAGAAAATAAGTCAGAAGTCAGGGCCTGGCCAAATAGGTATGGGCTGTCTCAGAATCCCTGAAATAGAACAGTCTTGGTAAGTTGGGTAGAAAAGGGGGTGTCAGGATCTGTCCAGGTAAAGGCAAATATATACTGTGACTGGATGTTAAAAGGAATAGATAATAGTGGATCCACAAAATCTAGGACTAAGAAATGAGAAGTCCCTGAGGGGATGTGGATAGTGGAAAGAAGGGTATAAGGGTTAGCTCCAACAGGGTAGAGGGGGATCACTATAGAATTAATGTGTCTGAGGTCTTGAACCAGCAAAGAGGTGTCATTAGGTTTCTTAACTATTAGTAAAGGAGTGTTAAAAGGGGAAGAGGGGGAAGAGGTGGGACAAAGGAGTTTTTTACATAAGAGGTCAGAAGTGACAGGCTTAAGTCCCCTGAGGCTCTAGAAAGAGAGGGTACTGAGCTTGGGTAAAGTCCAGTAACAGGATGACAATAGTAGAATGCTGTTTAGCAACATTGACGTCCAAAACGCAGGGGTCCAACTGAGAATCTGGTAAAAGAAACAATATGTTATTGTTAGTAGACTTCTAGACTGGCAGGAATAATGAGCAGAGGAACTGTTGGTGAGCTCAGGTTTAGGCGAATACAGGGAACAAAGGAAATAGAGGCTCCCAACTTAACTAAAAGATTCCTTCCCAATAAGGGGATAGAACATGTCAGCACTACCAAAAAGGAATGGGGGTACACCCTTAAAAGTACAACTAAGTGCTGTTGGTCTGATGAGGAAGATAAGGTTGCCCTCCTACTGCGACAACAGGAAAACACGAAGGTTAAGTGGGTCCCCAAACCTCCATCATGTTCAAGTAAGCAGTCCCAGTGTCCAAGAGAAGGGAGATGGGCAGCCCAAATACCATGATAGCTACTGGGGCTCCCTGCTAGTGATAGGCATAGTCAGGTTGATAGAACTCTGGTCCCTTCATTCATCTATAGCCAAGTCTAGGAAGTCAACTGGAGGGTTACCTGAGAATGATATTCCTCTGTTCTATGTGACATGAGGACAATCGGCTGCCCAATGTCTTTCCTGATAGCCTAGGACATGGTCCTCTTGGCCTACTGGGGATAGGGCAAGCCCTTTCCCAGTGAACTTGTTGACCACATCTATAGCAGGGGCCTGGTGGTCTCTGAATCTTAGAAGGCCAGGAGTCTGGCATAGTAGCTGGAGCTGGAGCTAGAGCTAGAGCTGGAGCTGGAACTGGAGTTGGAGTTGGAGTTGGTTGGACAGCCTTTGCCAGCATGTGGTATTTTTGTTAGAGGGCTTTCTCATCTTTCTCATGGTATACCTTGAAAGCCAGAGCCAAGACTATTGCCTGTGGAGTTAGGGACCCCCTGTACAACTGCCTAAGTTTAGGTTTATGTCAGGATAGCTCTGGGAAAAAAGTAGGTCATCAGAAGTTGCTTACCTCCTGGGTGTTCAGGGTCCAGATTAGTGTATTGCCATTAAACCTCTGTGAGGTGTTCTAAAAATTGAGATGGGTTCTTCTGTTTGTCCTGGACAACATCTTGCAGTTTTTCAAAATTTACTGGCTTTAAGACTGCCTTTCTTAGGGTTACCAGAAAGCATGTAATAAACCTGTCTCTACGTAAGATACTATCTGTGGAATTGTAATTTCATCAAGGCTCCTGGTCAGTCACTGCCGCAGATCCAATTGGATATGTTCCATCTGGTGAATTTTGTCTGCATGTGTTTTTGTCTCTTCCCAAACTCCCAGGGTTCATCAGGAAGTAAATTATTAGTAAGAATTATATGAACATCACGGAAAATCAAGCTTGATTGAGTGATAAGATTGAGTGATATAGCTCTTTCTTTCCTTCCTTCTTCCTGCTCACTACCCCTTTCCCCATCTTAAATAAAGTCCCACGTGGAACTGTTAAAAAAAAAAAAAGATTGAGTGATGTACTTGAACTTCTTAATAAAGTTGGAGGAGTTAGAAGTATAGGAACCCAGTCTGCTCTCAGCAAGAAAGGAGCATATATGCTGACCAGACCATTAACCCCAGCCACTTACCTTAGAGGAAGGACCAATGTTGGATCAGGTGTCTCTGGAGGAGACGGGCTTGGTGGTCTGGCTATGGCCTTAGAACATAAGATAAGAGGGGTGAAGGTCGGTGCCAATGCAGGGTGATTTGAGCAACCTGCAGCTGGCAGAGAAGGAGGGGAGGGATCTGGAGAGGTCAATATAGTAGGCTCTGGGGTATCCTGGTGAGGAGAAACTGAGGCATCAGTTTGGGTTTTCAGGAGCATGGAAGCAGGTCTACGTATGGCAAGAGGAGGTAACTCAGCTGGGTCAAGCATTGTAGCATCATCTAGTGAAGGATATGTAGTTTTCATGGCTAAGAGAAGTTGGGTTGGGGAAGAGGAAGAGCATATGGAGGGATGAGAGCAAAGATAGATGAATGCTTGGATATATGGAACCTCTCTCCATTTACCTGAATGTATGGAGATCTCTTAAAACTATTGGGTCTAGCATGCCATTGGCAGGCCATTTGTAATTATTATCTAAAGGATATTGAATCCAGACCTTATTGCAGAGTTGTATAAGTTTTGAGAGCCTCAAATAAGGCATTAATTTCAGAGATTTGAGATTTTCCAGGAGACATCCCAGTGGGCTGCCTGGGGGTACGTTTGAAAGCAATTTAGTGGCATTCCAAGAAGAGCTCAGCAACAGGTCAATGTATAGCCAAGCTAGAAATTCAGGTCATGAGAATAACTAGGGGCTACAGCAGAGATTGCCAGAAATCAGTCCAAACTGGTACCAGGAATTTTTGGGTGGGCTGTAGGAACTCAAGGAATTTATGAACTGCTTTCAAGAAGGGAAGTCACCCAAGGGTCTAAATCTTAACTTGTAGGTCAGCCAGAAGGTTATAAGCTGGTCATAAGGACTGGGTCATTGAAACATTAACCCCTCAGCCCATAAAAGGCTGACCAGGTGCTATTTGGGCATGCAGGGTTCCTCCCACCAACTGGAGAAACTCTTTACCAATCAATATGCTAGTGTGTGTTTGCAGGCTTCTGCAGGCAGATAATAGGAAGTGTGAAACCATGTGGTTGGTGTGGCCAGAGGACAGTTCCACATGGCAGGCCATAGTGGTAGAGCTCACATGGTAGAAGTCTATGAGTCTTGTAGCAAAAGGACAGGCAATGGTCTATGGCAGCAGTAGAAATCCACATGGTGGATGATGGTGGATGCCAGCTGATGAAGTCCACATGGTGTAGCAGTTCCTGCAAGCAATGATGGTGGTGGTGGCCATCCACATGGCTTCAGGGGGGCAGTGTCAGCTTCACAGTCTCACCAGGTGGTGATGACCACCTGTGTATCTATTCCCGAAGTTTTCAACACCAATGTTGTGATGGCTGTGTGACTCCAGAAAAACCACACCATACCCAACAATTCCATGTGAGGCTTCTTGAGAGAGAAAAGGGCAAGATGGTGGCAGAAAGAGAAGTGGGGAAAGAGAGAGAGATCAAAGAATTCATCCTTTTATATATGGATAATGACATAGCTATAGGTAAAGGTGAGAGGTGAGCCAAGTGGATTCTGGAAATATAGTGGCTGTTGCCTTAACAATAGATGTGCAGGTCGAGCCGTTGCCTAAATGATGTCACTGATTTTGGAGGTCCTGATACCAACACCCTCTTTGGTAGACCAATATGATTCTAAACTGTATTCTAAATAAGTATCCTTATTATTTTGATCTGTCATCAAAGAATCTTTTCTTTGAAATGGAGGAAAACCATTACAGAAATTTCAAATGGAGAAAATTGCAAACTGAAAAGAAGAACTCATACTGGATTACTGAGCTCCAATTGATACAACTACAAAAAAGCTCCTATACCTAAGCCTCAGGGTACATGACAGAAATAGGGGAAGAACTCTAAAAGTCTTAGGACCAGGAAACCTGCTGTGTTATTGTGTTTCTTAGATACAATGGGGGAGCTTCATTTATGATGCTACAAGAATATTGTTTAGGTAACAATATGGTTACTTAAACAAGACCCAAACACTGGCAACATGATAATGTGAAAGAGGGAAACCTCACATGGGTCCTACCCATACACAGAAAACTACATGCAACAAATGGCTGCTGAGAGAGGATTAATCTTCCTCAGGGATGAATTTCCTTAAGTTGTCATATACATACAAATGACTCTATATTTAGTGGTTTTATTTAAATGTTGCATATGGAACATATGGAATAGATTAATACAAGGGTATTAATGGGAGGGGCATAGGAGATATTAGGAGAAGGAAAGGGGTTGTGTAGTAAAATTTTTCAGTCTGGTACCTTCCATTTTAAAGGTAAATTCTTTACAATAAAGAATGTGACAAGCAGGAAAAACAACAGAATATTTTAAGATAGGATATTTAAAAGAAGGTGAGACAACAGAGCATTTATTTTAAAAAGAGGTTAAACATTCCATCCTACTCCTAAGCAACAGGGAAGCTCAGGAGTAACCAGCTCAAAATGGCTTCAGGAGTTGCCTGAAACTGACCAGATTCACCAAGTCCTTCCCTCTCTATGAATGTATAGACACAGAAAAGAGCAAACATGCCAGACTACTTTGAAGAATCTTAGAAAAACCCAGCTGCCTGGAAATAGAGACAGTCTGAACATTCTTGAAGAAGCAGTAACTGAGCTCCTGGGAAGAGGCTCATACTTACTAAACTACCTACAAGGGATGAACACTATCCTGCCTGTTAAGCATCCTGCTTGTTGTATATTATGTTCCATATTTCCGAGCTTTGTTAGCTGTCAGCCACACTGGGGTAGGCTTTAATGATGAAGCTGTTTGTGAGTTATTCCTGCGCTTGTAAGTAACTCCTTGCCCATACTCCTTTAAGTAAGCCCACAAAAACTTACTCGTTGACCAAGTTGGTATTTATACTTAGCCCCGTCATCAGCTCCTTATCTGAAGTGAGTAGACATTTGTTCATATTCTCCCAGGAATAATGTCACGCAACAAAAGGGAGGGGAAATGTAATTATACTTCCATGAGCAAACAAACAAACAACAACAACAACAAAGCACCACTACCACCACCACCACCAAAACAAAAACAAAATGAAAAACAGACAAAAATCCAAACAAGACAATTTCTGTATAAAGCAATGCTTCCTTTGGCCAGTAGATAGCAGTATAGCTATTTCATGAAGGGTAAATAGGCATTAAATGTGAATGCTTTCGAAGGAAACATTAGACAAGTTCATTTTAGATCAGCACATGAGAAAAACAGAAAGTGATATTTTAAAATATCAAATCCTAGGTGCCTGCACATTCAGCCCACTTGTTTCCAAACAGAGTTTCTGTTAGGAGGTATGAACATGAAAATAGATAGATCTTGATTATGCCACAGTCCAAAAGAATCACAAATTCGAGCAAGTAGTGAATGTACCAGCAGCATTTTAAAGAATGAATGCAAATGTAAACAAAATAACCTATTGTTCTCATTTATAAGACTATAGGAAACATTTTTAAAAGTCACATATGTTACAAAACATACTTCTTTAATAAATAAAAGCCTAATTGTGAAAGAAACTGCATCTCAATTATCCAAAGATAGCACTTTGATATAGTTAAATGTACTACTGTGTGTAATTGCCATGTTCTGCCAAGTGATCAGGAGTAGTTTCACATTCCTTTCAAGGTAAAACATAATAGCCATTCCATTTGATGCTGAGCCATCAACCTTCTATGTGGTACAACTTCAGTTCATCAGGCATATTATAAAGCTTAAGGTACGAATCTAGGGAGTATGTTCCCAAAAACCTAGCAAAGAAAAAAATTGAGGACACTGGGAAAGGAAAATACTTGTTAATTGAAAATGGCCTCTTAAAAAGATAAAACTAAAGAGAAAACCTCAAATTTCTTTTGAGGTTTAATTGGTGATGTTAGAATGGAGAAACAGACTTTGTAAAGATTAGGAATTGAATTTTCTTCCCAAAACTTCAGGCATATCTTCAGGTGATCATTTTTCTTTTTGTATTACTTTTCTAGGCTACATGACTTAACACTCATGTGCAGATAACCTCAAATGGCCTAAGATGACCTTTAACCTTTGACCTTAATTGTGCTATGGATTCCTTTTTCTTTAATTTCTTTTTTTTTTAATTTCATATAATTTTTATTTACATTTCAAATGATTTCCCCTTTCCTGGTTCCCCACTCCCCGAAAATCTCATAAGCCCTCTTCCCTCCCCCTGTTTCCCCATGCCCTCCTTCCCACTTCCCTGTTCTGGTATTGCCCTATACTGCTGCATTGAGCCTTTCCTGAACCAGGGGCCACTCCTCTGTTCTTCTTGGACATCATTTGATATGTGGATTATGACTTGGGTAATCCAAGTTTCTAGGCTAATATCCACTTATTAGTGAGTGCATACCATGATTGATCTTTTGAGACTGGGTTACTTCACTTAGTATGATGTTCTCCAGCTCCATCCATTTGTCTAAGAATTTCATGAATTCATTGTTTCTAATGTCTGAATAGTACTCTATGGTATGTATGTATGTATATATATATATATATATATATATATATATATATATATATATATCACATGTTTTTTTATCCATTCCTTTGTGACGGACACCTGGGTTTTTTCCAGCTTCTGGCTATTATACATAGGGCTGCTATGAACATAGTGGAGCATGTATCCTTATTATATGCTGGGGAATCCTCTGGGTATATGCCCAGGAGTGGTATAACAGGGTCCTCTGGAAGGGATGAGCCCAGTTTTCTGAGGAACCACCAGACTGATTTCCAGAGTGGTTGTACCAATTGGCAACCCCACCAGCAGTGGAGGAGTGTTCCTCTTTCTCCACATCCTTTCCAGCACCTGTTTTCTCTTGAGTTTTTGATCTTGGCCATTCTGACTGGTGTGAGGTGAAATCTCAGGGCTGTTTGTTTTGCATTTTCCTAATGACTAATGATGTGCAACATTTTTTAAGATGCTTCTCTGCCATCCAAAGTTCTTCAGGTATGGAATCCTTTATGCTGTAGTTGAGTTATATTTGGGCATTTACAACAAGAGCACCTTATCAGTATGACAAACAATCATTGCATGTTACAGTGAGAATGGGCATTTGTGTGTACCTGTTCTCTGCTTCCTCTACACTTAGGAAACAATATCTGAAATGTGTTAAGAGATTACACCAGGAATGATAGTCACTATATTTGATGTACAAGAAGATAAAGTTATCAACCCCTTAAGTAAACATCTGTATTTGCAGATAGACAGCACATATGACCATACATTGTAAGATGATGTCAAATTTACAAAAATAAACTGCTTGGTTTGATGAAGATGTGCATTAGTTAGCACCTCAAGAAGCTTCTGAACTGCCTGCCCAGTCCCAGTGAGTGCCACTCCCTCACAGCCTGCCTGTCCATGCTTTCCTTTATTTCTAGTTTCTTTTGGCTAATATTTGACATCTACAGTTAAAGCAGTCACTGCAGTCGAACATCTACGAGAACAGATAAAGCAGAGAGTATGGCTACAAAAGGGAAGACATGTGTAGCTTCACTATAGTGAATATTTCAGTTTGATTTGGATCTTGAACACAGAATTTCCATGAAACGTGCTAATGTCTCTACCTATATCCAAATATTTTCAATAAGTTGCCTAGTTCTCTTCATAACAAGCTCTCCAGATCGAAGCATATAAACAGATATTAAAGGCATCTGTTAAAGTGCCAGAGTACTATTCCCCCATACACACACAGACACAGACACACACACACACACACACACACACACACACACACAGACACACACACAATTTGATAGGGAAAAGAAGATAAAGGAAATGAGGGAAGAAGCTATGAGAGGCATATAAAAACCAAGTTTCTGATAGATTAAAACCACTGATGCTTAATCTTAACCTCAGGGACGTTTAAAGGCCCCAATGACTCTATTGTTCAATCCAGGTTGATATTTAATACAACACAGCATTATGTTCTATTCAATTGTTAGTTAAGAATATTGAATTCCTTAAGAATAATAGGACTCAAAATGATTTTTGCTAAATATGGTACTAAATAGCTCACCAGCTTTTTATTTCCAAACCATAAGAAGCCAAAGAGTCCTTGAAAATATCTTCATCTCTAAAATATCCTTGAAAATATCTTCATACCTTTCATTAAATCCTCTTCACATTCTGAGTCATGTCATTTTCCTGGCCTCTAGACTATTTAAAAATTATTGCCAAATCAATGCTTCAGGCTTGGTAAAGTGGAATCTCCTTTTCTTGATAATGATGTAGATTCTATAAGTTTTAGCATCTATAGATAATGCCCACATTTCTTATTAGCTAGAGGCATAATTGGTCACTACATTTATAACTGTGTGAGAATTGAATGATACCTGAGGTAGAATCATAAATAGGAAAGAGCCATATGCATTGTAGATCTCACTGACTTCAATCAAGTTGCGGATTTGCCTGGTTCTCATAAGATGACCTAAAGCAAGTCACATAACCTTTGCAGTTTGTTAAATGCAAAATGAGAAAGTTGAATAGTATCTAATATCTATTTCAACTCTGATATGCCAGCTTGCAAATTATTTTTCTGTCACTTTGTAGTATTGATACTAATGAAGAGTAAATGATCAGAAGATAAGTACAGAGGAAAAGTACATAAACCAAACCAAACAAAACAAAATCCCTAAGCATACAGAAAAGCCTAGGTGGGCAAATATGATCTCAAAGCTTTGAGATTATCCATTAATATGATATTTTTCAAAACCAAAATAGCATCATGTAGTGATAAAATGTATTTTTCTGCTACTAGTTGTTATATCCCTAAACTGGGACAAATGTTCTTAAAATGATAATTCAGTAATATGATACTCAAATTGTTAGATTAATTACAAGACAAAGTGATGATTAAAAAATCTTTTAATTTGTTAGGAAAAATTAGATATCCAAACATAAAGTTCAGTGCACTGTTCCTAGGTATAGTTCTTGCATACACATTTCTTTGGTATTTGCTTCTCCTTACAATGACCTCATGCCCCTTAATATTGTTTTCATCCTCACTGCAGATGATATCTAGTCTGTTTATCTTAGCCTTCCAGATATCTACCACTAACCTGCAAAACACTTCTCCTTTTGCGTTTTCTTGATGCATTCTTTCAACCTGCTCAGTGTCTTCTGTTTTCTACCTAGCTGAGCACTCTGAAGTCAGTTCACTTCTGTTTTGCTTCTTCCCCTATTTTAACATAGAACTACGTTCTTCAATTTTCTTAATGTAGAGCTTGATTGTCATTGGGGCACTGAGCAGACTAACATTCTGTCTCTTTCACGATGTACTGATGCTATATGGATCCCTCCTTCCACTGACTATGCTAAGCTGCTCTGCTTCCTGTCTGTATTGACTACTGTACTTCATTTATTGCATACTTCTTGATAAAGCCACTGTCTTTTGAGAAACATATGTGAGGTGAAGAATTATTCTACCTCTCTCTCATGTCTTTTCTTCTTCTTTCTCTCCTTACTTTCCATTCTCACTCCCCACCACATTCCCTTTTTCCTATTTATAATTTTCTCATACTTTATAAAGTAAATTTGGGAAACCTATGGAATAATAGTCACTTTATAAATACATAAACATCAGAATCAATATCACAGACCTTACAGTTCCTTTTCTACACACTTCTCCTATGTCATATACATGGTAGTTTAGAACTCAACTCCCACCATGATACATCATTTGTGAAAAGACATGGTTTTAAAACATACATTCAACTCTAGGTTCTACTTTTAAATTGATTTAGAAGTTTTTCTACAAGAACAGAAGCATTCTAAGAAATATAAATAAATTAAGAGAGAGTACTATTATATTTATGGATTTAAGTTTTAAACATTTCTCTTACTAATAATATGTGATACAGGATTACAAGGTAAGTTAAGAAGGTACAGCACAATTAATTTGCAAGTGAATCAGCCAGGCTCAAGTAGATGATGAATTACTCCAAATAAGGGGCTGTGTCTGGCCAATGTTTTGTCCTTCTACCCTTGCAGCTTTATTTCTTCAAGAAGTTTATTTGGTTTTGTTTAATCTGTTTCAGTCCTTTACCTTTTGTGCAGTTGCCTGTGAATAAAATAAAAATATACTCCCAATTTCGGTGCCAGGAAATTAATCATTGGAAATAGCTTTCAACTTTTAAAATTATCTTATTTATCTTTCTAAGTCAGAATAATTTTCTAGGGCTAGCAATTCAGGCTAATGGTAGGAGCTTGCCTAGCATGTGAAATATGTCAGGTTCAATTGTCAGCAATACACATACACACACACACACACACACACACACACACACACACACACACACACACACCACACATAGGAAATGATGAATTTAAACTGTAGAATCAATAGTAAGCATACTTTTGTTGGGGGGTAGCAATGAGATAGTGATACTGTCTTTCAAAGAAAATCTTAATACGAGCATAGGTGTATCAGCTCCCACAAAGTCTTTGGAACATCAAAATCAGGCTTGACAAATGCTTAGAAAGGACATGTCCTGTGGTTATATGCTTGCCTCTGTCTCTCTCTACAAAGGAAATAAACTGTATGGAGAAACACTCCCTCCATAGTGTGAGGAACAAGATGCTTTCAAAAATCACAGTGAAATTGTACAACATTATGGGATAATGTCCTTGCTCTTATGCAGACCCTTAGCACATCCATTGAGAGTGTGGGCAGGACTTTGCCCTCTGCTTATCAATTCCCCTGCTTCAGAGAGCTGGAATCAAGGCTATGTTTGCCTTACGTTTGGCCCCATACTCTAAAAGAATTCACAAACCACCTTTATTTTTGGAATCCAGGATGCTAGGATGAGGGAAATACAACTTTATTGCTTTCTTTTTTGCCTCTCCCAAACTGCAGTCCAAACTGCTCTGTTTGTTGTCTTGTGGGTTTCAGGGCTTGGCTTTCAGTTGCAGCTCTGCCTCCTTGCTTCCCCTTCCTTTTGCAGGAGCCATTTGTCTCTGTGTGTCAGGACTCCATTTGCTTTGCATATTTAGACCCTCTGAATTGTAGATTTTAGATGTCCACCCATTTAACACTTTGCCTTTAGTTTTTCCACTCACAGTCTCAAAGCCCTCAAAGGAGACTTTTTAAGCACAGAGGCTGAGGCTCACAGTTGAGGTTTGCAGCCTTACCAGGCCTCCAAGATGGCCTTCTACCAGGTTATTTATGGGTTTCCTCTCTTCTGTCTTCTCTCCCTTATCCCTGGGAGTGTATTACAGTGTAGTGTTAGAGTTCACAGTTCTTCTGACTTCCTAAACACCTGGTGTCCAGTCCTTCACATTTACTCACTGTCCTGGCACAATTTGAGCTCTCCTGAACTTCCTACAAGCACCCAACTCCAGAAACCTGGCTAGCTTTCTCAGCAACAGGGGAACTTCTCAATCTCCAGGTAAGCTAGGTAAAGGTTCCAGATGGGACTGTGGCTCAGGCCACTTCCCTTTCATAAGATCCCCTTTCCCCCTCCCTGTGCCTAGGCCCTCCTGCCTCCCCAGAACTCTGAGTAGCCTTCCTTACAAATTTCCTGAGAGCTGTCACTGGACATCCATCCGTGGAAAACCCTTCTGCCTTCTTAACCAAGGCCAGAGTCTCTGTGAGCCCTGCACTTGGCACAGCCTTTATGCTGAGCGGGGCGCTCCATCTGTGCAGAACTCTTTGCTCAGCTCCTGAAAGAGAGCCTCAGGCCTCCAGCTGCTCACAACAGAGGCAAGGCACTCCCCCGAGAGAGTGAGAGAGGGAAAGGAAGCCCTGGAACTCTGAGGCTTTCCTGGCAATGAAAGAAGCTCAGGGCAAGTAGACCACACCTCCCGCCGCCCGCCCCTCCTTCTAGGCTCTCTTTCGCCAGATCCTCAACGTCCTTAGCCTTCAGCTGGAACTGGAGATGCGGGAGATGCCTGTGAGAGAGCTCAGCTTCTGAGATCGCACCAGCTGGCAGGATGAGCTTGTGGCTGCTGCCTCTCCTTGTAGTCTCTGGCTTGCTGCAGCTGGTGAGTACTTGATCTGCAGTTCTGGGATACATTTGGCGGGAAATCTGTAGGGAACTTGGAGTTCAGACTGTGACCTGAGTTCAGATTGTTTTACTGTTGATAGGGAAGAAAGGCACTTTGACCTGAGAGGCGAGTGGAAGGGCTTAGTGACGGTTGGGGTGTGCTGTTGCTATAATGTATGAAGGATGTATCTAGAAAATAAATGTGAAGAAGAAAGAGGCGTTCTGCTAGGCGGCTGGAAAGACCTTCCTGCAGCCCAGAGAGGCTTCGTTTCCCCCAGGTACTCCAAAACTAGAACACTTCTTCCAAAGCAGGGGTAACTTTTAGATAAAGACTGATTTTAGAGACAGCTTGGATTTCACTGTGTTCCTTCTGATTGTGGGAACTGAATTGGGGTTTCAACCAGCTAGAGACATGAAACAACTTTGATAGCCAGCCCCATGCAGTTAGCCAAATCCAGGGTCCTGGATTTTACTGAGGTTGCAGAAGAAAATATAGGATGTTAAAAGATAGTTCAGAGTGCTCCAAGGAGCCTTCTCAGGCTGCTCAGCTACTCAGACTGCCTTCAGGACTCTCTGGCTTTCCTGAAGTGTGTACTTTATATTTTCCGAGTTAAGGTGGACCTAAAATAAAACCTTTAAAAAGTAACTTGACCACAATTCTAGAAATGAGTTTAAATGACTCCAATTGTAATATTTCCCTTAACTAGAATTTTTCCTCTTATTTTATGAGAATTTTTAAAGATAAAATAAGCTGGGTTGATAAATATTGCAGGCAGCCTATGAAACATTTGTATATGCTCTTACACGTTCATACAGCTTTCATGGTCTAGATGTACTCAGTCTTTTTTAACATGTTATTACGCCTAATTAAATGGGATTACTAGGGACATGCACATTTGAAAACTCATTTTGCATTTATTCTTTTCTTGATGATATTATTCAGTACATTGTTTCTTTTCTGTTACTTCATAAAGAAAATAGCATATGGATTTAATAGAATAAAAATGAGTATTGTTTCATGACATGACTTCAGCAGATGTCAATACATATAGATTTTAATTTCTAGTAAAATGTACGATGGTAAAAATATCTCATTTGAATTTTAATAACTTTCAAATCTAGTTTAATGTAAAATATAGCAACGATATAAAAATATGTTATTCTTAATCATTTTGTGTTTATTACATTACACTCTTATAAAATAAGGGTACTTGAAAGATAAAATTTTGTGTGTTCATCCTCATTATGTAATATCATATCACTTACATTTATTGTTTTCTTTTGTTTACCTTAATGAATTTGTAATTGTAATTTTTATTTAGTGTGATTGCCTTAGGTACTTCCTCTTTTGTATTATCTAGAAGTGATAATTCATCACTGTCCTCCACTTAACAATCAAAATTTCCCTCATACAGTCTTGATTAATAAACATCAAATAGCATTTTCCAGTCTGGTATCAATAGTTATCTTTTGTTCAGATGACTGTGCAGAAGAAAGGATTCATATTAAGCCTGAGATTTAGAATGAACCTGAACTTTTAGACCAACTCTCCTTACGAACATCATTAGTGTGACACCTTATAAAATTGGCCTTTGTACCCTAGTAAAAGTTGTGTCTCTCTGGCCTGTTCTGAGATTGTGCTCCCTAATTCATATTTAAATGCTTTTCACACACAAAACTGACTCCTTTGGGGAATTTAGTATGTTGTCTAATAAATTTTTCAAACAGAAAAGAAAATCTTTCATAATTTTTGTTTTCTGTGTTCCCTCAAATTTCTCTCTCTCTCTCTCTCTCTCTCTCTCTCTCTCTCTCTCTCTCTCTCTCTTTCTTTCTTTCTTTCTTTTTGATGTGGTCCTGTTAGACTGCACCTTGAAACATGTAATTCCTGCAATCCCATGAATTATAAAACACTGGGACTGTTATGTACAATATGTGTCAGCATGCATTTGAAAATGCATTGTCCAACATTTATGTATTAACTAATTAATACAGCATGAATAATCTAATTATTTATTGGTAGCAATGAAAGATGAATTTTTGACTCAGATTGCCACAGATTTTTGACTCTGAAAGCCACAAAATTGTTTCAACTGTTTATATATTCTGCAGACACCTGTACCCAAGGCATTGCTGGGTAAGATTTGAAAAATGAATTATAGCTGTACACCCTGAAATGAAACCCAAGGCTGAGTCAGGGGTTCTATAGAGAATCTCATTTCTATCTTAGCCATAAGCATTTTTGCTTGTTAGAAACTGGTATTTAATATCTTGATTTTGAAGAAGGTTATTTTAAAACTTCTTTAAATATCATTCTGAATGATTCAGAGATTACTTTCTGCGTATTGTTATATTATTCAACAAACTTATTTCTGGATTGATCTGGTAACTAAATTAATCATAAGACATAGTTTTGATCTGTACATAGGTACAATTTAAAATGTGGTATTTTAAAATTATTTTATTTAAAGTATAAAATGATGTTTTTAAAATAGCATATTTGTTGTACAAGTGTATGATTTTATAACACAATTTTTGAATAAATATTTTCAACTGTATCAAACAAGATATTCTAGCCAATGTTTTAATTTACTAAGTTTCTCTTTAAATATTTTGTTACTGCTGATTCTACCAATGACGATATGACCAAAAATGGCAACTCCATTTTTTAAATCTTTATATACAGTCAAAGAACAAAGTATTCTATAATAACTTACAGGATAGATTTTCATATTACAGAAAAGAATAGGGCATATTGATAGAGAAGTGCCATTTTATGTCATTTTAATTTTTGAACATTTTAATATGGATCTGGAAACATGTTTTTTTCTTTTTTCTTTTATTCGATGCATTCTTTATTTACATTTCAAACGATTTCCCCTTTTCTGGGTCCCCACTCCCCACAAGTCCCATAAGCCCTCTTCCCTCCCCCTGTTCCTCCATCTACTCTTTCCCACTTCCCTGTTCTGGTATTCCCTTATACTGTTGCTTTGAGTCTTTCCAGAACCAGGGGCCACTCCTCCGTTCTTTTTGGACATCATTTAATTTGTGGATTATTTCTTGGGTATTCCAAGTTTCTAGGTTAATATCCACTTATCAGTGAATGCATACCATGATTGATCTTTTGAGACTGGGTTACCTCACTTAGTATGATGTTCTCTAGCTCCATCCATTTGTCTACGAATTTCATGAATTCATTGTTTCTAATGGCTGAATAGCACTCCATTGTGTAAATATACCACATTTTTTGTATCCATTCCTCTTTGAGGGACACCTGGATTCTTTCCAGCTTCTGGCTACTGTAGTAGGGCTGCTATGAACATAGTGGAACATGTGTCTTTATTGCATGCTGGGGAATCCTCTGGGTATATGCCTAGGAGTGGTATAGCAGGGTCCTCCGGAAGTGTCATGCCCAATTTTCTGAGGAACCTCCAGACTGATTTCCAAAGTGGTTGCACCATCTTACAATCCCACCAACAGTGGAGGAGTGTTCCTCTTTCTCCACATCCTCGCCAGCACCTGCTGTCTCCTGAGTTTTTGACCTTAGCCATTCTGACTGGTGTGAGGTGAAATCTCAGGGTTGTTTTGATTTGCATTTCCCTAATGATTAATGATGTTGAACATTTCTTAAGGTGTTTCTCAGCACTCCGAAGTCCTTCATGTGAAAATTCCTTGTTTAGCTCAGTACCCCACTTTTTCATGGGGTTATTTGGTTCTCTGGGTTCTACCTTCTGGAGTTCTTTGTATATATTAGATATTAGCCCTCTGTCAGATTTAGGGTTGGTGAAGACCCTTTCCCAATCTGTTGATTGACGTTTTGACAGTGTCCTTTGCCTTACAGAAACTTTGTAGTTTTATGAGGTCCCATTTGTCAATTCTTGATCTTAGAGCGTAAGCTATTGGTGTTCTATTCAGGAACTTTTCCCCTGTGTCCATGTCTTCAAGGGTCTTCCCCAGTTTCTTTTCTATTAGTTTCAGTGTGTCAGGTTTTATGTGGAGGTCCTTGATCCATTTGGAGTTGAGCTTAGTACAAGGAGATAAAAATGGATCGATTCGCATTCTTCTGCATGCTGACCTCCAATTGAACCAGCACCATTTGTTGAAAAGGCTATCTTTTTTCCACTGGATGCTTTCAGCTCCTTTGTCAAAGATCAAGTGACCATAGGTGTGTGGGTTCATTTCTGGGTCTTCAATCCTATTCCATTGATCTGCTTGTCTGATATTGTACCAATACCATGCAGTTTTTATCACTATTGCTCTGTAGTAAAGTTTAAAGTCTGGGATACTGGATACCCCTGAAGTTGTTTTACTGTTGAGAATAGTTTTAGCTATCCTGGGATTTTGTTATTCCAGATGAATTTGAGCATTGCTATTTCTAGCTCTATGAAGAACTGGGTTGGGATTTTGATGGGGATTGCATTGAATCTGTAGATTGCCTTTGGCAAGATGTCCATTTTAACTATATTAATCCTGCCAATCCATGAGCATGGAAGATTTTCCCATTTTCTGAGATCTTCGATTTCCTTCTTCAGAGATCTGAAGTTCTTGTCATATAGGTCTTTTACTCGTTTGGTTAGAGTCACCCCAAGATACTTTATGCTGTTTGTGGCTATTGTGAAGTGTGTCATTTCCCTAATTTCTTTCTCAGTCTGCTTATCCTTTGAGTATATAAAGGCTACTGATTTGCTTGTGTTGATTTTGTAGCCAGCCACTTTGCTGAAGTTGTTTATCAGCTGTAGGAGTTCTCTAGTAGAGTTTTTTGGGTCACTTAAGTATACTATCATATCATCTGAAAATAGTGATAGTTTGACTTCTTCCTTTCCAATTTGTATCCCTTTGTCCTCCTTATGTTGTCTAATTGCTCTAGCTAGGACTTCAAGAACTATATTGAAAAGATATGGAGGGAGGGGGCGGACTTGTCTAGTCCCTGATTTTAGTGGGATTGCTTCAGGTTTCTTCTTGTTTGATTTTTCCTTTGACCAGCAAGAAGTGACCTTCCTTGTCTCTTTTGATGACATTAGGTTGAAAGTCAATTTTATCTGATATTAGAATGGCAACTCCTGCTTGTTTCCTGAGACCAGTTGCTTGTAGAATTGTCCTCCAGCCTTTTACTCTAAAGTAGTTTTTGTCTTTGACACTGAGGTGTGTTTCCTGTATGCAGCAAAATGTAGAGTCCTGTTTACATAACCAGTTTGTTAGTCTATGTCTTTTTATTGGGGAATTGAGTCCATTGATGTTAAGAGATATTAAGGAGTAGTGATTATTGCTTCCTATCATTTTTGATGTTAATTTTATACTTGTGTGGTTATCTTCTTTTGGGTTTGATTCAAGAAGCTTAATATCCTGCTTTTTCCAGGGTATAGTTTCCTTCATTGTAATGGTGTTTTCCCCCTATTATCCTTTGTAGGGCTGTGTTTGTGGAAAGATATTGTGTAAATTTGGTTTTGTCGTGGAATATCTTGGTTTCTCCACATATAGTGATTGAGAGCTTCGCTGGGTATAATAGTCTTGGCTGACATTTGTGTTCTCTTAGAGTCTGCATGAGCTCTGCCCAGGATCTTCTAGCTTTCATGGTCTCTGGTGAGAAGTCTGGTGTAATACTGATAGGTCTTCCTTTATATGTTACTTGTCCTTTCTCTCTTACTGCTCTAAGTATTCTCTCTTTGTTTAGTACATTTGCGGTTTTGATTATTATGTGACGGGAGGTAGTTCTTTTCTGGTCCAGTCTGTTTGGAGTTCAGTAAGCTTCTTGTATATTCATGGGCATCTCTCTCTTTAGGTTAGGGAAGTTTTTTTCCATAATTTTGTTGAAGATATTTGCTGGCCCTTTAAGTTGTAAATCTTCACTCTCATCAATGCCTATAAGCCTTAGATTTGGCTTTCTCATTGTGTCCTGGATTTCCTGGATGTTTTGGGTTACAAGCTTTTTGCATTTTGCATTTTCTTTGACTGTTGAGTCCATGGTTTCTATGGTATCTTCTGCATCTGAGATTCTTTCTTCTATCTCTTGTATTCTGTTGTTGATATTTCCATCTATGGTCCCTGATTTTTTCCCAAGGTTTTCTATCTCCAAAGTTGTCTCTCTTTGTGCTTTTTTAGTTGTTTCTACTTCTGTTTTCAGATCCTGGAAGTTTTTGCTCAGTTCCCTCATTTGCTTGTTTGTGTTTTCCTCTAATTCTTTGAGAGATTTTTTTTGTTTCCTCTTTCATGACTTCTGCCTGTTGATCAAAGTTCTCTTGAATTTTTTTAAGTGATTTTTGCATTTCTTCCTTATTGCCTACAAACTTCTGACCCATATTGTTCTGAATTTCTTTAAGTGATTTTTGTGTTTCCCTTGTAAGGACTTCTAGCTTTTGATCATTTTTCTCCTGAATTTCTTTAAGAGATTTATTTATGTCCTTCATGTGCTCCTCTA
This sequence comes from Apodemus sylvaticus, assembly GCF_947179515.1. NCBI lineage: Eukaryota > Metazoa > Chordata > Mammalia > Rodentia > Muridae > Apodemus > Apodemus sylvaticus. The sequence goes on from NC_067476.1 coordinate 1,901,088, forward strand.
ACAGCATCCTTACCAGTGATTTTAAATCCAACTCTTGTTTTTCTGGTGTGTTTGGGTATCCAGGACATGCTGTTGTTGGAGAATTGGGTTCAGATGCTGCCATAATGCCTTGGTTTCTGTGAGTAACGTTCCTATGCTTGCCTTTAGCCATCTAGTTCTCACTGGTGTTAGATGGTTTTATTGTCACTGGCTGGTGCTTCCACCTATTGTGGACCTTTAGGGCTATTTCCGAGACACTGGATGACTGGGTTTCCTCTGGCACAGATTACTGATATGCTGCCTTCCTCTTTTCTGCCTTTGGAGCCCTGCTCAGTCTTACCTCAAGGAATGTTTTACTTGGGTTGTCAAGGTGAACCAGGTCTTCCCAAACTGCTCTGTTATGGAGCAAGGATGGTGTGTGTGGGGTCACTCCCTCTGTTGATTCTCAGGTAGGATACAGGCCCCATGACTGACAGGCTTGCAGATAAACCGCCTATGTTCTCAGGTCCTGAGCACAGGCAGACCCCTGGAGATTTGCACCCCCAGCTATTAAAAACAATGAATTTGTGAAATTCTTAGGCAAATGGGTGGATCTGGAAAATATTATCCTAAGTGAGGAAACCCAATTACAAAAGAACACACATGTGGTATGTAGTGACTGATAAGTGGATTTTAGTCCAGGTGCTTGGAATACCCAAGACACAATTCACATATCAAATGATGTCCCAAAAGAAGGAAGTAGAGGCCTCTGATCCTGGAAAGGCTCAGTACAGCAGTGTAGGGGAAAACCAGGACAGGGAAGCAGGAAGTGGTTCATTGAGGAACAGCAGGAAGGAAGAGGGCTTATGGGACATTTGGGGATGGGAGAACCAAGAAAGGGAAAATCATTTGAAATGCAAATAAAGAATATATCTAATAAAAAAATCTTAAGAGATGAAAACACACCATATGCAGTACAAAATTTCCAAGGTCATAAAAAACATAAAATAAAATAATGTAAAATTAGGCAGTTAAAATGGAGAAGAAAGAATGGTTTCATAAGCTCTTCTTACAGCTTAGGTTGCTTTTCTTACTCATCATACTAATCTCTTTCATCTTCTTTCTATGAGCTAGTTTCAGTGGCCTAGGAGCCACATGGTTAGTTCTATTAATACAACATTCTCCGTTATCAGTTCAAATTTCTGTTTCTTTTCCTGTCTGCTATGGTAAAAAATAAGTTGACAGGGGTAACACAAAGAAGAATGGATTTATTTGGATTCTCAGTTTCAGAAGCAAAGAGTCCATCATGCTGTGATGCATGTGAGGCACAGAAAGCATAGTACTAGGAAAGTAGGCTATTTTGTGTAATGAATATTTTGTACTATTCAGATCCCATTCTCCATTTATGCAGTTTATGATCCTAGCCAGGAATGATGCCACACACTCTGAGTGAGTCTTCTCTCTTTAATTACTGCAATAATTTCCATAGAAGTGGTCCCTCCTTGAGGTGATTTTGAACTTTCACAAATTGAAAGTCAATAATAATCATCCCAGAGAGGGAAGCAAAGTGAATATATTTATTCATCTTATAATAACTGTATAATTTGTCATCAATTTTTGATTCCTCTCTTCTTATTTTCTATAATATCTATTTAGACACAGAATATTCTGAAATTTCTTTTCAATTTATCCCTCAAGCTGTTTTTCTCAACCTTATTTCATTTTATCACTGCTGTTACTTCTAAGGTATACCTTACCACAACATGAATATTGGGCTTATCTTTGTGAAATTTTCTTTTGACTTACTATGACATTCCACTAATTAAGAATGAGACTGTGATATCTATTTATTTGTTTGTTTGTTCATTTAGTCAGTCTACATTCCTTTACCTGACTTTTCTAGACTTAAAATATTTCAGCCAAGACTCATTATGTAGGTATACTTAGCTAGGCCTATATACTCAATGCTCTATGAATACTTCAAACTGGAGGAAATAACATATTTTGGCATCATATTGACTGAAGTTGGTCAAGCTAATGAATCTGACTCTTTCTACTAATAAAAATGAATATGTAACTATTTCAAATGATTATAATGCTTGTATTTGAAAACTTAACATAACTGGTATAGCATTAACTTGACAATGTCAATTCACCTTTCCACAAGTACTAGCTAAATTCTTTTTTGGAAAGGAATAAAAATTGATCCTGACTAATGCTAAAACAGAAGAAATTAACTGAATATGGATCACTTATAAGGAAATAAACAGGAATGGGGCATGCTTAGGACAGAATACAAACTCCAGACATGTCCATTAGAAATTAACTAAGTAATGAATAAATAATATCTCCTTGGTTTAATTATATTCACATCTATGTTGAGTAGGCATTGTTAGGTTAGACTGTATAAATCTGTTATGAACAGTACTACAAATCCTAGACACTCAGTAATATGTAGTTCCATTAGAAAACTTGGAATTTTTATTCCCGCTAAAAAGAACTTCTATAAATACTTTTAGAGAAGAGAGATTCTAGCCTCCCATACAAGTCAGCATGGCCTCCTGTTCAGGAAGGGACAAATATAAGCAATATCACCAGAAAGCTAATTAAGATGTCAGGAAAAAAGTAAATTCCAAACTAAAGAGAAAGGACAGGACAAGAAGAAGTCAGAATAACTAACCTAGGAGGAAACTAATAATACAAGAAACTAGTCAGACTCCATAAAATCTCAACTATTGTTCTCAGAGAGTCACAAGATATTTGTAGATGAAGAGCAAGAAATAATTCTTATAAATATGTAATTACTACACATAATTAGTCCACAAAGAAGACTAATAAGGATAGGGATAAAAGATATCCTAACCAACATACTGGGAAATTCCCATGAAATGCAGTAAAATATGAAAAAGTGAAAGAGAAAATAGAAGTGATACTTAGGCTACAGCCAACAAACCCAATGAAGATTTGCACAAAGAGGACAGTGGTAATGAGGAAATGAAATAATAACTTTTTTGCCTGCATATCATTCATTCTACCCTAACCTGATCTGTAAATATCAGACATAGAACAAAAGAAGCCCAGACAGTTCACCAAGCCTTGGCAAACAAACAAACAAAAAAATCCCAATTTATCCTAATCCCATACAAATTCAAGGTTAGAGTGTGCTTCTTTTTTTTTTTTAAGAATTGTTTATTTTATTTATATGAATACACTGTCACTGTCTTCAGGCACAACAGAAGAGGGCATCAGATCCCGTTAAGATGGTTATGAACTACCATGTGGTTGCTAAGAATTGAATTCAGGACCTCTGGAAGAACAGTCAGTGCTGCTAATCTCTGAGCCATCTTCCCAGCTCCAATATTGGTTTTCAAATGAGTCTATGTGCCATGTCTTAATTCCAGACTCACTGTCTCATCCTAAGGTTGGATTGTTGTCCTCGTGGCCCAGGTGAAGGCTAGACTCAAATTCCAGACAGCAGTGTCTGGAATACACTATTTCTTTAGGAATCTCTCCAGAAACACAGAATCACTTTTTTCTTTTCTTTTTATTGGATATTTTCATTATTTACCTTTCAAATATTATCCCCTTTCCCGGTTTCCCCTCCGGAACTTCCTATAACATCCCCACTTCCCCTGCTTCTGTGAGGTTCTTCCTCCTCCACCTCTTAACTCTGGTATTCACCTACACAGGACCAAAGGCCTCTCTTCACATTCATGCCCAACAAGGCCATCCTCGGCTACATATGTATCTGGAGCGATGGGTTCCTCCATGTGTATTCTTTGGTTGGTGGTTTAGTCTCTGGGAGATCTGGAAGGTCTGCTGCCCCTGCCTGTCTCTGTCACTCAAATGATGTAATTAAAGGCCTGTGCCACCACAATCTGCCTCGAAATGTTCTATTCTTTATAGTAATACTATTTCAATATTGTAGCCAAACCTAGTTCTAATTTGTATACTAAGTATTAAATTAATTATTTATTGTGGAGAATGAAAATATAACAATATTTGTAAGAACTTAATAAACTCAAAGAACCAAAATTTTGTCAAAATAATAACCAATTAGATTAAATATATCAAATATATCTCTACCTATTATCTACCTATCTATCTATCTATCTATCTATCTATCTATCTATCTATCTATTTGTCTGTCTGTCTATCTATCTATCTATCCATCTATCATATATCTATCATCTATCTATCTACCTATCTATCTATCATCTATCTATCTACCCACCTATTCATCCATCTATTTTGGATACAGGGTTGGATTACATAGCCCTAGATAGCCAGCAACTCACTATGTAAGCAAGGTTGACATGGAATTTGCAGAGACTCATCTGACCATGCTTCTCAAGTGCTGGGATTAAAGACATGTATTATGTAAACCCCGATACCTAAAGAAGCTCTATCCAGTGTATGAGCACTTGCAAAGAAAAACTTACTCTTTTCAGTGTAATCTTACTAGGTATAGAAACCACTCTGAAGGACAGAACACATGCCCAGCAGTAGAGGGCCAACCTGAAATGAACTCAATGGCATTTTTGTAGCATCCTTGTTCCATAATGCTTGTATGAGTATTCATTTTATTCTTTCATTTTTTTAACCTTATAGAACATTTGCATAAATATTGTGGTTTCCTTTGCTGTGCTTTCAATGTGATTTCTGCATGTGCAGATATGTGTGTCCCCTGCATCTACATGTGTTTCTTGTGATATTTTTCATTGGGTCATTTTGTTCTATTTGGATTTGTTTGCTTTTATTTTATCTCATTGAATTTTTAAAAATTATTTTTAGATGCTTGTTTGTATTCACTTTCTGAGGGAAAGAGAAAGAATGTGTGTGGATTTGGGGGGATGGAGAGTTGGGGAGAATATTGGAGGAGTTGGGGGAGGGGAAATCATAATCAAATATATTTGCCTGAAAATATATATTTTTAGTAAATAAAGAAAAAAGAAAAAAAGATGCCCATACACCCAGATCTCAAAATATAAACAATATGAAAGATAAAGTAAATATTAACAGCCCCAAACTGCTTGTCCTTATTAAAATATTTGTCAATGAGAATTACCTATGTAAACAAACCCCTGTATACAGAATTTAAAGAAACACTCATAAACTTTATCAAAACTTTTAATGAATTAGAGAAAACACAAAAAAATAACTCAATGAACTTAAAGAGAATAAACCCCCAAGAAACATAAGCAGGTGGAAATGACAAAAAAAAAAATCCAAGAATTAAAAATAAAAGTCAATAGAGAGAAAAGAGATTAAAGAGAATTCAAAGTAAATGAAGATATATTTGAAAACATCAATAGCCAAACTAGAAAACTCAATAGAAAGCTTTACATGTAGGGGAAAAATCAAGCACATGACAGAACATCAGGACACAAAGATAAAGCAGATAATCTAGATAGGTGATTATTATCCTTTATCAATTTATCAAAAAATGCTAGGAGAAACCACCCAGTATGAAATAGATAAAAATTACTTTAGAAAAGTACCTAGCTATACCACATATCCACATTTGCCTAAAAGAATTGCCATCCTCACATACTTGCTTAGCCAGTTTCTTTCTGCTCTCTTGACAACACATAGGAAAGGGAAGAACTTAAATGTCCTCCAATTGATGACTGGAAACAAAAATTTGGTACATCTGTACTATTCATCTGTAAAGAAAAATGAAGCCAAAAATTGCAGGTAAATGGATTGAACCAAAAAGGATAATATCGAGAGGTAATTAAGACCCACAATATAAAGATAAAGGCTATATATTATCACTCATGTGAAGTTCTTAGCTTCTGTTTTCTGATATAGAGTTCCTCGCTCCAAGTCCTTTGATATGACTACATAAGCTTGTGTAATCACAGAAACCAGGAAAGTAAAAGGGAACCATGGTGAGTGAAACAATGGCAAAGGAGAATAAAATGGTACAAATGACCTGAAGGAGGATAGGAAAAAATAGTTTAAGAGGCATTATTTAGTAGTATAGGCATAATATTATTATGCTCTATCTAAAGATTATCCTTATATTATTCAACTTCTGTCTTCTCTACTTTCATATCTGGTTGCAATCATTATTTTGAGAATCTTCTGTCTCAATATTGTGCAAAAATTGATACCCACTTATTCCCTGATGGTCAATAAAGCTAGCTGATCAGTCAGTTACATAGCATGGGAGATAATATGATTGAACTTCCTGCCAACCAGAGAAGGAGGAGCCAAAGAGAAAGTGAGGATTAGGTATAGGAAGAGAGTCCATGAGAAAACATCTAGAGCATAGAGAGTCATATAAGCACTAAAATATCAGTATTACTGGGATTTTGGCTGAAAGGTAGCCAGATTAGTTGAGATGATAAAAATAGAGCCCTTAAAAGCTTGATAAATAAATGTAATGATCTAATCTCAATTATTAAGAATCCAACTGTGTTAAGAGGAAAAGAAAAACACAGGTACGAAAACTCCATTAACAAGTTAGGGATGAGGATAGAGATTAATACAGAAGAATAAGAGAGGGAGGTACAATAAAAAATAAGGATGTCAGCTGATCCTTTGTCATAGCAATCCATACCCAAATATGTCCTGGAGAGAGCTGGTCTTCCAGGAGTGCTGACAAGCCTGTGAGCACAGGTAAGAATTGGCCACAAGACAGACCCCAACAAATATAAGAAGATTGAACTAATCCCATGCCTCCTATCAGATCACTATGGAGTAAAAGTTGTCTTCAATAGCAACAAAAACAACAGAAAGCCCACATACATATGGAAACTAAGCAATACTCAACTCAATGATACCTTGGTCAAGGATGAAATAAAAAAAGAAATCAAAGACTTTTTATAATTTAATGAAAATGAAGGCACAACATACCCAAATCTATGGGACACAATGAAAGAAGTGCTAAGAGGAAAACTCATTGCCCTGAATGCCTCCAAAAAGAAAATGGAGAAAGCATACACTAGTAGCTTAAAGACACACCTGAAAGCCCTGGGAAAAAAAAAAAAGAAGCCATTTCACCCAGGAGGAGAAGAAGACTGGAAATCATCAAACTCAGGGCTGGAATCAATCAAGTAGAAACAAAGAGAACCATAAAAAGAATCAACAAAACCAGGAGCTGGTTCTTTGAGAAAATCAACAAGATAGATAAACCCTTATCCAGACTAACCAAAGGGCACAGAGACAGTATCCAGATTAACAAAATTAGAAATGAAAAGGGAGATCTAACAACAGAAACTGAGGAAATTCAAAAAAAAAATCATCAGATCCTAATACAAAAGCCTATACTCAACACAACTTGATAATCTGGAAGAAATGGACAGTTTCCTAGAGAAATACCAAACACCAAAATTAAATCAGGATCAAATAGATCATCTAAAAAGTCCCATAACCACTAAAGAAATAAAAGGGGTCATAGAAAATCTCCCAACCAAAAAAGCATGGGACCAGATGGCGTCAGTGCAGAATTTTATCGGATCTTCAAAGAAGACCTAACACCAATATTCTTCAAACTATTCCACAAAATAGAAACAGAAGGAACACTACACAACTCGTTCTACGAAGCCACAATTATGGTGATACCAAAACCCCACAAAGATCCAACAAAAAAGAGAACTTCAGGCCAATTTCCCTTATGGATATTGATGCAAAAATACTGAATAAAATTCTTGCCATCCGAACCCAAGAACATATCAAAATGATCATCCACCATGATCAAGTAGGCTTCAGCCCAGGGATGCAGGGATGGTTCAATGTAAGGAAATCCATCACTGCAATCTACTACATAAACAAACTTAAAGAAAAAAAAAACCATAGTCATTTCATTAGATGCTGCAAAAGCATTTGACAAAATTCAACATCCTTTCATGTTAAAGGTCTTGGAAAGAACAAGAATTCAAGGACCATACCTAAACATAGTAAAAAGAATATACAGCAAACCAGTAGCCAAAATTAAACTAAATGGAGAGAAACTTGAAGCAATCCCATTAAAATCAGGAATTAGACAAGGCTGCCCTCTCTCTCCATATGTATTCAATATAGTACTTGAAATTCTACAAGGAGCAATTAGACAACAAAGGGAGGTAAAAAGGGATACAAATTGGAAAGGAAGAAGCCAAATTATCACTATTTGCAGATGTTATGAGAGTATACTTAAGTGACACCAAAAACTCCACCAGAGAACTCCTGCAGCTGATAAACAACTTCAGCAAAGTGGTTGGTCATAAAACCAACTCAAGCAAATCAGTTGCCTTCCTATACTCAAAGGATAAGCAGGCTGAGAAAGAAGTAAAGAAAATGACACCCTTCACAGTAGCCACAAACAGTATAAAGTATCTTGGTGTGACCCTAACAAAGCAAATAAAAGATCTGTATGAGAAGAACTTCAGGTCTCTGAAGAAGGAAATTGAAGAAGACCTCAGAAAATGGAAAAATCTTCCATGCTTGTGGATTGGCAGGATTAATATAATTAAAATGGCCATCTCGCCAAAAGCAATCTACAGATTCAATGTAATCCCCATCAAAATCTCAGCTCAGTTCTTCATAGAGTTAGAAAAATAATTCTCAAATTCATCTGGAATAACAAAAAAACCAGAATAGCTAAAATTATTCTCAATAAAAAAAACCAAAAAACAAAAAACAAAAAAACTTCTGGGGGAAATCATTATCCCAGACCTCAAGCAATACTACAGAGCAACAGTATTAAAAACTGCATGGTATTGGCACAGTGACAGGCAAGTGGACCAATGGAATAGAATTGAAGTTCCAGAAATGAATCCACACACCTATGGTCACTTCTTCCAGGACAAAGGAGTGGAAAATATGCAGTGGAAAAAAGATAGTCTTTTCAACAAATGGTGCTGGTTCAACAGGAGGTCAGCATGCAGAAGAATGGGAATTGATCCATTCTTATCTCCTTGTACTAAGCTCAAATCCAAGTGTATCAAGGACCTCCACATAAAAACAGACACACTGAAACTAATAGAAAAGAAATTGGAAAAACCCTTGAGGACATGGGCACAGGGGAAAAGTTCCTGAATAGAACACCAATAGCTTATGGTTAAAGTTAAAAACTCAGGCGACAGCAGGTGTTGGCAAGGATGTGGAGAAAGAGGCACACTCCTCCACTGCTGTTGGGATTTCAAGATGGTGCAACCACTAAGAATTGACAAATGGGACCTCATAAAACTACAAGTTTCTGTAAGGCAAAGGACACTGTCAAAAAGGACAAAACGGCAACCAACAAATTGGGAAAAGATCTTCACCAACACTACATCCGATAGAGGGCTAATATCCCATATATACAAAGAATTCAAGAAGTTAAACCCCAGAGAACCAAATAACCCTATTAAAAATGGGGTACAGAGCTAAACAAAGGATTTTCACGTGAAGAAATTTGGATGGCTGAGAAGCACCTTAAGAAACGTTCAACATCATTAATCATTAGGGAAATGCAAATCAAAATAACCCTGAGATTTCACCTCACACCAATCAGAATGGCTAAAGTTAAAAACTCAGGCGACAGCAGATGTAGGCAAGGATGTGGAGAAAGAGGCACACTCCTCCACTGCTGGTGGGATTGCAAGATGGTGCAACCACTGTGGAAATCAGTCTGGTGTTTCTGCAGAAAACTGGACATGACACTTCCGGAGGATCCTGCTATACCTCTCCTGGGCATATACGCAGAGGATTCCCTGGACACATGCTCCACTATGTTCATAGCAGCTTTATTTATAGTATCCAGAAGCTAGAAAGAACCCAGATGTTCATCAGTGCAGGAATGGATACAGAAAATGTGGTATATTTACACTTTGGAATAGTACTCTGCAATTGAAAACAATGAATTCATGAAATTTTTAGGCAAATGGTTGGAACTGGAAAATATCATCCTAAGTGAGGTAACCCAATCACAAAAAATACACATGGAATGCAATCACTGATAAGTGGATATTAATTAGCCCAGAAGCTCTGAATACTCAAGACATCATTAGCATATCAAATAACTTCCATGAAGAATTAAGGAGAGGGCCCTGATCCTGGAAAGGCTTGATCCAGTATTGTAGGCCAGTACCAGGACAGAGAAAAAGGAGGGAGGTGATTGGATAATAGGTGGAGGGCTTATGAGACATATGGGGAAGGGGGAACTGGGAAAGGGGAAATAATTTGGAATGTAAACAAAGAATTTAGAAAATAAAAATAAAAAAAGAAAAAGAAAAAGAAACATCACTTCTACTCAGAGGGACCAGCCTGTAGTCTCCAGGTCATAAGAACCTAGGAGAAACATAGAACAGGATCCTCCAGTTTCTGTCTGCATTCGGAGCTAATCCTGTGCCACAGCATCCAGAGCTTATTCTGTGCCACAGTGCTCCATAGCCAAATACCACCTGGAGAGAGTTGTTCTCCCAGGAGTGTGGACATGCTTGTGAGCAAAGGTAAAACCACCACTTTTCCTCAAAATCCTGGCCCAAGAGGGACCCACCCAGAGACATCAGGACACATGAACCAAAGAACAGTATCCTTCCAATTTCTATCTGCACCCCAGATCTGACCCTGTGCCACAGCTCTCCAACCCAAATTTCTCCCAGAAAGAACTGGTCTCCCAGGAGTACTGACACACAGGCTTGCAGGAGGGACAAGTCATAATCAGAGACAGCAAGACTAACTAACACCAGAGATAAACAGATGGTGAGAAGAAAGGGCAAGGATATAAGCAACAGAAATCAAGGCTACTTGGCATCATCAGAACCCAGTTCTCCCACCACAGTGCTCACTGGATATCCCAAAACACAAGAAAAGACAGACTCTGATTTAAAATCATATCTCATGATGCTAATAGAGGACTTTATAAAGGACATAAATTACTCCCTTAAAGAAATACAGGAGAACATAGGTAAACAGCTAGAAGCCCTTAAAGAAATAACACAGAAATCTCTTAAAGAATTATAGGAAAACAAAAACAAATAGGTGAAAGAATTGAACAAAAGCATCCAAGAGCTAAAAGTAGAAATAGAAATTATAAAGAAATCATACATAAAGGGAGTGAACCCTAGAGATAGAAAACCTAGGAAACAGATCAGGAGTCATAGATGCAAGCATCACCAACAGAATGCAAGAGATAGAAGAGAGAAGTTTAGGTGTAGAAGACACTATAGAAAACATTGATACAGCACTCAAATAAAATGCAAAATGCAAAAAGCTCCTAACCCCAAACATCCAGGAAATCCAGTATACAATGAGAAGATCAAACCTAAGGATACAAGGTATAAAAGAGAGTGACAATTCCCAACTTAAAGGGTTAGTAAATATCTTTAACAAAATTACAGAGGAAAACTTCTCTAACCTAACAAAAGAGATGCCCATGAACATAAAAGAAGTCTACAGAAATCCAAATAGACTGGCCAAAAAAAGAAATGTCTCTCGTCACATAATAGTAAAAACAACAAATGCACAAAACAACAACAACAAAAAGAATATTAAAAGCACTAAGGTAAAATGATCTAGAAACATATAAATGCAGACCTATCAGAATTAGAGCAGATTTTTCACAAGAGACTATGAAAACTAGAAGATCCTGGGCAGATATCATACAGACTCTAAGAGAACACAAATGCCAGCCCAGGCTACTATACCCAGCAAAACTCTCAATTACTACAGATGGAGAAAACAAGATATTCCATGACAAAAAAAAATTTTACACAATATCTTTCCACAAATCCAGTCCTTTCAACAACACACAAAGGATAATAGATGAAAAACGCCAATGCAAGGAGGGAAATTATAACCTAAAAAAAGCAAATAAAGTAATCTTTCAGCAAACCTTGACAAAGGTAGACACACAAATATGAAGATATCATCTAAAGTGACAAGAAGCAACAATCACTATTTCTTAATATCTCTTAACATCAATGGACTCAATTCTTCAACAGAAAGATATAGAATAACAGACTGGATATATAAATAGGACCCAGCCTTTTGCTGCACACAGGAAACTTACTTCAGGTGTTGAAGACAACCACTATCCCAGAGTAAAGGGCAGGAAAAGAATTTTCCAATTAAGTGGTCCCAATAAACAAGCTAATGTAGCCATCCTAATATCAAATAAAATCAACTTACAACCACAAGTTATCAAAAAGGATAGGAAAGATACTTCATACTCATCAAAGGAAACATCCACTAAGAAGAACTCTCAATTCTGGACATCTATGCTCCTAATGCAAGAAAACACACATTCATAAAAAAAAAAACTTTACTAAAGTTCAAAGCACACATTGTTCATCACAAAATAATAGTGGGAGACTTCAAGTCCCCACTTTCATCAATGGACAGATTATGGAAACGCAAACCAAGCAGAGACACAGAGAAACTAACAGAATTTATGGACCAGATGTATTTAACAGCTATCTATAGAACATTTCATTCTAAAACATAATAATATACCTTCTTCTCAACACCACATGGTACCCACTCCAATATTGACCATATACTCAGTCACAAAACAGTGCTCAACAAATGCAAGAATATTGAAATGATCCCATGTACCCTATCAGATCACCACAGGCTAAGGCAATAAAACAACAGAAAGCCCACATACACATGGAAGCTGAACAACACCCTACTAAATGATAACTTGATCAAAGAAGAAATGAAGAAAGAAATTAAAAATTTTAGAAGTTAATGAAAATGAAGGCATAACTTACCCAAACTTGTGGGACTTAATGAAACCAGCGCTAAGAGGAAAACTCATAGCTCTGAGTGCCTCCAAAGAGAAACTGGAGAAAGCATACACTACCAGTGTAAGAGCACACCTGAAAGATTTAGAACAAGAAGAAGCAAATATACCAAAGAGGAGTAGACAGCAAGAAATCATCAAGCTCGGGGCTGAAATCAACCAAGTAGAAATAAAAAGAACTATACAAAGAATTAACAAAACTTGGTGCTAGTTCTTTGAGAAAAATCAACAAGATAGATAAACCCTTAGTCAGACTAACCAAAGGGCACAGAGACAGTATCCAAATTACCAAACTCAGAAATGAAAAGGGAGATATGACAACAGAAAACAGAGGAAATTCCAAAAATCATCCAATCCTAATATAAAAGCCTATATTCAAAAAAAATCTTGATGAAATGGACAGTTTTGTAGACAGATACAAAGTACCAAAGTTAAATCAGGATCAAATAAGCTAAACAGTCCCATAACTCTTAATGAAATAGAAGCAGTCATTAGAATTCTCCCAACCAAAAACACAAAAGAAAAAAAAAAAGCCCAGGACCAGATAGGTTTAGTGCAAAATTCTATCATACTTTCAAAGAATACATAATACCAATAATAATACCGATATGCTTCAAACTATTCCACAAAAGAGAAACAGAAGAAACACTACCCAATTCGTTCTATGAAGCTATAGTTACTCTTTGTATTCTCCATTGGAGATGGAGCAGTTTTTGTGTAATAAGGAACTTGTTACAATTTCCTTTCTTAGAGTACTTTATAATGGATATTTTTCTACTTCTATTATGTTTAATGTTCCAAATAGATTTTCAAAACTGGTAAAAAATGTATATAAAACAATATATTAAGATTTTAAAAATGTGTTTTACTTAGTAAATGTTCAGTATTTCTTTGTTTAAAATATGTATTCAATTGTAGGACATCACTAGTGAAATTATTGAATGATTCAGAGCTACATACCCTAGTTTTTTTGGTTTGTTTGTTTTTACTTAAAAACCTAAGGTTTATAATGTCCACTGATTTTAAGAATATTGGATTCAAAACAAACAGTCATTCTGTTCATGTCCTTCTTTCTGTGGCATGAGTCAGTCCCCTTGATTGTAGCTGTTTGATGTTGTATCTTAAAATCTAAAGTTATTATTCCATTTTGAAATGTTATTGTTTTATAATATAAACTGATTAAATAAAAAATAAAAGTAATGATATCAAGAAAAGACGTAAAGAATAATAAGATTATCTTTCTACCTAAAATTACATAGAATACGTATGGCTGTACATGCATATACACATACATGTACACATAGATATTTGGTTTAAATGAAAATAATTGAAATTAACCATCTGTGTTAATAATACTTTTCTCAAAATTTGACCATCTAACAAAAATCCCAACCCCACCATTGAGAAGCTCTGACATAAATTGTTGGTTAAAGATAGCACAAGAGCTTCCACAAACAAAGGATATTGTTGGTACACTTTGTTGCCTCCCATAAATTCAAGATAAATTCATATCATTACTATGGACTTCAGCCAAAGGTCTTGAGGATCTGAGCTATATTTGAGCTGAAAGATTATTGTGTGAGTATTCCATTCATAGTATCAAAAGGTAACCATTGCAGAGTACTACAGAAAGGATGCAGCTGATAGTTCTATTTGGCAGTAACACCTATGCACAAAAGCAATAAAAATCATGGTATTGGCATCACTAAGGTACAATAGTGACTTAACCAGTATCTCTCTATTTGGACTCAAAGTCTGCTTATCTAGAGGAAAATAAGGGATAGTACTGTAAACCTAGTCAACAATTTAATTACTAAGGCACAGTGAAGTCATAGATTATGGAATAGAACCTATAATTGCCACTTTACTAAAAGAAGAGAATTTTAAATTCTAAATAGTTGTCCTTGTAATGACAGATCAGAATAGGTCTCATTTCTTACAAGGAAACTTTATCTGTAACAGATGGAGACCATTACAGAAAACCACAAGCAGTCAGAATAAAAGGAGCAAATGACTGTCACAGCTCCAGGTTATACTGTTGTGACACAAGTTCTGCATTTAAGGCTCAGAGATCCTAGAAGAAGAGGGATGAAAAGATTTAAGACCCAGAAAAATAGAAAGTATGCTGCAAGAGATTTTTATCTTTAATAATATGTTCCATAGGGCATTCCACTGAAATTGACTTGTACTATAAATGCTACTATTTGTGGTGCTCCAAATATATTTATACATAAAACTTGAATTATTAAAATTCAATAAATAAATAAAATTCAATAATAAAGAGTATAATATAAATACTCATGAAAATTTCGAATGTGGAAATAAACTGAATAAAATAATTGAATTTAGTGAAATATGAGAAATTCCTTGGCTTACATATTAAAAAACTAATAGAAGTCTAAATTTGATCATTAAAAAAGACATAAAAAGTTGAATCATGGTATGCACTCACTAATAAGTGGATATTAACCTAGAAAACTGGAATACCCAAAACATAATCCACACATCAAATGAGGTACAAGAAGAATGGAGGAGTGGCCCCTTGTTCTGAAAAGACTCAGTGAAGCAGTATAGAGCAAAATCAGAACAGGGAAGTGGGAAGGGTTGGGTGGGAAAACAGGGGGAGGGAAGGGGGCTTATGGGACTTTCGGGGAGTGGGGGTCCAAAAAGGGGAAATCATTTGATATGTAAATAAATATATCAATAAATTTAAAAAAAGACATAAAAATACTCAATAAAATTCTTGCCAACCGAATCCAAGAACAGATCAAAATGATCATGCACCCTGATAAAGTAGGCTTTATCCCAGGAATGCAGGGTTGGTTCAATATACGGAAATCCATCAATGAAATCCACTACATAAACAAACTCAAAGAACAAAACCACATGGTCATTTAATTAGATGCTGAAAAAGCATTTGACAAAATTCACCATCCTTTCATGCTTAAAGTCTTGGAAAGAACAGGAATTCAAGGCCCATAACTAAACATAGTAAAAGCAATATACAGCAAACCGGTAGCCAGCATCAAACTAAATAGAGAAACTTGAAGCAATCCCACTAAAATCAGGGACTAGACAGGGCTGCCCCTTTCTCCTTATCTTTTTAATATTGTACTTGAGGTACTAGCTCAGGCAATTCGACAACATAAGGAGGTCAAAGGGATACAAATTGGAAAGGAAGAAGTCAAACTATCATTATTTGCAGATGACATGATAGTCTACCTAAGTGACCCAAAAAACTCCACTAGAGAACTCCTACAGCTGATAAACAACTTCAGCAAAGTGGCAGGTTATAAAATCAACTCAAGCAAATCAGTGGCCTTCCTATACTCAAAGGATAAGCAGGCTGAGAAAGAAATTAGGGAAACGGCCCCCTTCACAATAGCCACAAACCGTATAAAGTATCTTGGGGTGACTCTTACCAAACATGTGAAAGGTCTGTATGACAAGAACTTCAAGACTCTGAAGAAGGAAATGAAAGAAGACCTCAAAAAAATGGGAAAACCTCCCATGCTCATGGATCAGTAGAATCAATATAGTTAAAATGGCCATTTTGCCAAAAGCAATATACAGATTCAATGCAATACCCATCAAAATCCCAACTCAATTCTTCACAGAGTTAGAAAGAGCAATTATCAAATTCATCTGGAATAACAAAAAACCCAGGATAGCTAAAACTACTCTCAGCAACAAAAGAAATTCTGAGGGAATCAGTATCCCTGACCTCAAGCAATACTACAGAACAATAGTGTTAAAAACTGCATGGTATTGGTACAGTGAGAGGCAGGAGGATCAATGGAACAGGATTGAAGATCCAGAAATGAACCCACACATCTATGGCCACTTGATCCTCGACAAAGGGGCAGAAAACATCCAATGGAAAAAAAGATAGCCTTTTCAACAAATGGTGCTGGTTCAACTGGAGGTCAGCATGCAGAAGAATGCGAATTGATCCATCCTTGTCTGCTTGTACTAAGCTCAAATCCAAATGGATCAAGGTTTCTCCACATAAAGCCAGATACTCTGAAGCTAATAGAAAAGAAACTGGGGAAGACCCTTGAGGACATCGGTACAGGGAGAAAGTTTCTGAACAGAACACCAATAGCATAGGCTCTAAGATCAAAAATTGACAAATGGGACCTCATAAAATTACAAAGTTTCTGCAAGGCAAAGGACACCATCAAAAGGACAAATCGGCAACCAACAAATTGTTAAAAGATCTTTACCAATCCTACATCAGATAGAGGGCTAATATCCAATATATATAAAGAACTCAAGAAGTTAGACTCCAGAAAACCAAACAACCCTATTAAAAATGCGGTACAGAGTTAAACAAAGAATTCTCACCTGAAGAACTTCGGATGGTGGAGAAGCATCTTAAAAACTGCTCAACTTCATTAGTCATTAGGGAAATGCAAATCAAAACAACCCTGAGATTTCACCTTACATCAGTCAGAATGGCTAAGATTAAAAATTCCGGAGACAGCAGGTGTTGGCAAGGATGTGGAGAAAGAGGAACACTTCTCCACTGCTGGTGGGGTTGCAAATTGGTACAACCACTCTGGAAATCAGTCTGGCGGTTCCTCTGAAAACTGGGCACCTCACTTCCAGAAGATCCTGCTATACCACTCCTGGGCATATACCCAGAGGATTCCCCACCATGTAATAAAAATACATGCTCTACTATGTTCATAGCAGCCCTATTCATAATTGCCAGATGCTGGAAAGAACCCAGGTATCCCTCAACAGAAGAGTGGATGCAAAAAATGTGGCATATCTACACAATGGAGTACTATTCAGCCGTTAGAAACAATGAATTCATGAAATTCTTAGGCAAATGGATGGAGCTAGAGAACATCATACTAAGTGAGGTAACCCAGACTCAAAAGGTGAATCATGGTATGCACTCACTAATAAGTGGATATTAACCTAGAAAATTGGAATACCCAAAATATAATCCACACATCAAATGAGGTACAAGAAGAACGGGGGAGTGGCCCCTTGTTCTGGAAAGAGTCAGTGAAGCAGTATAAGGCAAAACCAGAACGGGGAAGCGGGAAGGGGTGGGTGGGAGGACAGGGAGAGAGAAGGGGGCTTATGGGACTTTTGGGGAGTGGGGGGCTAGAAAAGGGGAAATCATTTGAAATGTAAATAAAAAATATATCGAATTAAAAAAAACAAATATTTAAAAAATTAAGAATAATACAACCACCAAAGTCTAACTTTATTAGAAAAGATTTTTAATATTAACACAAGGAAAAGGTAGATACTGGTCACCATTTTGATCTAAAAATATACTCTTTTTAATGCTGTGCTTTTAACAAGTGTTTGATATTCTATAAATTTCATACTAATGTAGTTTTCTTATTAAAGAAAATGTTTGTCAAAGAGAAAGTCTTTTCATGAGACCATAAACTATCCATGAAATTGTATGGCCAAATACCAAGGTCCTATCAGACCTTGTCTCTGTTATTGTTTGCTATGGGCCAATCCTTCATTTTATGTTATTCTGTACTTTAAATTTGGGAAGAGAGATTCTCCGTTGAACTGAGCAAATCAGTAAGCAAGTTATTGTCTTGGTCTCCACTTCAGTTCATGAGTAAAAGTTCCTGCTTTAAGGTCCTGCTCCAACTTCTCTCAGTGATGGACTGTGATGTGTAAATATAAGTTGAAATAAAAACTTCCTCTCCAAACTGCTTTTATTCAGTTTTTATCAAACTATTAGAAAACAGTGATGACAAGCACTAATAAGCCCATCTTGGCCTCTGTACCTCAGACTGCAGAAGTAGCTAAACTAAATGATCTATTTGGAAAGAGGGCAAATGTTTTACAGTCTTTTTGTTTGCAAAAGCGTTTTGGCTTCTCTTCTAACTCAATATAATTGTCTTTAATACAGTTAAATCCAACCAATGTTTGTGAGTGCCACTTCTGCCTGGTTTTGTGCCCACTACACAGATCTCTGATAAATTTTCCTTCTTAGGAAAAATGACTTACATGGAAAAGATTTCTGAAAAAATTTCAAGAAATATATAGTCAAACATGTTAAAATTGACTATTTCATGGAAAAATTTACAGATAAAATGGTAGATATAAAAAACCTTTCTAAATTAATTGAAGGTGGAATTAAAAACATTTTGAGATAAAATCAGAGATTTACATTAAAAACATTTCTTTTAAAATAGGAGAAATATGTAGAAAAACATTTTTTATTATAATTATTTATTTTCTATATTCTTTGTTTACATTCCAAATGATTTTCCCTTTCCTGGTTTCCCCCTCCCCATAAGTTCCCTAAGCCCTCTTCCCTCCACCCATTCTCCTATCAATCCCCCCACTTTTCTGTCCTGATACTGCCCTACAATGCTGGAACAAGCCTTTTCATGAGAAATAATGCAGATAAAATGGTAGACATAAAAAAATTACTAAATTAATTGAAAGAAGAATTATAAACATTTTCTGATAAAATTGAAGATTTACATGAAAAATATTTCTGTTAGTCTATGTCTTTTTATTGGGGAATTGAGTCCATTGATGGTAAGAGATATTAAGGAATAGTGATTGTTGCTTCCTGTTATTTTTCAGAAATAAAATCTTCAATTTTACATGAAAATGTTTATAATTCCACTTTCAATCAACTTAGAAATATGTTTATGCCTATCATTTTATCTGGATAATTTTCATGATAATCTTTAATTTTAACATGCTTTTCTATATATTTCTTCAATTTTATCAGAAATATTTTCCATGTAAATCTTCAAGTTTATCAGAAAGTGTTTTTAATTCCACTTTCAACTTAGGAATACTTTTATGCCTACCATTATTATATCCATATAAAATTTTCCATGATAATCTTCAATTTTAACATGTGTTTCTACATTTTTCTATAATTTTATCAGAAATATTTTCCATGTAAATCTTCAATTCTATCATAAAATGTTTCTATTTCATTTTTCAATTAAAAAAAAAAAAGAAAATGACTATTTGCCCTGTTATTCTCCATCTGGATGATATTTACTATGTCCTCTGTTGTTGAATATTAACTTAATTAGTTTTATATTACAATCACTGTACCCCCTCTCTCAGTTCCTGCCCTTGAAGATCTCCCCCATACCCCTTTCACTTCTGTTCTGAGAAGGTGAAGTCCCCCTAGGTATCCCTATATCTATATCATGCCATCCAGAAAAGGTGCATCCTTTCTCACTGAGACCAGACAAGGCAGGCCTAATGGAGAACAAATACCATAGTCAGGCTTCAGATTTAGGGAGAGCCTCTGTTCCAGTTGTTGGCAGACCCACATGGAGACTGAACTGCATTTTTGCTATATAGATGCCTGGGGCCTCATTCTAGCCCATCTGTGTTCTTTTGTTCATAGCTCAGCCTCTGAGAGCTCATAGAGGTTCAGGCTAGTGAGAACTCCTGTGGGGTTACCATCCTCTTCAGGGCCTTCAGTCCTTCCCCCAACCTATTCAGATACCCACAGCCAAACATTGGACAGGGGTCTCCAACCTCTGTCCAATGTTTGGCTGTGGGTATCTGAATCTGTTTCAGCAGCTTCATGGTGGAGTCTCTCAGAGGACAGTTATGCTAGGGTCTTGTCTGCAAGCATCACAAGGTATCATTAATAATGCCAGGGATTGTTGCTTGCCCATGGGATGTGTATCCTTTGTTGATGCCACCTATTCAATTTTAACAATGAAGACTTGGGAACCAGAGGCTGGGATGAAACCCTGATAGATCTAAGAGACAAAGAAAGCATCCATCTAACCTTCCTACTACATTGAAATAGCTTTTTTCCTAGAAGGAAAAGGCTTTTTCCTCCTTCTCCATGCTATCTTAAATACATCCCAACTCAGTGTTTACTTGTGTTCACTTCCTGTCAACTGGCTGCTTGTGCAGCATCGTGACCTACTGTTAACTTTATTTAGCTCATGGACTAAAGGTGTGTGCTAGGGCTGAGCCATACTACAACAAGGTTTTGACAGTTCACTAATTGGGAATTCATAATGTTATTAAATATTCCTCATATTATCATCCTTTTTGTCTAAAATAAAATACTCTGTCTTTAACATCAATAAACTATATATTATTCAGTAAGAATTACATTCACAATACCCAGTCCCTCTGTTTTTGGTAGCCTTGGAGAAAGTAGTCTATTATGTATCCTATCTTGGTGAATACATACATAATTCTGTACCCAAATCACTTTCTATCATAATTTACATTTATCAACCCAAAAACATCTTTTCAGTCCTTAAGACATTTTCTTAAATCCTAAACAATTTAAGCTTAAATGTGAGACTATGACTATCTAATTTTCAACTCCATCAGAGACCTGAGGATAACTATTACCTGAATAAACAGAAAGCATAGAGCAAGCATCTTCAAAAATTGTATAAATTTCTCTACAATAGTGGGATTCCATCTTTTTAACCTACTGGCCTGAATATCAGAGATATTCTGTGATCTGTGATTTTTCTGTGTAACAGGAATTATGAAAGACTTCACTACCTTGTCTCACAGAGTTCAGAGGTCAATGTTTTTGTGTCCTGCTTGTCCACAGCCTGCTGCTCTTTGCCCAGTGGCTCCTTGCCACATGTGATACAAACTCTCAAGAAGGTTTCTCAATGCTCTGATCTTCTTTGAAGTAGAATGGGGGTGCTATCAGGAGCTGATATGTCTCCTTGTCAAAAATGTCTCAAATTTAAAAAAACATCTTTAAGTGCTATATTATATAGATCTCTGTTTTTGAAGACCATCTAACTGTCTCAGAATATCTGAATAGGCAAATGTTGCTTGTCTCTAGGGATTTAATATCAGACTTAGAAAACATGTGATTAACTAAACTAGTACTTAAGAAAACCAAAATTTGATTGACTGATATTAATTTGCATTTCTTAATTACCCTACACTCTTTGTAACAGTAAAAATAAAAATGACTAGAACTTCAAATTGCTTTTTTTTAAAAATTACATAGATACAAAACCTTAAAAGGAGTTGAAACATAGTATGTTGTAACCAAAATCTATCCTTAATTTTGTATCAATATACAAAAATCTATAACAGTGTAACTAAATATAAACTTAATATTTATCAGTATATGAAAGATCTATAAAAATAGATTGAAAATATACCCCTTTCCTATTACTTCTTTATTAATCCTATTACTTCTTTATTAATCCTATGTCCCCTTTTTTGTTTAAACAAAAAGAAAAGATTTTTAACACCAACAGAGCAAAACTATTTACAACTATGAAGCTATTTTTCTAGGCTTTCCACAATGATTATCTTGGTTGCATTTGTCAGTCTTAGGATTAAGTAGTTTTGAGTTCAAAGTTCTGTAGAATGTTAGTGTCATTTTTATATTAACTTAGGAATTTGAATGTACTGAGTAGTTTGTAGTCCAAAGCTCACCTTCCAGTAGTGTTTATCACCTTATTGGAAATCCTGGATATGTAGAACATAGAATACAATCTAAGAATGTCTACTATTTGCATAAAACCTGGCAGCAGAAGACAAATGGGTAGTTTTGTCCATTGGTAGTATTATATTGGTAGTCATTTCGAGTCTCCAGCAGCTTCTTGGAAATCTACAACGTTTCTGTTAGGAATGATATAAAACCTAAACATTTTAAATGCCATATTCAGCAGATTTCTGAAAGGTTTGAGGAGCATAATCTGTAAAATACATCTCAGGTATACAAACTTTGTTCCTGGTTATTTGCTTCAGACTCAAACCTGAAAACACATACAGGAAGCTATATGAAGTTTATTTTTAGAATTAGTTAGTATTCTATTTGACACCTAGTTTCATGACAGAAAGTTTATATATGCATAATAATCTCATATATTTTGAGATAATATTTATACTTTTAAAAGTTTTAAAGAGTCAAATGCAAACCAAAAGATTATGAGATTAATGGTAATAGCATAGTACCTTATTTTTTGTTTTCCTCTGTTCCATACCAGGTGGCTTTTCTGACATGAGATAGAGATTTTGGGTTATCCTTTAACAAACAGGCATGGGTTTAGAGGAGAGAGACACACTACAATTGCAAATCCAGCTTTAATTTTAATTGAATTGGGACCACATAAAGATCATTTGCCACTTATATCTATAGAGAGCAGCAATACCATTTAGCCAATTAAAATTTTTCTCTTAATTGTTGTTTTCTTCAGATGTTTCACTTGTCCAATGTCATCTATATTCCTTAGTTGGATGTTTTTATTCTCCTAGAATAATAAAAACAAAATCCTGCCCCAAATCAAAATCTGGGGGGGTCCCTTTTTTGACATGCTATATCTTTCCTGGGACAATATTTTAATACAAAAAGGATTATCTTTCAATTCAAAATATATTTTTTTTGAAAATTTGAAAGGAAATATGCTTTAGTGAGAAATATATGTATTTCCCCCTTTCTCTTTATGTATATATATATATACACACATATATATAAATACAAATATATATATATATATATATATTCAAGGCTTAAGTGTATTTTCATATCACAAAGAACATTTACTTTGAATTTCAGTCTGCCTTTTGCAAGTAGCTTTTATATTTAAATTACTGTAATTCTTATGCCCTTGCCTTTGCCTCTGAAGGGTTGGAATCAAAGGCATGGGCCCCCCAAATGCTGGGATTAAAGTTGTAAACTAAACCACCACCATGTTTTTCAATGTAACTCTAAAAAACAAACAAACAAACAAAAAAAACTGACCTATAGAAATCTTTCTGTCTTTAATAACATTATATGTACAGCCTATTAGCACCCTGTTCAAATATTTTTATTTTAGCCCATAATCATCCTAACTCTTAGAGATTTAGAAAACAAATTTGAACTATAGTAACCTTTTGAATTAAATCATTTTAAATGCCTTACCTTTGTTTTTAATACTAAACAGTCATGTTGAGGACTGAGAATCCCTGCAGAAACCACTCAAATTCTTCTCAGCCAAACAGGGCTATTTTACTCAACATCCCTACCCCACTCTAAGAATGACCAATCATGGATGCAGTTGTGCCTTGCTGAACTTCAACAGAAAATTTCTCCCAGGGTCAGTTAATTTAGGTTAAAACCTCGAAAAAACAAACAAACAAACAAACAAACACACAATGAGTTCCTGTATAGGCACATAAGTGCTGCCTGAGAGCTCTGGATCAAGCTATTTTGGCTAGTTAGATGGAACAGCTCTAACTGACCTTTATTCTCATAGGTCCTATGTGGAACTTATAGTTGTGGAATTTCTTAAGATTAACAAACCTCAAAACGCACAGAAGATAACATGGTATGTAGTCAGAGTGACTGTGCTCTAAGTCAAGCTATATTTCTGTGTCAGTAACAATATGGAATGACTGTCAGGCATGGAACAAAATGTGCACAAGTATGCAGGACAGTAGGCTTCAACACAAAAATATCCTTATTATTAAGAAGAAAACTCAATCTTCTTGAGCTTCCTGTGCTGGGTGAATTGCAACTTGTTTATTTTGAGTTTTTGGGCTAACATCGACTTATCAGTGAATGCATACCATGTGCGTTCTTTTGTGATTGGGTTACCTTGCTCAGGATGACATTTTCAAGTTCCATCTATTTGCCTAAGAATTTCATGAATTGTTTTCAATATCTGAAGAATACTTCATTGTGTTTATACACCACAGTTTCTGTATCCATTCCTCTGTTGAGGGACATCTGGGTTCTTTCTAGCTTCTGGCTATTATAAATAAGGCAGCTGTTAACATAATGGAACATGTGTCCTTATTACATGTAGGAGCGTCTTCTGGGTATATGCCCAGGAGTGGTATATCTGGGTCTAATTTTCTGAGGTAAAACCAAACTGATTTCCAGAGTGGTTTTACCAACTTGCAATCCTACCAACAAAGGAGAACTGTTCCTTCTTCCCCACATCCTCTTCAGCATCTGCTGTCCCGTGGTGTCTTAGCCATTCAGACTGGTGTAAGGTGGAATCTCAGTGTTGCTTTGATTTGCATTTCCCTGATAACTAAGGATGCTGAACATTTCTTTAGGTGCTTTAGAGCCATTTGAGTGTCCTCAGTGAGAATTCCCTGTTTACCTCTGTACCCCATTTTTTAATATGGCTATTTGACTCTCTAGAGACTAACTTCTTGAGTCCTTTGTATACATTGGATATTACCCTTCTATCAGATGTAGGATTGGTAAAGATCTTTTCCCAATTTGTTAGTTCCCATTTTGTCCTATTAACCGTGTCCTTTGCTTACAGAAGCTTTGCAGTTTTATGAGGTCCCATTTGTTGATTCTTGTTCTTAGAGCATAAACCATTGGTGTTCTGATCAGGAACTTTCCGCCTATGCCCTTGTGTTCAAGATTCTTCCCAACTCTCACCTCTATAAGCTTCAGTGTGTCTGGTTATATTTGTCGATCCTTGATCCATGTGGACTTGAGCTTTGTACAAAGAGATAAGAATAAGTGAGGGTACTTTGGTTCCTCTGGGAAATGGAACAAAATATTCACAGGAGCAATAAAGGAGCCAAAGTGTGTAGCAGAGACTGAAGAAAATGCCACCCAGAGACTGCCCTACCTGGGGATTCATCCTATAAGCAGTCACTAAACTCAGACACTACTACGAAAGACAAGAAGTGTATATCAAAAGTAGTATGCCATGGTTGTCTTCAGAGGGGATCTGCCAGAGCCATACAAATACAGAGGTAGATGCTAGCAGCCAACCATTGGTCTGGGCGTGGGGTCCCCAATGGAGGAGCTGGAGAGTGGCCTGGAGGAGCAGAAGGGGTTTACAACCCCATAGGAAGAACAACGATGTCAGCCACCCAGATGCCCAAGGACTCCCAGGGGCTAAACCATCAACCAAAAGGTACACATAGTTCTAGCCAAAATATGTGTCAGAGGAATGCCTTGTTGGGCAATAGTGAGAGGAGTGGTCCTTGGCCAGGTGAAGGCTCAATAGATACCCCCCAAAAATATCGGGGGGGGAAGTGGGAGTAGATCGGGTGGAAGGGCATATATGTGGAGGCAAGGGGTGGGCAGAGGGGTTAGAGGTCTTTGGGGAGGGGGAAAATCCGGAAAGGTTTTACCATTAGAAATGTAAATCAATATGATATTCAATAAATAAAATTAAAAAAAAGAAGAAGAAAACTTAAAAACTAGCATTCAACAGGTTTGTCAGTTAACCATTTTAAAGGTAGGGTAGCTAGTTCCTTTGAAAGATCCCCACTGTTGTGTCCTGCTTATGGATAACCTGGACAGTCTGTGACTATTCTTGATACCTTTTAATATTTTCTCAGGACCATTCTTTATTTTTTGGTTTGTTTATAAGATTGGAGGACTGTCATTGTGTATTTTCCATTGCTGCAACAAATCATATCCACATAAATTTATGTCTATATTAGCCATTTTGACCTCTAATTTCCCTATAAACAATTAACAACACATCTTGCACTTTTTTTTTAACCTAAGAGAGTGTTCCAGTGCCTAAAAGCTGAACATTTACCTCCTGAAGAGGTAATATGGATGCCACAATTTTGGTAAAATTATTTTCTTAAATCTGCCTCTATATGTATTAAACCTTCAGTTTCAATGCCATTTATTTGTATTTTTAGCTTTGGTCTCTGATCATTTATAGCAGTTTGACAAAATACTTGTTATCTGGTCGATTCTGAATTTTTTGTTTAATCTACTAAAACTGCTCTTACTTTAATCATATTTAGAGCAGTATTGTTTTTAAGAACATCTATTAAATCTCTAATTTGTGGATGAATTTCACTGAAACTGACAGGGAATGGTTGAATCAAATTTGATACTGGGGCCTTTGTAAGGCTCATTAGGGCATTTTGCAATGCAAAAAGAATGACCTTGCCTATTCCTCACTGGTCTAGATTCATTAGTCCAATCCCAGTCTTACCTCACCTTCTGCATTTTCCAGAAGCTGAAGCCTTGTTTTTGGATTATTTCTAAAGGAAAAAAGGTTTCTAAGAACTTGCCTATAATCCCTTTTCAAATGACCTTGCTTCATACAATTACTTCTTCTATCAGATTAGCATCATGAATGTGAGAGCCAATATTAGCCCAATCCTTTCCTCTATTGGTGTTAAAATAGACTTTAAAGGTCTAATCACTCTTTTGTAGTCTGAATTTGAATTTTCAAAAACAAAACATTCAATCAGTATTTTTCTCACTTCTGAACCTGATATTCTATTTACAACTGAAGTCAGTCTTTGCAAAAAAATCAATGAAGGCTTCAATTTGGATTTGTATAATTTTAATAAATGACTCAAACCAATTTCCTGCTTCTTCAACCTTATCCTAGGCATTTGAAGATGCTAAATGATATAGTGCCAAGGCTTGATAATCAAATTCAAGTTGACTTTGTAATTCAGCATATTGAACTTCGCCTAGCAAACAATCTTGGGAAATATCAATGTCTTCAGCATTATTTCATTGTTCTGTGGCCTTAGCATACTCTTTCCACTACCTTACTCTTTCTATAATGTTTGCCATTATAACTGAGGACCAACTTCCAATATTGCTGTTGCCAATCTTTCTAGTCTTGGGGGATAATACTGTTCTGTGTTGCCCATGAATTTAATATCTGCTTCATATAGGATGAATGCACATCATAGGAAATGACAGGTCTCTTAAATCTTCTCAAATCTAATATGTCTATAAGATTCCTCTTAATTTCAGTATAAGCTTGGGGGAGTCTATTTTCCTCTAGTAGGCTTTCTATACTAACTAGATAAACTAAGGTTGATTTTCTAATAACCTAGGGCCTCCCCCTTTTGATTTCATTCTATAGTTGCATAGTAGTTTCCTGTCTAAATACCCCTGTCTATGCCTGAGTATATTTTAGCTCTTTCTAAGACCTGTTTAAATTTCTCTGTTTGTATCTGGTATTTTCCTTAGGTCTTTCTAAGGCTTGCTTAAACTACTCTGTTTGTGTCTGAGTATTCCTTTCATTTTATGGCTTGTACATTGTGCTTTATCTCTGCACAGACACAGGAAGGGTTCTTCTAAGAAGGGGAACAAAATACTCACAGGAGTAAATATGGGGAAAAAATGTACAGTAGAGACTTAAGGAAAGGCCATCCAGAGACTGTACCACCTGGGGATTCATCCCATATACAGTCAGCAAACCCAACACTATCATGGATGCCAAGAAATGCTTGCTGAAAGGAGTCTGATATGGCTGTCTCCTGAGAGGCTCTGCCAGAGCCTTATGAATACAGAAGTAGATGGTAATAGCCAACCATTGGACTGATCATGGCGTCACCAATGGAGGAGTTAGGGAAAGAACTATAGGAGCGGACGGGTTTGCAGCCTCATAGGAAGAACAATATCAACCATCCAGAACCCCCCCAATATAGGAGCATCGAGGGTGGGGAGGGGGAGTGGGATGGGTGCAACACTCTTATATAAGTAGGGGGGGGATGGGATAGAGGCTCTGGGTGGGGCACTGGGAAAGGGGATAACATTTGAAATGTAAATAAAGAATATATCCAATTATAAAATAATAAAATGTAAAGTGCCAAAATAATAACAATAATAATGGCTATTGAGCCAATTTTAGCTAATTAAGTTTAGCCATTCATTTTCTGCTTCCATCTAGAGTAGTACTATACAGGGTTGCAAAGCCTTCAATTATGGTACTTCCCATCCTTAACTCTCTCCATGAGGACTTCCCAAGTGACTTACCCAATCTGATGGTTTCTCATCTGCAGTTGTAGTGATTTCTCTGTGTTCCTTTTCAATGATGTCCTAGAAGGAAAAAGCTCTTTCTTTTCCTTCATGATATTTTAAAAGCCTTCTAACTCAACAACCCTCCATGCTGTTTATTTATATTCACTTCCTGTCATCTGGTTGTTTGTTCAGCTTCTTGACCTGGGGTTAATATTATTTAACTCCTGAATTAAAGGTATGTGCTAGAGCTGAGCCACAACACAAGTAAACATTTGTAATGAACAGAAAGCTTTTGTGTTAAATGTGTGTTCTAGGGCTTATCCACACCACACAAAGGTTTTTCAAGTTCATAGTCTTGAGGTTCATTATGTGATTAAAGGTCCTGCAACAGTTCTCTCCCCATCCCTCAGATAAAATGTTCACACATTTTATTTTGCTCATGTATAATCTCAGCAGTTGCTTGGAGTGGCTTACACGGTTTTGGTAAAGTGTTCTAATTCCCATATATTAGAATATAACAATGATAAAAATGCTTCACTAAAAGTATCAAATGAAACTGAAATTAATAATCATGAATACTGGTTGCTTCAAGAAAATATGATCTGAATCAACACTTGACAAATATCTTGGATACAATTGAAAGACAGGTCACACTGTAACTATCTGGAAAATTGGAATTTAGAACACAAATATTCATTCATTGTATTTTGGTATACAGTAACTTTATAATTGTTCAGCTTGCCTCTGAGAAGCTAAATTACAGTTGGATTAAAAGTTAGATGTTGTTAGTTTATGTAAAAGTAAATTGTAAATTATTTTTTATAAGTGATATTAATTGCTTTGTTCAATATTGGAATACACTTTTAAATTTGCTTTTTTTTCTTTAAGGAAAACATTTTTAAAGTATATATGGATTAATGTGCATATGATGTGTTTATATATGTGCTTTATGAGTGCATGATAAGTCTTGGAGATAAATATGTTAATATAAAAATCAAATAATATGTGATTTCTAGGTTGGTGAACCAATGAGTTTACTGGGGTTATTTACTGAAACATTTTTGACTGTAATATAGGTGCATCTATCATGTGCTTGATCCACAGAGGTCCCCTTTGATAATTACCTAGATTATTAAATATTTACTTAAGTAGCTTAGAGCACAGGGCTTGTGATTTTTCTTACTGTCCAAGCTTTCCCAGTCTTACATCTTCCTTAGGGTTCATTGGCTCCTCCTTATATTTTCTTACCTTTCTGAGTCTTAAAAGCCATGGAAATGTTTTGACTTCAGAAGTAAGTATACAACATAAGTTTTTCTCTCTGGTCTATGTGCTCTGTTCATTCCTCTACCATTACACCTCTCTCATGGTATTATAATTATAGATAATCAACTTTGTCTATTCCACTTAAGTAAAATATATGGATACAGTACAGGCCATGCACAAAATACTTAAAAGAATATGTGAAGGAATGAATTGCTGAAATAAACTGTTCAATAAATCCCCTACTAGTCTAAGATGGAGAGTATAGTATGTCTTTCTGATAGATTGTAAAGAAGATATTTGGGTAATATTAATATTCTTCATATTGTCAGCTGCTCATTGGTCTCACTTCAAGTGTAAATAGAGTTTCTTTATCTGGATTTTTATAATTTATATAAGAAAATATATCTTGACTTTAGGAATATGGTGCTAGAATCTATTTCTTTTTTTTTTTATTTTTCTTTTTTTTAATTTTATTCGATATATTTTTTTATTTACATTTCAAATGATTTCCCCTTTTCTGGTTCCCCACTTCCCGAAAGTCACATAAGCCCCCTTCCCTCCCTCTGTTCTCCAACTCATCCCTTCCCACTTCCCCGTTCTGGTTTTGTCTTATACTGCTACACTGGGTATTTCCAGAACTAGGGGCCACATATTATGTGTCTAGGTTATACACTCTAAGACTGTATCTTCTACCAAAACAAAAAGAGAAGCTAGAAAAAGGGTTAGTAATATTTTTGAAGTAAATATAAATGATGAGCATTTAGTTTACAATGTTTAAGAATGTCTTTTTGACTTATATATTTCTACTGTAATATGTCATGCAGTTCTATTTAACTACTGATGCTTAAATGACTACAGAGATTACTTGATATGGTAAATAAATATTTCTAACGATTGGATAGAAAATATTGTGAAAATAAGGAATTAAGCAGTCAACAGGTTTGAATTTATGATCAAGATTTCTGATCTAGTATTTTATTCTGATGTCTTAATGTTAATGTGCATTAATTTTCTTAATTATTTTCATATATGATAGTTTTAATTAACAGATACTTATGTACTAAGGATAATTTTTTTTCTTAGTGTAGCTTAATTTACCATCTTTTCAAATTCCAAACATCACATATCAGATTTTCTTTGGGATTAATTAAGTTATTTTATGAATGATGCTAAAATTTGCAAAATTTTGATGATTTCTAGTAGTCATTATATTACCTATCTGTAAGCATTGTAGAGTTCTTTTAAGAATGAACTCTTTATAAACTCTCCATTGCATGGGAAAGTAGATACAGCATAATATAATGACAGAGTCCACTAAATGAACATTTGTCTAAGAGACAAGGGGACACATATACTTTCTAATGAAGACTATTATCTGTAGATTGTAATGAGACAGGACCCAAAACTCAGGGCCCACGTTTTAATTTAATATGGTATTTTCTACTTATAGAATCACACTTTGAAGAAACTTCAAATTCAGAGAAGAAACTTGTAATTTCTTCCTGCAAAAATTGTACTTCTGGATTGTAGAAAATATTATTCAGCTATGATAAGGCATTACCAAATATCGTCACATTTACGTTAGTGGACAAGAATTGACTTGAGGAAATATAATAATGCAACTATTTCTTCCATAATGCTTCATTTTTATTTGTCTTTGAATTTCATTGAGGTGAAGTGAAACCTGAGCTATACTTAAGTTATTAAATGAGATGTGAAAACTACTTAAGTATTAATATTATATTGGTGTATACTGTGCAATCTGCAAAGTGTTTTTGTCTTTGACTTTTATTCATCATATATTTACAGATTTCTTTTTATTAGATATATTCTTTATTTACATTTCAAATGATTTCCCCTTTCCTGGTTCCCCCCTCCCTGAAAGTCTCATAAGCTCTCTTCCCTTCCCCTGTTCCCCAATCAATGTCTTCCTGATTCCCTGTCCTGGTGTTTCCCTGCACTGCTCCATTGAGCCTTTCCAGGACCAGGGGCATCTCCTTCCTTCTTCTTGGGCATCATTTGATATGTGAATTGTTTTGTGGGTTTTCTGAGCTTCTGGGCTAATATCCAATTATCAGTGACTGCATATGATTTATGTTCTTTTGCAATTGGGTCACCTCACTCAGGATGAAATTCTCCAGTTCCACTCACTTGCCTAAGAATTTCTTGAATTCATTGATTTTAATTGCTGAGTAGTATTGCATAGTGTAAATATACCACATTTTCTCTATCAATTTCTCCATTGAGGGACATCTGGGTTCGTTCTAGCTTCAAGCTATTATAAATAGGGCTGCTATGAACATAGTGGGGCATGTGTCATTATTACATGCTGGGGAATCCTCTGGGTGTATGCCCAGGAGTAGGATAATGGGGTTCTCCAGTAGTATCATGCCCAGTTTTCTAAGGAACCATCAGACTGATTTCCAGAGTGGTTGTACCAGTTTGCAACCCCACCAGCTGTGGAGAAGTGTTCCTTTCTTCACATACTTGCCAGCACAGTGTTCTCCTGAGTTTTTGATCTTAGCCATTCTGACTGGTGTGAGGTGAAATCTCAGGGTTGTTTTGATTTTCATTTCCCTGATGACTAAGGATGTTGAACATTTTTTAAGTGCTTCTCAGCCATTCGATATTCCTCAGGTGAAAATTCTTTGTTTACCTCTGTACCCCATTTTTAATAGGGTTATTTGGCTCTCTGGAGTCTATCTTCATGAGTACTTTGTATATCTTGATATTAGGCCTCTGTCGGATGTAGGGTGGATAAAGATCTTTTCCCAATTTGTTGCTTGTCATTTTGTCCTTTTGACAGTGTTCTTTGTCTTACAGTAACTTTGTAATTTTATGAGGTCCCATTTGTCAATTCTTGATCTTAGAGCATAAGCTATTGCTGTCCAGTTCAGGAAGATTTACCCTGTGCCCATGTCCTCAAGGTTCTTCCTCAGTTTCTTTTCTATTAGTTTCAGTGGGTCTGGTTTTATATAGATGTCCTTGATCCAGTTGAACTTGAGCTTAGTTGGAGATAAGAATGGATCGATTTGCATTCTTCTGCATGCTGACCTCCATGCTATCTTCTTTCCACTGGAAGGTTTTAGCTCCTTTGTCAAAGATCAAGTGACCATAGGTGTGTGGGTTCATTTCTAGGCTTCAATTCTACTCTATTGATCTATCTTCCTGTCATTGAACCATTAATATGCAGTTTTTAAAACTATTACTCTGTAGAACTGCTTGAGGTCGAGGATACTGATTCCCCCAGAAATTCTTTTACTGTTGAGAATAATTTTAGCTATCCTGGGCTTTTTGCTATTCCAGAAGAATTTGAGAATTGTTCTTCCTAACACTATGGAAAGTTGAGTTGGGATTTTGATGGGGATTGAATTAGTATATTGCTTTTGGCAAGATGGCCGTTTTTACTATTTTATTCCTGACAATCCAAGATCATGGAAGATTTTTCCATCTTCTGAGGTCTTCCTGGATTTCTTTGTTCAAAGACTTAAAGTTCCTGCCATACAGATCTTTCATCTGTTTGTGTTTTACACCAAGATACTTTATATTGTTTGTGGTTCTTGTGAATGGTGTCACTTCCCTAATTTCTTTTTCAACCTGTTTATTCTTTGAGTATAGGAAGGCAATTGATTTGCTTGAGTTAATTTTATATGCAGTCACTTTGTTGAAGTTATCAGTTGTAGGAGTTCTCTGGGGGAATTTTTTGGGTTGCTTAAGTATACTATCATATCATCTGCAAATAGTGATAATTTGACTTCTTCCTTTCTAATTTGAATCCATTTGACCTCATTTTGTTGTCTAATTGCTCTAGCTAGAACTTCAAGTACTATATTAAATAAATATGGAGAAAGAGGGCAGCCTTCTCTAGTCCCTGGTTTTCGTGGAATTGCTTCAAGTTTCTCTCCATTTAGTTTGATGTTGCCTACTGGTTTGCTGTATATTGCTTTTACAATGTTTAGGTATGGGCCTTAAATTTCACTTCTTTCTAAGACCTTTAACATGAAAGAATGCTGAATTTTGTCAAATGCTTTTTCAGCATCTAATGAAATGATCGTGTGGTTTTTTTTCTTTGAGTTTTTTTATGTAGTGGATTAAATTGATAGATTTCTGTATATTGAAACAGCCCTCCATACCTGAGATAAAGCATAGTTGATAATGGTGAATGATCGTCTTGATGTGTTCTTGAATTCAGTTGGCAAGAATTTTATCGAGTATTTTTGCGTCGATATCCATAAGGGAAATTGGCCTAAAGTTCTCTTTCTTTGTTGGATCTTTGTGTGGTTTTGGTATCATCATAATTGTGGCTTCTCAGAACAAGTTGGGTAATGTTATTTCTGTTTTTGTTTTGTGGAATAGTTTGAAGTGTATTGGTGTTAGGTCTTCTTTGAAGATCTGATAGAATTATGCACTAAAACCACCTGGTCCTGTGCTTTTTTTTTTTTTTTTTTTTGGTTGGGAGACTGTCAATGCCCACTTTTATTTTTTGGGGGGTTATGGGACGGTTTAGATGGTCTATCTGATCCTGATTAAACTTTGGTAGTTGGTATATGTCTAGGAAATTGCCCCTTTCATCCAGATTTTCCAGATGTATTGAGTATAGGCTTTTGTAGTAGGATCTGATAATTTTTAGAATTTCCTCAGTTTCTGTTTTTATTTCTCCCTTTTCATTTCCCATTTTGAAAATTTGGATACTGTCTCTGTGCCCTATGGTTATTCTGGCTAAGGATTTATCTATCTTGTTGATTTGCTCAAAGAACACATTACTGGTTTTGTTGATTCTTTGTATAGTTCTTTTTGTTTCTCCTTGATTGAGTTCAGCCCTGAGTTTGATGATTTCCTGCCTTCTATTCCTCTTGGGTTTATTAGCTTCTTTCTGTTCTAAAGCTTTCAG
Organism: Apodemus sylvaticus; assembly: GCF_947179515.1. Classification (NCBI taxonomy): domain Eukaryota; kingdom Metazoa; phylum Chordata; class Mammalia; order Rodentia; family Muridae; genus Apodemus; species Apodemus sylvaticus. The sequence continues at coordinate 1,935,588 of NC_067476.1, forward strand.
GTGTCCTGTTAAGCTGTTAGTGTATGCTCTCTCCAGCTTCTTTTTGGAAGCACTCAGAGCTATGAACTTTCTTCTTAGCACTGCTTTCACGGTGGTCCATAAATTTGGGTATGTTGTGCTTTCATTTTCATTAAATTCTAAAAAGTTTTTATTTTTTCCTTATTTCTTTTTGACAAAGGTATCATGGAGTAGAGCACTGTTCAGCTTCCATGTGTATGTGGGCTTTCTGTTGTTTTTGTTGCTATTAAAGACCACACTTACTCCATAGTGATCTGATAGGAGGCATGGGATTAGTTCAATATTCTTATATCTGTTAAGATCTGTTTTGTGATCAATTATATGGTCAATTTTCAAGAAGGTACTATGAGGTGCTGATAAGAAGTTATATTCTTTTGATTTAGAATGAAGTGTTCTATAGATCGCTATTAAAACCATTTGGTGTAAATCTTCTGATATTTTCACTGTGTCTCTGTTTAGTTTGTGTTTTCCTGATCTGACCATTGAGGAGAGTGGGTTGTTGAAGTTACCCACAATTATCGTGTGAGGTGCAATGTGTGCTATAAGCTTTAGTAAAGTTTCTTTCATGAATGAGGGTTCCCTTGTATTTGGTGCCTAGATGTTCAGAATTGAGAGTTCTTCCTGGTAGACTTTTTCTTTGACGTATATAAAGTGTTCCTCTGTGCCCTTTTTGATGACTTTTAGTTGAAAGTCTATTTTATTGGCTATTAGAATGGCTGCTCCTGCTTGTTTCTTGGTACCATTTGCTTAGAGAACTGTTTTCCTGCCTTTTACTCTGAGTTAGTGTTTGTCTTTGACACTGAAATGCATTTCCTGTATGCAGCAAAATTTTGGGTCCTGTTTATGTACCCGTTTGTTAGTCTATGTCTTTTTATTGTTGAATTTAGTCCATTGATGTTAAGAGATATTAAGAAATAGTGATTGTTGCCTCCTGCTATTTTTGATGTAATTGTTATGTTTGTGTTGTTATCTTCTTTTGGGTTTGTTGAAAAAAGATTAATTCCATGCTTTTTCTAGTGTGTAGTTTCCCTCCTTTTGTTGGTGTTTTCGATTCATTAGCCTTTGAAGGGCTGGATTTGTGGATAAATACTATGAAAATTTGTTTTATCATGAAATACCTTGATTTCTCCATCTATGGTAATTGAGAGATTTTTCTGGATATAGCAGTCTGGGTTGGCATTTGTGTTCCCTTAAGGTCTGTACGACACGTGCCCATGCTCTTCTGGCATTCATAATCTCTGGTGAGAAATCTGGTGTAATTCTGATAGGTCTACCTTCATATGTTTTTTTGACCTTTTTCCCTTACTGATTTTCATATTCTTTCTTTGTTAAGTATATTTGGTGCTTTAATTATTATGTGACAGGAGGAATTTCTTTTCTGGTCAAATCTACTTGGAGGTCTGTAGGCTTCTTATATGTTCATGGGAATCTCTTTCTTTAGGTTGGGAAAGTTTTCCTCTATAATTTTGTTGAAGACATTTACTTGCCCTTTAAGTTGGAAATCTTCACTCCCTTCTATACATATAAGTCCTCCTTGGTCTTGTCATTTTGTCCTGGATTCCTTGATGTTTTGCGTCAGGAGCTTTTTGCATTTTTTTTTCCTTTGACTGTTGTATCAATGCTTTCTACGGTATCTTCTACATCTTAAATTCTCTCTTCTATCTCTTTTATTCTGTTGTTGATGCTTAGATCCATTACTCCTGACTTCTTTCATGGGTTTTCTATCTCCACAGTTGTTTCCCTTTGTGATTACTTTATTGTTTTTACCTCTGTCTTCAGAGCCCTGATGGCTTTATTCCTTTACCTGTTTTGTTGTGTTTTCCCTTAGTTCTTCAAGGGCTTCTCCCTGTTTACTTGTGTTCTACTGTATTTCTTTAAGGGTGCTATTTATATCCTTCTTGAAGCCCTCCATCATCAACATGAGCTGTGAGTTTAAATCTAAGCATTGCTTTTATGGTTTTATGGTGTGTTGGGATATCCAGGACTTGCAGATGTGGGAGAATTGGGTTCAGATGGTTCCATATTGCCTTGATTTCTGTTAGTAATGCTCCTATGTTTGTCTTTTACCATCTTGTTATCTCTGGTGTTAGTTGGTCCTGCTGTCACTGGCTGGTGCTTGTCCCTCCTGTCTGCCTGCAAGCCTATCTCAGCACCACTGGGTGACTGGCTTTTCCCTGACACAGATTGCTGTGGGGCTGCCCAGCACCTGGGTGCACATTGGACACTGGCAGACCAAGTCCCAAGTGATCTTACACTGGGGTATTGTTCTCTGGGTTCCTGGCTGCAAAAGCATGCTCAGTAGCAGTAGAGGAGATATTAACCTCACCTCTAATTGTGGGACTCAAGGCAGAGCAGATATCCTCTAGCAGACTAGGTTCACAGAAGGTTTTGCTGGCACTGTCCAGCTCCTTGGTGCAGGTGGGACCCTGGTGGGTCTTCTACTGAGTAGAAGAGCTCTTCTACTCAGGTGATCCCTGTGTGCCTGTCTGCACATCTATTATTTAAAGATTTCTTAACTATTTGATGACTCTGGAGCCTTTTGTATATCATGTGAGTTGGGATTAGCATGAAAACATGGATCCTTTAAATACAGGGAACATATTCCAGATTCTGGTTTTTTAATAATCTCTACTTGACTCTTGCTGATGTCCCTGTAAGGCAAAGGACATCATCAAAAGGGCAAATCGGCAACCAACAAATTGGGAAAAGATCTTCACCAATCCTACATCAGATAGAGGGCTAATATCCAATATTTATAAAGAACTCAAGAAGTTAGACTCCAGAAAAACAAATAACCCTATTAAAAATGGAGTACAGAGTTAAACAAAGAATTTTCACCTGAAGAACTTTGGATGGTGGAGAAGCATCTTTAAAAATGCTCAACTTCATTAGTCATTAGGGAAATGCAAATCAAAACAACCCTGAGATTTCACCTTACACCATTCAGAATGGCTAAGATTAAAAATTCAGGAGACAGCAGATGTTGGCGAGGATGTGGAGAAAGAGGAACACTCCTTCACTGCTGGTGGGGTTGCAAATTGGTACAACCACTCTAGAAATCAGTCTGGCGGTTCCTCTGAAAACTGGGCACCTCACTTCCAGAGGATCCTGCTATACCACTCCTGGGCATATACCCAGAAGATTCCCTAGCATGTAATAAGGATACATGTTCCACTATGTTCATAGCAGCCCTATTTATAATTGCCAGAAGCTGGAAAGAACCCAGATATCCCTCAACAGAAGAGTGGATGCAAAACATGTGGTATATATACACAATGGAGTACTATTCAGCCATTAGAAACAATGAATTCATGAAATTCTTAGGCAAATGGATGGAGCTGGAGAACATCATACTAAATGAGGTAACCCTGACTCAAAAGATGAATCATGGTATTCACTCACTAATAAGTGAGTGTTAACCTAGAAAACTGGAATACCCAAAACATAATCCACACATCAAATGAGGTACAAGAAGAATGGAAGAGTGGCCCCTTGTTCTGGAAAGACTCAGTAAAGCAGTATAGGGCAAAACCAGAACAGGGACGTGGGAAGGCTTGGGTGGGAAAACAGGGGGAGGCAAGGGGGCTGATGGGACTTTCAGGGAGTGGGGGTCTAGAAAAGGGGAAATCATTTGAAATGTAAATAAAAAATATATCTAATAAAATAAAAAAGAAAAGAAATGCCAAAAAAAAATCTTCAAATAGTGCCTACATTACTATATATATAGTGAATGGTTTAGCTTTAAATATTTACACTAAACAGAATCTTTGAAAAGTACCTGTGTCTTCAATAGACCCATAAAATAACTTTAGCAATTTTACTGTAGAAATTTTTAGGGGAAAGAAGATGGAGATTGCTATAAAATTCCAAGACAGGATGTTGCTTTGGCAGAATCAAATGGCACAGGAAAGTCCTTTCAGACTCATAACAGCCTCTCTGAAAATATCACAAAAGGAGGCATAAATATGCAGAACCAGTTATCATCATATGGATGCTCTTATTCTGGAAACTTATTTGACCAAAGGAATTTCAAGTGTTTCTCTTGAGCTACCGAATGAAATTATTGTTCTTCCCTAGAATTCAATCACAACTAATCTCACTTGCATAGTGAATGGGGTATATGAATCCATGAAAGTGTTCTCAAACTTTAGTATGATATGACGTCAGAAAAGTAGTGAAGCTCAATAATCTTAACTTTAAGTTCCTTTGAGAAATCCCAGTGCAGATTTTAGAGAGAGTTCTTTAAGAAATAAGTGTCTTGAAGGAATCTGGTTCTAACTTGTTTTAGGAAAGAGTTCTTTTTTCTCTTTTTTTCCTTCAATATATTTTTTATTTACATTTCAAATGATTTCCCCTTTTCTGGCCCACTACTCTTCAAAAGTCACTTAAGCCCCCTTCCCTCCCCCTGTTCTCCCACCCACCCCTTCCCAATTCCCTGTTCTGGTTTTGGCCTATACTGCTACACTGATTCTTTCCAGAACAAGGGGCCACTCTTCCTCATTTGATGTGTGGATTATGTTTTGGGTATTCCAGTTTTCTAGGTTAATATCCACTTATTAGTGAATGCATACCATGATTGATCTTTTGAGACTGAGTTACCACACTTAGTATGATATTCTCCAGCTCCATTCATTTGCCTAAGAATTTCATGAATTCATTGATTCTAATGGCTGAATAGTACTCCATTGTGTAGATATACCACATTTTTTGCATCCATTCTTCTGTTCAGGGATACCTGGGTTCTTTCCAGCTTCTGGCTATTATAAAAAGGGCTGCTATGAACATAGTGGAGCATGTATCCTTATTATATGCTGGGGAATCCTCTGGGTCAGACGTGGTATAGCAGGATCTTCTTCTGGAAATGAGGTGCCCAGATTTCTGAGGAACCACCAGACTGATTTCCAGAGTGGTTGTACCAATGTACAACCCCACCAGCAGTGGAGGAGTGTTCCTCTTTCTCCACATCCTCGCCAACATCTGCTGTCTCCTGAATTTTTAATCTTAGCCATTCTGACTGGTGTAAGGCGAAATCTCAGGGCTGTTTTGATTTGCATTTCCCTAATGACTAATGAAGTTGAGCATTTTTTAAGATGCTTCTCCACCATCCAAAGTTCTCCAGGTGAAAATTCTTTAACTCTGTACCCCATTTTTAATAGGGTTATTTGGTTTTCTGTGGTCTAACTTCTTGAGTTCTTTGTTTATATTGGATATTAACCCTCTATCTGATGTAGGGTTGGTGAAGATCTTTTCCCAATTTGTTGGTTGCTGATTTGTCCTGTTGATGGTGTCCTTTGCCTTACAGAGACTTTGTGCTTTTCTGAGGTCCCATTTGTCAACTCTTGATCTTAGAGCATACACTGTTGGTGATATGTTCAGAAACTTTACCCCTGTACTGATGTCCTCAAGGGTCTTCCCCAGTTTCTTTTCTATTAGCTTCAGAGTGTCTGACTTTATGTGGAGGTCCTTGATCCATTTGAAGTTGAGCTTAGTACAAGGAGACAAGGATGGATCAATTCGCATTCCTCAGGATGCTGTCCTCCAGTTGAAACAGCACCATTTGTTGAAAAGGCTATCTTTTTTCCATTGGATGTTTCTGCCCCTTTGTTGAGGATCAAGTGGCCATAGGTGTGTGGGTTCATTTCTGGATCTTCAATCCTGTTCCATTGATCCGCCTGCCTGTCACTGTACCAATACCATGCAGTTTTTAACACTATTGCTCTGTAGTATTGCTTGAGGTCAGGGATACTGATTCTCCCAGAATTTCCTTTGTTGTTGAGAATAGATTTAGCTATCCTGGGTTTTTTGTTATTCCAGATGAATTTGAGGATTGCTCTTTCTAACTCTGTGAAGAATTGAGTTGGGATTTTGATGGGTATTGCGTTGAATCTATATATTGCTTTTGGCAAAATGGCCATTTTATCTATATTAATCCTGCCTTGGCAAAATGGCCATTTTAACTATATTAATCCTGCCAATCCATGAGCATGGGAGGTTTTTCCATTTTGTGAGGTCATCTTCTACTTCCTTCTTCAGAGTCTTGAAGTTTTTGTCATATAGATCTTTCACATGTTTGGTAAGAGTCACCCCAAGGTACTTTATACTGTTTGTGGCTATTGTGAAGGGTGTCATTTCCCTAATTTCTTTCTCAACCTGCTTATCCTTTGAGTATAGGAAGGCTACTGATTTGCTTGAGTTGATCCTATATCCTGCCACTTTGCTGAAGTTGTTTATCAGCTGTAGGAGTTCTCTAGTGGAGTTTTTTGGGTCACTCAGATAGAGTATTATCGGCAAATAATGATAGTTTGACTTCTTTTTTTCCATTTTGTATCCATTTGACCTCCTTATTTTGTCTAATTGCCCAAGCTAGTACCTCAAGGACAATATTGAAAAGATAAGGAGAAATGGGACAGCCCTGTCTAGTCCCTGATTTTAGTGGGATTGCTTCAAGTTTCTCTCCATTTAGTTTGATGCTGGCTACCAGTTTGCTGTATATTGCTTTTGCTATGTTTAGGTATGGGCATTGAATTCCTGTTCTTTCTAAGACTTTAAGCATGAAAGGATGCTGAATTTTGTCAAATGCTTTTTCACCCTCCAATGAAATGATCATGTGGTTTTTTTCTTTGAGTTTGTTTATGTAGTAGATTGCATTGATGGATTTCCGTATATTGAACCAACCCTGCATACCTGGAATAAAGCCTATTTGATCATGGTGGACGATCACTTTTATGTGTTCTTGGATTCTGTTGGCAAGAATTTTATTGAGTATTTTTGCATCGATGTTCATAAGGGTAATTGATCTGAAGTTATCTTTCTTTGTTCGATCTTTGTGTGGTTTTGGTATCAGCGTAATTGTGGCTTCCTAGAAGGAATTGGGTAGTGTTCCTTCTGTTTCTATTTTGTGAATAGTTTGAAGAGTATTGGTTTTAGGTCTTCTTTGAAGGTCTGATAGAATCCTGCACTGAAGCCATCTGGTCCTGTGCTTTTTTTAGTTGGAAGACTTTCTATGACCCCTTCTATTTCTTTAGGGGTTATGGGACTGTTTAGATGATCTGGTCCTAATTTAATTTTGGTATTTGGTATATGTCTAGGAAATTTTCCATTTCCTCCAGTTGTCTTGAGTATAGGCTTTTGTAGTAGGATCTGATGATTTTTTTAATTCCCTCAGTTTCTGTTATATCCCCCTTTTCATTTCTAATTTTGTTAATTTGGGTACTTTCTCTCTGCCCTTTGGTCAGTCTGGTTAAGTGTTTATCTATCTTGTTGATTTTCTCCAAGAACCAGCTCCTGGATTCTTTGATTCTTTGTATGGTTCTCTTTGTTTCCACTTGATTGATTTCAGCCCTGAGTTTGATGATTTCCTGTCTTCTACTCCTCCTGTGTGAATTGGCTTTTTTTTGTTCCAGGACTTTCAGGTGTGTCGATAAGCTGCCAGTGTATGCACTCTCCATTTTCTTTTTGGAGGTACTCAGGGCTATGAGTTTTCCTCTTAGCACTGCTTTCATTGTGTCCCAAAGATTTGGGTATGTTGTGAATTTATTTTCATTAAATTCTAAAAAGTCTCTGATTTCCTTCTTTATTTCCTCTTTGTCCAAGGTGTCAATGAGTAGAGTATTGTTCAGCCTCCATGTGTATGTGGGCTTTCTGTTGATTTTGTTGCTATTAAAGACCACTCTAACTCCATAGTGATCCTATAGGTGGCATGGAATTAGTTTGTTCTTTTTATATTTGTTGAGGTCTGTCTTGTGACCAATTATCTGGTCGATTTTGGAGAACGTACCATGAGGTGCTGAGAAAAAAGGTATATTCTTTTGTTTTAGGGTGAAATGTTCTATAAATATCAGTCAAGTCCAATTGCTCCAAAGCTTCAAATAGTATTATTGTGTTCCTGTTTAGTTTCTGTTTTCCTGATCGGTCCATTGAGGAGAGTGGAGTGTTGAAGTCACCCACAATTATTGTGTTAGGTGCAATGTGTGCTTTGAGCTTTAGTAAAATTTCTTTTACAAACGAGGTTGCCCTTGCATTTCGCACATAGATGTTCAGAATTGAAAGTTCTTCTTGGTTCATTTTTCCTTTGACCAGCAAGAAGTGTCCTTCTGTATCTCTTTTGATGACTTTAGGTTGAAGGTCAATTTTTTAAAATATTTTTATTTTCTATATTCTTTGTTTACATTCCAAATGATTTCCCCTTTCCAGAATCCCCCCTCCCCATATGTCCCATAAACCTTCTTCTCTCCATCCATTCTCCGATCACCTTCCTCCTTTTTCTCTGTCCTTATATTCCCTTCCAATGCTAGGTCAATCCTTTCCAGGATCAGGACCCTCTCCATACTTCTTCATGGGAGTCATTTGTTATGCGATTTGTTCCTTGGGTATTCAGGGCTTCTGGGCTAATTAATATCCACTTATCAGAGATTGCATTCCATGTGTATTCTTTTGTGATTGGGTTACCTCACTTAGGATGATATTTTCCAGATCAAACCATTTGCCTAAGAATTTTGTGCATTCATTGTTTCTAATTGCTGAGTAGTATTCCATTGTGTAAATATACCACATTTTCTGTATCCATTCCTCCTTTTAGGGGCATCTGGGTTCTTTCCAGCTTCTGGCTATTATAAATAAGGCTTCTATGAACATAAAGGAGCATGTGTCTTTATTGCATGCTGGGGAATCCTTTGGGTATATGCCCAGGAAAGATATAGCAGGGTCCTCCGGAAGTGTCATGTCCAGTTTTCTGAGGAACCGCCAGACTGATTTCCAAAGTGGTTGTACCATCTTACAGCCCCACCAGCAGTGGAGGAGTGTTCCTCTTTCTCCACATCCTTGGCAACTCCTGCTGTCTCCTGAGTTTTTAATCTTAACCATTCAGACTGGTACGAGGTGAAATTTCAGGGTTATTTTGATTTGCATTTCCCTGATGTCTAAAGATGTTGAACATTTCTTAAGGTGCTTCTCAGACATTCAAAATTCTTCAGGTGAAAATTCTTTGTTTAGTGCTTTACCCCATTTTTAGTAAGGTTATTTGGCTCTCTGGAGTCTAACTTCTTGAGTTCTTTGTACATATCGGATATTAACCCTCTGTCAGATATAGTGTTGGTGAAGATCTTTTTCCAATTTATTGGTTGCCATTTTGTCTGATTGACAGTGTCCTTCGACTTATAGAAAGTTTGTAATTTTATGAGGTCCCATTTGCCAGTTCTTGATCTTAGAACATAAGCTATTGGTGTTCTGTTCAGGGACGTTTCCCCTGTGCCCATGTCCTCAAGGCTCTTCCCCAGTTTCTTTTCTATTAGTTTCAGTGTGTCTGGTTTAAGTGGAGGTCCTTGATCGATTTGGAGTTGAGCTTAGTACAAGGTAAGGTAAAGTTTCTTTTACGAATGATGGTGCCCTTGCACTTGGCATATAGAATTGAAAGTTCTTCTTGGTGGATTTTTTTCTTTGACCAGCAAGAAGTGTCCTTCTGTATCTCTTTTGATGACTTTAGGTTGAAAGTCAATTTTATCTGTTATTAGAATGGCTACTCTGGCTCGTTTCCTGAGACCATTGGCTTTTAAAATTGTCTTCCAAACTTTTACTCTAAGGTAGTTTTTGTCATTGACATTGAGGTGTGTTCCCTGTATGCAGCAAAATGTAGGGTCCTATTTCCTTATCCAGTCTGTTAGGCTATGTCTTTTTATTGGGGAGTTGAGTCCATTAACATAAAGAGATATTAAGGGATAGTGATTATTACTTCCTGTCATTTTCGATGTTATTTTTATATTTGAGTGGTTATCTTCTTTTGGGTTTGATGAAAGAAGGTAACTATCTTGCATTTTCCAGGGTGTTGTTTCCCTCCTTGTATTGGAGTTTTCCTCCTATTATTCTTTGCAGAGCTGGGCTTGTACAAAGATATTGTGTACATTTGGTTTTGTCCTGGAATATCTTGGTTTCTCCATCTATTGTGATTGAGAGTTTTTCTGGGTATAGTAGTCTAGGCTGACATTTTTGCTCTCTTAGAGTCTGCATGAGATCTGCCCAGGATCTTCTAGCTTTCATGGTGTCTGGTGAGAAGTCTGGTGTGATTCTGATAGGTCTTCCTTTATATGTTACTTGGCCTTTTTCTCTTGCTGCCTTTAATATTCTTTCTTTGCTTAGTACATTTGGGGGTTTGATTATTATGTGACGAGAGGTATTTCTCCTCAGGTCCAGCATGTTTGGAGTTCTGTAGGCTTCTTGTGTATTCATGGGCATCTCTCTCTTTAAGTTGGGAAAGTTTTCTTCCATAATTTTGTTGAAGATATTTGCTGGCCCTTTCAGTTGTAAATCTTTACTCTCATCTATACTTATAATCCTTAGGTTTGGTCTTTTCATTGTGTCCTGGATTTCCTGGATGTTCTGGGATACAAGAATTTTGCATTTTGCATTCTCTTTGACTGTTGAGTCAATGGTTTCTATGGTATTTTCAGCATCTGAGATTCTTTCTTCCATCTCTTGTATTCTGTTCTCTTGATATTTGCATCTATGGCCCCTGATTTCTTGTCAAGGTTTTCTGTCTCCAAAGTTGTCTCCCTTTGTGATTTCTTAGTTGTTTCTACTTCTGATTTTAGATCCTGGATGGTTTTGCTTAGCTCCTTCACTTGCTTGTTTATGTTTTCCTATAATTCTTTAAGAGATTTTTGTTTTTCCTCTTTCATGACTTCTGTTGTTTGACTCACTTTCTCCTGCATTTTTTTAAATTTGTGTGTGTGTGTGTGTGTGTGTGTTTCTTCTTTATTGGCTTCTATCTCTTGAGCCTTATTGTCCTGAATTTCTTTAAGTGATTTTTTTGTTTCCATTACATGGGTTTCTAGCTTATTCATGTTCCCCTGTATTTCTTTAAGAGATTCATTTATGTCCTTTTTGTGTTCTAGCAGCATCATTACCAATGATTTTAAATCCAAATCTTGTTTTTCTGGTTTGTTGGCATAACCAGGACTTACTAATGTTGGAGAGTTTGGTTCAGACATTGCCACATTGCCTAGATTTCTGTTAGTAGCGTTCCTGCGTTTGCCCTTTGCCATCTTGTTCTCTGGTGTTAGTTGGTCTTGTCTCTGGCTGGTGGTTGAGCCTCCTGTGAGGCTCTAGGGCTATTTCTGCAATACTGCATGGCTTGTAGTGCCTCTTGTAGTAGGTAGTAGTAGTTCCAACCTCTGTGATCCTGGTGTGGCAGGCTTCTGCTGAATATCCTTGGACTGTATAGATCAAGATCAGCAGGTCTAATGAAGGTGAGCTGAGAGTTTGTTAAAGAATGCCTAGAGGAGTCAGTGAAATCTTTTTTTCTTTTTTATTCAATATATTGTTTATTTACATTTCAAATGATTTCCCCTTTCTAGGCTCCCCCCTCCCAGAAAGTTCCATAAGCCCTCTTCCCTCCCCTTGTTCCCCAATCAACCCCTTCCCGCCTTCCTATCCTGGTATTCCCCTACACTGTTACACTGAGACTTTCTAGGACCAGGGGCCTCTCCTTCCTACTTCTTGGGCATCATTTGATATGTGAATTGTTTCATGGGTATTCCAAGCTTCTGGGCTAATATCTGCTTATTAGGGAGTGCATACCATGTATGTTCTTTTGTGATTGGGTCACTTCACTCAGGATGACATTCTCCAGTTCCACCCATTTGCCTAAAAATTTCATGAATTCACTGTTTTTAATAACTGAGTAGCATTCCATTATGTAAATATACCTCATTTTCTGTATCCATTTCTCTATTGAGGTACATCTGGGTTCTTTCCAGTAAGCATGTATCCTTACTACATGCAGCAGAATACTCTGAGTATATGCCCAGGAGTGGTATAGCATGGTCCTCCAGTAGTATTATGCCCAGCTTTCTGAGGAACTGCTAGACTGATTTCCAGAGTGGTTGTACCAGCTTGCAATCCTACCAGCAGTGGAGGAGTGTTCCTCTTTCTCCACATCTTGGCCAGCCCATACTTAAATGACCCAAAAAAAACTCCACCAGAGAAAGCCTACAGCTGATAAACAACTTCAGCAAAGTGGCTGGTTATAAAATCAACTCAATCAAATCAGTAGCCTTCCTATACTCAAAGGATAAACAGGCTGAGGAAGAAATTAGGGAAATGACACCCTTTACAATAGCCACAAACAATACAAAGGATCTTGGTGTGATTCTAACCAAACAAGTGAAAGATCTGTATGACAGGAACATCATGTCTCTGAAGAAAGAAATCCAAGAAGACCTCAGAAGATAGAAAAACCTTTCATGCTCTTGGATTGGGCGGATTAATATAGTAAAAATGACCATGTTGCCAAAAGCAATATACAGATTCATTGCAATCCCCATCAAAATTCCAACTCAATTCTTCAAGGAGTTAGAAAGAGCAATTCTCAAATTCATCTGGAATAACAAAAAAAAAAAAAACCCAGGATATCTAAAACTATTCTCAACAGTAAAGGAACTTTTAGGGGAATCAGTATCCCAGACCTCAAGCAGTACTACAAAGCAATAGTTTTTAAAAAACTGCATAATTGGTTCAGTGACAGGAAGGTAGATCAGTGGAATAGAATTGAAAATCCAGAAATGACCCCACACACCTAGGGTCACTTGATCTTTGACAAAAGAGCTACAACCACCCAGTGGAAAAACAATAGCTTTTACAACAAGTGGTGCTGGTTGAACTGGAGGTCAGCATGCAGAAGATTGCAAATCAATCCATTCTTATCTCCTTGTACTAAGCTCAACTCCAAATGGATCAAGGACCTCCACATAATACCAGACACACTGAAACTAATAGAAAAGAAACTAGGTAAGATCCTTGAGGACATGGGCACAGGTGAAAATTTCCTGAACAGAATACCAATAGCTTATGTTCTAAGATCAATAATTGACAACTGGGAACTCATAAAATTACAAAGTTTGGGTAAAGCAAAGCACATTGTCAAAAGGACAAAATGGAAACCAACATATTGGGAAAATATTTTTACCAACCCTACATCTGACAGAGGGCTAATATCCAAGATATACAAAGAACTCAGAAAGATAGACTCCAGAGAACCAAATGACCCTATTAAAAATGGGTTATAGAGCTAAACAAAGAATTTTCACCTGAGGAATATTGAAGGACTGAGAAACACCTAAAGAAATGTTCAACATCCTAAGTCATCAGGGAAATGCAAATCAAAACAACCCTGAAATTTTACCTCAATGAAATTTCTTAAAAACAGAATTTATTTTCAGGAAAGATGAGCAGAAAAAAATGGCAATATCTAGAACTAAGGCAGAAAAATTGCCAAACATAATCTTAAAGCAGCTTATAATGCTAAAAAAAAGTAAGAACATACTTGAATAAAACAAAATACTTCCTCAGCCAAACCCACAAAACTCAAAATTTTATGAGAGGGATGTGGCAAATGAACAGAAATAAGTTGTCAGCAATAGTGAGAAATCAAGTATATAAACATGAGCAGTATATATTACAGTTTTCTTTACTTTAAAATACTTTTAAAATCAAAAGTTTAGCAAGGCATTGGATCATAAAGTACCAGCTCTCAGGATACTGAGACAGGAAAATTGGGATAAGTTCAAAGTCAGCATATCCTTTTCAGTGACTTCTGGCAAGATCCACTGAAACTATATGGTAAAACTGTCACAAAACAATCAAATAATAACAAGAACATTGTAAACAAATAAAATGTTTTAATAGAAAATTTTTATTATTATTGTCAATATGACATATACATGAATATGATATGTGGATATGCGAGTGAGGGTACATGTGCGCTATGTTAAGCATGGGCAAGCAAGATGACAATTTTGTGAGGTCAAGGTTTTTTTCTACCTTTATGTGGGTTCCAGCTATCAAATTGGTTTGAACAGCAAGTGATTTAATATTCAAGCAATCTTGCCAGACTCCTGCATTACCATTTTTTAAAAAAAAGTCCTTAGTAAATACCTTAATTTTATTATCCCAAGTCACTTGTTTTGCTTTGTTTTCTTATCACATTGTTTAAAAAAAAAATTTTAATAATGAGGCAGTGAGAATTTAATCATTATTCATGAGTTTAGCCTTATAATTGATTCTTTCTTCCCTTGAGCCTCCATTTGTTCATGCTTCATTAAGATAACACCCAAAGGATTTTAGGCATTGTTAATCCTGAAGTTCACAAGAAAAAATATTCCACAAATTTGTGTCAAATTTGAAGCAAGCTTTAACTAAATACTGATCTAAATACTTTAAATACTGGACTTTGGTCAGAACCACTCTCTGGAATTTTCAGTGAGTGGCAACAAGACATGTGTTGGGAAATTTAAGGACAAAAACATAAGGACATAACTTTTGTGTCATATAGCACCTCATAATATGTTCATCAATCACTGCAGACAATTTCTGTGAGATTTCTTACCAAACTTGGTGTTGAATAATTAATACTAAGTGCTAAATTTAGGACTTAATATTCAATTTAAATTCAACATTCTTAATAAACTTCCCAGTCAGATCTGATAAAGCATTGCAAACAAAAATAGAGTATAAGGCAGGCATTGGTGGCACATGCCTGTAATCCTAGCACTTGGGAGGCAGAGGCATGTGGATTTTTGAGTTCGAGGCCAGCCTGGTCTACAATGTGAGTTCCAGGACAGCCAAGCTACACAGAGAAACCCTGTCTCAAAAAAAAAAAAATAGAGTATACTTAAATTTTAATAATTTAAAAATAATTGTGAGAAAGTAAAATATGAATTACTTTTTAATTTTTATTCATTAATAATTGCTATAATCTATCTTGGAAGCTGTCACTAAATTACCTGGCCAACAAAAACAAGGAAATAAACCTGAAATTCTGTTGCCTCTAAGAAGGTTAAACCAAGTATTCTGAGGTAAAATATTCATTTGCTGCAGATTTTGAAAAAGTACTTTACATTCTAGAAAGATAAAAATGGAGGAACTTCTTAAAATAGCTTCATACCCATTATAAAAATAAAATGTGTATGGTGTTAGGTTGCAAATTCTGGGCCAAATGGCTGAGGTACTTATTTAACATATCAAAGAGTACTTGGCTCCCAGACTCATAATCCCTTAGTCCTACAGGTTATAAGACCCTCTTGGCTAATATACACCACACACAGCCTTGATCACTCAAGCACAAGGTTTAGGCTGCCTTTCCATGTATAATCCAACCATTTTGGTTACTTGCTAGTTTTGGATCTTTGGGCATCCTACTTGCTGTTCTTTCCTTTCCCTTTCCATCCCCTCCTCACCACATGTTCCAGCTCCATCTGATTTTACACACTGTGGACTCTGTCAGATGTGTCAGCCTCTGGCCATGCTGTCCCACTCATCTATAATAAACATTTTTCTCCACCATGACTAGGAGCAATGGTAGTGCTAAAATCTGGAACCTGCTATTTCATTTCCTTTTATTTCTTTTGTTCATTCAATGGTCTTGTGCTGATAAGTTTGCTAGTTAATACAATTTATAGTCATTTTGGAACAGAGAACTTCAGTTGAGAAAATGTTCCACAAGACTGGCCTTCCTACACATCTGTGAGACATTTTCATGAATGGTAATTGATGTGGAAGAGCCCAAGTAACTACAAGCAAGCCTGTCACCCCTAAACTGATGTTTTGGGTGCTATAATAAAGGCTACCATAAGCAGGAAGGCAGATATGCATAGTTGGTGTAACAGAAGTTTTATTTTATTATGTTGATGATCATTACACAAAGTTTACACTCTATGTCTTAACTACCATCCTAAGCCTATCTCACCAAGGCTACTAACCTATGTGATGTGTCTTAGTCGAAGGTCATGTCCAATCGCTAACAATAGTCTCTGATTTGAGGGTCATGATCCTGAGGGAGACCATCCATCCACAGATCAAACCAAAGTAGAGCTTTGCTCTTGATCTGTGCTTATATACTGTCAAGTGAACATTATTAGATGTTCTGTGTCTATCTTGATTAAGTGATATTAGTGGCTTCTGGCTATCAGGTGCACCCTTGGTTGTAGAGAGATTCCTATGGCCTTTTTACACTTCTAAAAGTCATTTTATATTATTCTAATTATATAGGCTGAAAAAGCCTTGAGAACAAGCCAATAAGCAAGCATCTCTTCATGGCCCCTACCTTCTGTTCCTGTTTCCAAGTTCCTATCTTGTGTTCCTGCCCTGTCTGTCTTTAGTCAGTGATAGACTATGACTTAAAATTATAAGCTGAGATTTTCTCTCTAATGACTGTGCAAGGCAAGATACAGCCAGGAGCACAGGGAACAGAGGAGTGGCAGAGGCAATGGGACAGGGTCCTTCCAGGCTCTACCACAGCCAGGAACTGGGCTGCTCCACAGCTAACTGTACACTAGTCCTGCCAGGTAGTGCTTTGACTCCTGGGTTGGAGGTAAGACCCACAATTTTCTCTCTGGTGACTGTCCAATACAGATTTGGCCAGGAGTGGAGGGAGCACAGGACTAGTAGAGCAAGCAGGACAGAGTCCTTCCAGGCTCAATCTGCACCCAGGATCTCTGTGCCAGGGGAAAGCTGGTTTCCCAAGGGTGCTGAGACAGGCTTGAAGGCCCACAACAGGAACAAGCTCCAGACAGAGACAGCAGGACCAACTAACATCAGAGATAACCAGATGGTGAAAGGCAAACTCTGGAACATTGCCAATAGAAATGAAGGTGACATGGTACCATATGTACCCAGTTCTCTCACAACAGCAAGTCCAGGATACTCCAACATATCTAAAAAGCAACATTTAGATTTAAAATCACAGCTTTTGATGCTGATAGAAGACTTCAAGAAGGAGATAAATAACTACCTTAAAGAAATACAGGAAAGGGCATATACCCAGAGGATTCCCTAGCATGCAATAAGGACACATGCTCTACTATGTTCATAGCAGCCCTATTTATAATAGCCAGAATCTGGAAAGAACCCAGATGTCCCTCAATGGAGGAATGGATACAGAAAATGTGGTATATTTACACAATGGAATACTACTCAGCAATTAAAAACAATGAATTCATGAAATTCATTGGCAAATGGTTGGATCTGGAAAATATCATCCTAAGTGAGGTAACCCAATCACAAAAGAATATACATGGAATACAATCACTGATAAGTGGATATTAATTAGCCCAGAAGTTCTGAATACTCAAGACACAATTAGCATGTCCAACAATTCCCAAGAAGAAGGAAGGAGAGGGCCCTGGTCCTGGAAAGGCTTGATCTAGCATTGTAGGGGAGTACCAGGACAGAGAAATGGGAGAGGGTGATTGGGGAATGGGTGGAGAGAAGAGGGCTTATGGGAGATATGAGGAGGGGGGAACTGGGAAAGGGGAAAGCATTTGGAATGTAAACAAAGAATATAGAAAATAAAAAATAAAATAACAAACAAACAAAAACAAAACAAAGCAAAAAAAAAAAAAAAAAAAAAAAAAGAAAGAAAGAAATACAGGAAAACACAACCAAACAGGTGAAGGAACTGAAAAAAACCATCCAGGATCTAAAAATTGAAATAGAAACAATAAAGAAATTACAAAGGGAAACAACTTTGGAGATATAAAAAAAAGATTAGGAAAGAAATCAGGAGTCATGGATCCAAGCATCAACAACAGAATAAAAGAGATAGAAGAGAGAATCTCAGATGCAGAAGATACCATAGAAAGCAATGACAGAACAGTGACAGAAAATACAAAATATAAAAAGCTCCTGACCCAAAACATCCAGGAAATCCAGGACAAAATGAGAAGACAAAATCTAAGGATTATGGGTATAGAAGAGAGTGAAGATTTCCAACTTAAAGGGTCAGTACTGTCTTCAACAGAATTATAGAAGAAAACTTCCCTAAACTAAAGAAAGAGATGTCCATGATCTGTAGAACTCCAAGTAGATTAGACCAGAAAAGAAATTCCTCCTGTCACATAATAATTAAAACACCAAATGCACTAAACACAGAAAGAATATTAAAAGCACTAAGGGAAAAAGATCAAATAACATATAAAGGCAGACCTATCAGAATTACACCAGAATTCTCACCAGAGACTATGAAAGCCAGAAGATTCTGGGCAGATGTTATACAGACCCTAAGGAAACAAAAATGTCAACCCAGGCCACTATACCCAGCAAAACTCTCAATTACCATAGATGGAGAAACAAAGCTTTTCCATTTCAAAAACAAATTTAGAAATATCATTCTACACAACCAGCCCTTCAGAGAATAATGAATGGAAAACATCAACAAAATGAGGGGAATTACACACTGGAAAAAGCAAGAAAAAAAAGAAACTTCTTTTAACAAAGCTAAAAGAAGAGAGCCACACAATCATAACTCCACCACTAATAACAAAACTAACAGGAAGCAAGAGTTAATTTTCCTTAATAAATCTTAATATCAATGGACTCAATTCTCCAATAAAAACGTAGACTAACAGAATGGGTATGTAAACAGGACCCAAGATTTTGTTGCAAACAGGAAACTCACCTCAGGCACAAAGACAGACACAACCTCAGAATAAAAGGCTTGAAAACAATTTTCCAAGCAAATGGACCAAGAAACAATCTGGTGTACCCATTCTAATAGTGAATAAAATCGACTTTCAACATAAAGTAATCAAAAAAGATAAGGAAGGATACTTCATACTAAGCAAAGGAAAAATCTACCAAGATGAACTCTCAATTCTCAATATCTATGCTCCAAATGCAAGAGCATCCACATTCATAAATGAAACTTTACTAAAGCTCAAAGCACTCATTGTACCTTATACAATAATAGTGCGACACTTCAACACCCTACTCTTATCAATGGACAGATCATGGAAACAGAAACTAAAGAGAGAAACAGTGAAACTAACAGAAGTTTTGAACCAAATAGATTTAATAGATATCTATAGAACATTTTATCCTAAAACAAAAGAATGTAACTTCTTCGAAGCAACTCATTGTATCCTTGCCAGAATTGACCTTATACTGTGTCACAAACAGAACTCACAGATATAAGAAGACTGAAATAATCCCATGCACCCTATAAAATCAACATGGACTAAGGCTGCTCTTCAATAACAACAAATCAACAGAAAGCCCTCATACAAATGGAAACTGAACAACATCCCATCCAATGATAACTTGGTCAAGGAAGAAATAAAAAAAGAAATTAAGACTTTTTAGAATTTAATAAAAATGAAGGCACAATATACCTAAACTTATGGGACACAATGAAAGCAATGCTAAGAGGAAAACTCATAGATCTGAGTACCTCCAAAAAGGCACAGGAAAGAGCATACACTAGCAACTTGACAGCACAGCTGTAGGCTCTAGAACAAAAAGAAGCAAGTACATCCAAGAGGAATAGACGGCAGGAAATAATCAAACTCAGGGCTGAACTCAACGAAGTAGAAACAAAAAGAACTAAACAAAGAATCAACCAAGCCAGGAACTGATTCTTTGGAAAAAAAAAAAAAAGCAAGATAGATAAACCCTTTGCCAAACTTACCAGAGGACACAGAGGCAGTATCCAAATCAAAGAAATGAGAAATGAAAGGAGGCATAACAACAGATACTGAGGAAATCCACAAAATCAACAGGTCCTACTGCAAAAACCTATACTCAACAAAACTGGAAAATTTTTAAAAAATGGACAATTTTCTTGACAGGTACCAGGTACCAAAGTTAAATCAGGATCACATAAGTGATCTAAACAATGCCATAACCCATAAGAAAGTAAAAGCATATATCAATAGTTTCCCAACCAAAAAAAGCCCAGGAACAGATGGGTATGATGCAGAGTTCTTTCAGACTTTCAAAGAATAGCTAACACCAATACTCTTCAAACTATTCCACAAAATGGAAACAGAAGGAATACTACCCGATTCATCCTATGAACCCACAAGTACCCCGATACCTAAACCACCCAAAGGCCCAACCAAGAAAAGGAACTTTAGACCAATTTCTGTATGAATATCAATGCAAAAATAAGAAAAATTCTTGGAAACTGAATCTAAGAACACATCAAAATGTTTAATCACCAAGATCAAGTAAGCTTCATCCCAGGGATGCAGGGATGGTTAATATATGGAAATCCATTAATGTCATGCACTATATAAACAAACTCAAATAAGAAAAAAAAACATATGATCATTTCATTACATACTGAGAAAGTATTTGACAAAATACAACATCTCTTTATGATAAAAGTCTTGGAAAGATCAGGAATTCAAGGACCATACCTAAGCATAGTAAAAGCAATATACATCAAAGCAGCAAACAAAATGAATTAACTTGAAGCAATCCCATTAAAATCAAGGCTGTCCACTCTCTCACTACCTGTTCAATATAGTACTCAAAGTCCTAGCCAGAGCAATCAGACAACAAAAGGAGGTCAAAGAGATACAAACTAGAAAGGAAGAAGTCAAAATATCACTACTTGCAGATGATATGATAGTATACATAAGTGATCCCAAAAACTCTACCAGCGAACTCCTAAACCTAATAAAGAACTTCAGAAAACTGGCTGGATATAAAATTAACTCAAACAAATTAGTATACTTCCTATACTCAAAGGATAAAGAGGCTGAGAAAAAAATTAGGGAAACAACACCCTTCACAATAGCCACAAATAATATAAAAATACCTTGGTGTGACTCTAACCAAGCAAGTGAAAGACCTGTATGATAAGAACTTCAAGTCTCTGAAGAAAGAAATTGAAGAAGATCTCAGAAGATGGAAAGATTTCCCATTCTCATGGATTGGCATGCTTAACATAGTAAAAATGGCCAACTTGCCTAATGCAATCTAGAGATTCAATGCAATCCTCTCCAAAATTCCAATTCAATTTTTCATAGAGTTAGAAAGAGCAATTTCCAAATTTATCTGGAATAACAGAAAACCCAGGAGAGTGAAAATTATTCTCAACAATAAAAGAACCTCTGGCAGAATCACCATCCCTGACCTCAAGCTATACTAAAGAACAATAGTGATCAAAATTGTCTGGTATTGGTGCAATGACTGACAGGTAGATCAATGGAATAGAATTGAAATCCCAGAAATGAAACCACACTCCTCTTATCACTTAATCTTTGACAAAGTAGGTAAAACCATCCAGTGGAAAAAAGACAGCATTTTCAACAAATAGTGCTTGTTCAGCTTGTAGTCAACATGTTAGAAGGATGCAAATTGATCTATTCTTATCTCCCTGTACAAGGTGGATCAATGACCTCCACATAAAACCAGATACACTGAATCTTATAGAAGAGAAAGTGGGTACGAACTTGGAGCACATGTGCACAGGGTAAAATTTCCTAACAGAACACCAAAAGCTTATGCTCTAAGATCAAGAATTGACAAATAGTACCTCATAAAATTGCAAAGGTTTTGTAAGGTAAAGGACACTGTCATTAGGATGAAAAGACCTTTACCAATCTCACATCTTATAGAAGGCTAATATCTAATATGTACAAAGACCTCAAGAAATTAGACTCCAGAGAGCCAAATAACTGTATTAAAAAATGGGGTACAGAGGTAAACAAGGAATTCTCATCTGAGGAATACCAGATGTTTGAGAAACACCTAAAGAAATGTTTAACATCCTTAATCATCAGGGAAATGCAAATCAAAACAACCCTGAGATTCCACCTCACACCAGTCAGAATGGCTAAAATCAAAAACTCAGGGGACAGAAGATGCTGGAAAGGATGTGGAGAAAGGAACACTCCTCCTTTGCTGGTGGGATGACAAGCTGGTAAAACCACTCTGAAAATCAGTTTGGCAGTTCCTTAGAATATTGGGCATACTTGAGGACCCAGCTATACCACTGCTAGGTATATATCCAGAGGATATCCCACATATAATAAGGACACATGCTCTACTATGTTCATAGCAGCCCTATTTATAATAGCCATAAGCTGGAAAGTACCCATATGTCCTCCAACAGAGAACTGGGTACAGAAAATGTGGTACATTTACACAATGGAGTACTATTAAGTTATTAAAAACAATAAATTTATAAAATACTTAGACAAATGGATAGAACTAGAAATTATCATCCTGAGTGAGGTAACCCAATCCCAAAAGAAGATGCATGGTATGCACTCACTGATAAGTGGATATTAGTCTAGAAGCTTGGAATACCCAAGACACAATTCACATATCAAATGATACCCAAGAAGGAGAAAGAACAAAGTATGAATCCTTGGATCCTTTGTAGAAAGGGGAAAATACCCACAGAAGGAGGTACAAAGACAAAAGGTTGAGCAGAGTCTAAAGGAAAGACCATCCAGAGACTACTCCACCCAGGAATGCATCCTATAAACAATTACAAAACTCAGGCACTATTGCGGGTGCCCACAAATGCAGATCAGCTTACAGTTTCAGAGGTTTAGTCCATTATTATCATTGTAAGAAACATGGAAGCCTAGGTAAACATGGTGCTAGAAAAAGAACTAAGAATTCTACATCTAGATTGGCAGGCAATAAGAATAGACAGATCAAGAGCAACTGGGCCAGATTTGGGCTTCTGAAACTCCAAAAACTACTCTCAGATGTTTACTTCCTTGAACAAGGCCACACACGTATCCAACAAGGCTATGCATACTGATTTTTTTTTTAAATAGTGCCACTCCCTATGAACCTATGGGGTTACTTTTATTCAAACCACTACAGTATGAGTTTTTTGTTTGTTTATTTGTTGTTTTCTGCACACCTTTTGTACCTCTTGCACCATGCCTCTGAAGATCAGGAGAAGAAGCCTTGAGAATAGAATTGCTGATGGTTGTAAATTACCATATGAATGTGGGAACCTAATGTGGATACTTAGAAAAAACTACAAGTACTCTTACATTCTCAGTTATCTTTTCTATATGTTCATTTTATATATTTCAAGTAGCAGCATTTGTTAAAAAACAGTTAATAAACAGTATAACCTTCTACAAATGCTTTCTTAATGTAAACTTGGTTGTCTTTTAAAGTTATTTTAACAATAATCACAATTTTCAGCACAATGTTCTCATTTTTTCTTTTTTTTTGCTTGTCTTTCTTGTTGTTTGTGTCCAATTAACTATTTAATAAATCCCAGGAGTGGGTTTTACACTACTTGTCCCAAAGTTCTAGGTTTCCAAATGAAAGACATACACAGACTCAGATTTTGATATGCCTTAGGCTGCACAATAACTGGGCCAATGCCTAATCTCCTGATTAAACCTGAGTTATTACTTATTAATTCTGTCCTATCTTGACTGCTCTGGGTCACACTCTCCCTTGTTCCTTCACTTGGTTGCCATGACTCTCTGTCCTGCACCTTGCATCTCCCATAGCAGATAGGTGCTGGCATCCTTATTTAGCAATCAGAAACAACTGTAGGCAGAATCCCTCCTTGTCTTATGTGGAGACATGAGAACTTTTTTATGCAAACAATTTTGGGGTCCCCAATTAACATCAGAATGCAAACAGCATTAGGCCAAAAGCACTACAGTTTGTTTGTTTGCTGAGGCAGGTTTTCTACATATAGCTCTCTCTGGATGTCCTGCAACTCATTGTGTAGAACAGGCTGGCCAGTAATACACAGAAGTTAGCCTGCTTCTCCTTTCAAAGTATTATTATGAAAGGTGTGTATCAACATGCCTGGACCCAAAAAGTATTCTTTTTTTTTTTTATTTGATCAGTTTTTTTTTATTCGATATAATTTATTTACATTTCAAATGATTTCCCCTTTTCTAGCCCCCGACTCCCCGAAAGTCCTGTAAGTCCCCTTCTCTTCCCCTGTCCTCCCACCCACCCCTTCCCACTTCCCCGTTCTGGTTTTGCTGAATACTGTTTCACTGAGTCTTTCCAGAACCAGGGGCCACTCCTCCTTTCTTCTTGTACCTCATTTGATATGTGGATTATGTTTTGGGTATTCCAGTTTTCTAGGTTAATAACCACTTATTAGTGAGTGCATACCATGATTCACCTTTTGAGTCTGGGTTACCTCACTTAGTATGATGTTTATTAAATGCAGTTTTTGATGTCCTTCTCCCAAAAGATCTACCCAGGTCACAGAATATAAGACGCAGCAAATAATTTCTGGTGACAGAACTCACCACTACAATAATTTACAGAAAGAGAATAAGATATTTAACTACAGACTTGCATTTACATATTGTTGTTTTCTTGAAACGCTCTGAACTCTGTACATATATCCTTTTTCCCTACTAATTTATTTTTGAAGTTATATCATTCTACAAATATGCTATAATTTGCTTGTCGCCTAGGTTTGTAGAGACAGGTGTATCTCATTTACCTTTAACTTATTTACATGTGAGTACAGACCTCATTCTCGGTATTCATTCAATAAATTTATATGAATATATAAGTGAGTGAAAGTGAGACCTCACTTTGCAATTACATTGGTAATTTTACTTTCCCTGATGTTTTTAACTATAGTTGGACAATTTTTTAGATAAAGTATTTTCTTATTTCAGGATCAAATTTAGTATTGCAAAATGGTTTTACTTTGATAACTTCACTTGGTATATTTAAACTATGTGTTCTTGTTTTGGATTAAAAATTTGTGTTTTAAATAATTTTAAATTCTGTAAGACATACTAAAGGCAAGATACATCCCTCACATTCACAAAGTACTTCTAGTAGATTGCAAAATGAGACTTCATTTGGGAAAGAATAAGACCTTTGTTTTGCAAGCTGCAAATGAAACAAGTTCTTCTCACTTTGCAGGATAGGCCACTTCTCAGAGAACATTTGTAAACACATCCAAATAGAATTCCAACCAGAAGGTCCTGGCATATAAAATAATAGCACAAAATCTACATATAAGGAACTAACTGCCTTGCCACTGTTGGTGTGATTGATTAACCTTAAAATATTTTTATTTGTCTTTAGTTTTTAAAGGAACATTTGCTCATGTAAATTCATCCATTATGAAGGCAGAACAAATCAGAATGTTGCTTTCATTTATATTAATCTTACATTTTAAATAATACCATTAACAGTTATTTTTGACTTTTATCATTGTCTTTCCTTATACTTTACTTGAATATTCCTTCCCTGCTCTACACACACACACACACACACACAGAGAGAGAGAGAGAGAGAGAGACAGAGAGACAGAGAGACAGAGAGACAGAGAGACAGAGAGACAGAGAGACAGAGAATGAGACAGAGACAGAGAGACAGAGACAGACAGAGACAGACAGAGACAGAGAGAAGATACACAAATACATAAAGACACACATAAATAGATACACATACATAAAAACATACTGTGGGAGGGATAAAGAAAGGAGATAGAAAGACAAAGAGAGAGGGGGAAGGAGAGAGACACTTCCCATGTTGCTTTAGTCACAGTATTTTTTCACAGCAATAGAAAGCAAACTGAAACAAAGCGTTGATAAAAATCATTATTAGGTGCAACCACTTTGGAAATCAGTCTGGCAGTTCCTCAGAAAACTGGGCATGACACTTCCTGAGGACCCTGTTATACCACTCCTGGGAATATATCCAGAGGATTCTTCAGCATGCCATAAGGATACATGCTCCACTATGTTCATAGCAGCCCTATTTGTAGTAGCCAGAAGCTGGAAAGAACCTAGGTGTCCTTCAACGGAGAAATGGATACAAAAATGTGGTATATTTACACAATGGAGTACTATTCAGCCATTAGAAACAATGAATTCATGAAATTCTTAGACAAATGGATGGAGCTGGAGAACATCATACTAAGTGAGGTAACCCAGTCTCAAAAGATCAATCATGGTATGCACTCACTGATAAGTGGATATTAGCCTAGAAACTTTGAATACCCAAGACATAATCCACAAATTAAATGATGTCCAAAAAGAATGGAGGAGTGGCCCCTGGTTCTGGAAAGACTCAGTGCAAGAGTATAGGGGAATTCAGAACAGGGAAGTGGGAAGGGGTAGATGGAGGAACAGGGGGAGGGAAGAGGGCTTATGGGACTTGAGGTGAGTGGGGTCCCAGAAAAGGGGAAATCATTTGAAATGTAAATAAAAATATATCAATAAAAAAGAAGTCATTATTAAAGGAAAAGAAGATGACCCACTAACATGGTCCCAGCTACTCTGTTGAAGATAATCCTCCAATTGTGACATCTCTCAAATAACTCTGGGCTGTAACATGTTGACACTGATCTTTGTCATTATGAATAAGTTAAGGTAAAAATCGCAAAATTGTTTCAATTGCACTGTCTTATAGGGATGATAAAAACTTTTTGTTATGGTTCTTAGCCATTTTTATTTCTTAATTTTAGAATTCTGATTATATCCATGGGAAATAAATTATTACAATAATTGGGTCATTGTTACAATTTTTACTTTTCAAAATATTTGGAAATAAATGATATGAATAAATGCTCTATCAGATGTATAGCTAGCTGACAAAGATTGTCTCACACCTTGTTTAACTATTTATTACCTCATTATTTGTTTCCTTGCTTGGACAGATGTTTTAATGAGCTCTCACACTCTCTCTCTCTGTCTCTGAAACACTGAACTGAAAGTTATAGAAGTTCTCACATTGTCCTCTGAGACAGATATAACCTTTTTAATTTATGGTTACAAACTAAAAATAATGAAAACCATAAAAGGTAAGCAACATTTTATACATAGCATTAGCAAAAAAGCAAAAGCTATAGGTTAATTAAACTTAAAATTTTCAGTATCTGTCTCGTTTCCTGCAACATACCATCAACAAAACACTGGACAAGTACATATGGGCTTATTAACTTTAATAAGAATTAAATTTAAAAGACATTTAACTGCAAACCATTCTCCTAACTTCTGAATCATTTCTAAAGCATGATGTTTTAGTCACCCCCTCCCAAAGAAATGAACACAGAAGAACTTATCAAAGCAAGGAGGATCTGAGATGAGAAATTGAGACCTAGGAGTGTTGTGATATAAAAAAATAAGCCCAAGCATGCTGCACTTAGGCAGTTAACTAAACAGGACTCAAAAGAGCAGCCTAAACAAATTCTATAATAGTTTCAGATGTCTGGTCAAGAGTCAGTGGAGCTAGATTGAGTCCTCTGTTAGTAACAGAGGACTTTTACTAATCCTCTAGTAGTGTGTGGCATTGTAAATGTAAATAAAACAGTACATTTGGGTATGCTTTACAGTCATTACAGTTTTAATTTTTCTTTTTTTTTTTAAGTGTTGCATGAACAAGTATATTATGTAATTGCAAACAAAGAAAGATTTCCAAAGTTCCCAATATTCAAATGGAAAGTGATATGCCAGTCTTGGGAAGACAATATGCCATAAATTTCTCAGCATGCCACCAAAGCTGCATTGTACATCATGATAAGAAAGAGTTTACTCAACACATATTGCAGTGGGTGACACGGTCACATAGTTGGTCTGTATAAGCTCCAAATACAATCAACACAGATAATATGGTAGGATGTCTGTGCAAGGAGAATTACTAAGAGAATCTATGAAGGGTGATAAGCTCACAGGACAGACCTCACTGAAGACAAGACAAGGTGACCAGATATTGAGTTGAGAAAATAAGGAGGGATTTGATTTTATTTAAAAAAAAAAAAAAAAAAAAAAAAAAACGTAGGTTTTGATCAATGTCACTTAGCCAAGAATTTTTGTTCAACCTTGGCTCTTTATAAACTTGCCTTGCAATGGGGCTTTTTTTTTTATTCGATATAATTTATTTACATTTCAAATGATTTCCCCTTTTCTAGCCCCTCCACTCCCCAAAAGTCCCGTAAGCACCCTTCTCTTCCCCTGTCCTCCCATCCACCCCTTCCCACTTCCCCGTTCTGGTTTTGCTGAATACTGTTTCACTGAGTCTTTCCAGAACCAGGGGCCACTCCTCCTTTCTTCTTGTACCTCATTTGATGTGTGGATTATGTTTTGGGTATTCCAGTTTTCTAGGTTAATATCCACTTATTAGTGAGTGCATACCATGATTCACCTTTGGAGTCTGGGTTACCTCACTGAGTATGATATTCTCTAGCTCCATCCATTTGCCTAAGAATTTCATGAATTCATTGTTTCTAATGGCTGAATAGTACTCCATTGTGTAGATATACCACATTTTTTGTATCCACTCTTCTGTTGAGGGATACCTGGGTTCTTTCCAGCATCTGGCAATTATAAATAGGGCTGCTATGAACATAGTAGAACATGTATCCTTATTACATGGTGGGGAGTCTTCTGGGTATATGCACAGGAGTGGTATAGCAGGATCTTCTGGAAGTGAGGTGCCCAGTTTTCGGAGGAACCGCCAGACTGATTTCCAGAGTGGTTGTACCAATTTGCAACCCCACCAGCAGTGGAGGAGTGTTCCTCTTTCTCCACACCCTCTCCAACACCTGCTGTCTCCTGAATTTTTAATCTTAGCCATTCTGACTGGTGTAAGATGAAATCTTAGGGTTGTTTTGATTTGCATTTCCCTAATGACTAATGAAGTTGAGCATTTTTTAAGATGCTTCTCCGCCATCCGAAGTTCTTCAGGTGAGAATTCTTTGTTTAACTCTGTACCCCCTTTTTTAATAGGGTTGTTTGGTTTTCTGGAGTCTAACTTCTTGAGTTCTTTATATATATTGGATATTAGCCCTCTATCTGATGTAGGATTGGTGAAGATCTTTTCCCAATTTGTTGGTTGCCGATTTGTCCTCTTGATGGTGTCCTTTGCCTTACAGAAACTTTGTAATTTTATGAGGTCCCATTTGTCAATTCTTGCTCTTAGAGCATACGCTATTGGTGTTCTGTTCAGAAACTTTCTCCCTGTACCGATGTCCTCAAGGGTCTTCCCCAGTTTCTTTTCTATTAGCTTCAGAGTGTCTGGCTTTATGTGGAGGTCCTTGATCCATTTGGATTTGAGCTTAGTACAAGGAGACAAGGATGGATCAATTCGCATTCTTCTGCATGCTGACCTCCAGTTGAACCAGCACCATTTGTTGAAAAGGCTATCATTTTTCCATTGGATGTTTTCAGCCTCTTTGTTGAGGATCAAGTGGCCATAGGTGTGTGGGTTCATTTCTGGATCTTCAATCCTGTTCCATTGATCCTCCTGTCTGTCACTGTACCAATACCATGCAGTTTTTAACACTATTGCTCTGTAGTATTGCTTGAGGTCAGGGATACTGATTCCCACAGATTTTCTTTTGTTGCTGAGAATAGTTTTAGCTATCCTGGGTTTTTTGTTGTTCCAGATGAATTTGATAATTGCTCTTTCTAACTCTGTGAAGAATTGAGTTGGGATTTTGATGGGTATTGCATTGAATCTGTATAGTGCTTTAGGCAAAATGGCCATTTTAACTATATTGATTCTACCGATCCATGAGCATGGGAGGTTTTCCCATTTTTTGAGGTCTTCTTCCATTTCCTTCTTCAGAGTCTTGAAGTTCTTGTCATATAGATCTTTCACATGTTTGGTAAGAGTCACCCCAAGATACTTTATACTGTTTGAGGCTATTGTGAAGGGGGTCATTTCCCTAATTTCTTTCTCAGCCTGCTTATCCTTTGAGTATAGGAAGGCCACTGATTTGCTTGAGTTGATTTTATAACCTGCCACTTTGCTGAAGTTGTTTATCAGCTGTAGGAGCTCTCTAGTGGAGTTCTTTGGGTCACTTAGGTAGACGATCATGTCGTCTGCAAATAATGATAGTTTGACTTCTTCCTTTCCAATTTGTATCCCTTTGACCTCCTTATGTTGTCGAATTGCCTGAGCTAGTACCTCAAGTACAATATTGAAAAGATAAGGAGAAAGGGGGCAGCCTTGTCTGGTCCCTGATTTCAGTGGGATTGCTTCAAGTTTCTCTCCATTTAGTTTGATGCTGGCTACCGGTTTGCTGTATATTGCTTTTACTGTGTTTAGGTATGGGCCTTGAATTCCTGTTCTCTCCAAGACTTTAAGCATGAAGGGATGCTGAATTTTGTCAAATGCTTTTTCAGCATCCAATGAAATGACCATATGGTTTTG
Organism: Apodemus sylvaticus; assembly: GCF_947179515.1. Taxonomy (NCBI): domain Eukaryota; kingdom Metazoa; phylum Chordata; class Mammalia; order Rodentia; family Muridae; genus Apodemus; species Apodemus sylvaticus. Next base: position 1,965,513 of record NC_067476.1, read on the forward strand.
TTCTTTGAGTTTGTTTATGTAGTGGATTGTATTGATGGATTTCCGTATATTGAACCAACCCTGCATTCCCGGGATAAAGCCTACTTGATCATGGTGGATGATCGTTTTGATGTGTTCTTGGATTCGGTTGGCAAGAATTTTATTGAGTATTTTTGCATCGATGTTCATAAGGGAAATTGGTCTGAAGTTCTCTTTCTTTGTTGGATCTTTTTGTGGCTTTGGTATCAGCGTAATTGTGGCTTCGTAGAAGGAATTGGGTAGTGTTCCTTCTGTTTCTATTTTGTGGAATAGTTTGAAGAATATTGGTGTTAACTCTTCTTTGAAGGTCTGGTAGAATTCTGCACTGAAGCCATCTGGTCCTGTGCTTTTTTTGGTTGGAAGACTTTCTATGACTCCTTCTATTTCTTTAGGCATTATGGGACTGTTTAGATGGTCTAGTTGGTCCTGATTTAATTTTGGTATTTGGTATCAGCAGTGGAACCAAGGTGACAGGGTCCTGGCAGGCCCTGCGCCTGCTACCAGTGATCATCGCTGGCCAGTCAGGCCTCAAGCTGTGGCGGATTTACAGTGCCTTTCACCACACTGAAGCCACATAAAAACTCTGCCTCCCTCCAGTCAGTTACAATATACTCTCCACCATCTTGGTTCTTGGACACCAGAGAGAACTGACAGCCCGAGGCCAACATATGGGGGGGAGGGTCTATGCCCACCAGGCATTGGATTGCACCCAGGCCCTGGGTTGTCCAGTGGGCCATCTGTATGCCAACCCAGCCAGGAGGTGGTTAGCCAGACAGACTCTCCTGGCACTTTCAGGGAGCATGCATATGCCATCATCTTGGCTACCAGACAGAACCGGGTAACAGTCATAGCCCAAGGTGAACATTGCTCAGGCCTAAGCCAGCCAGGCTTTTTTGCCTAGACTCAAGGCCAGAGCAGCTAGGCTAGCCTTGTGAGCACCAACCCGATTGGGGAAGCGGCTGCCTGGCAGTGATCAGCACTCTGCTGATTCCTGCAGAAAAGGTCCCCACAGCAAACACCTTCAGCACTCCCTGAAGGAGTAAACAGGCAACACCTGGTTCATAGACACAATGTGGAGCAAGGCACACTAGGGCCCCAAGGGCACCCAAGAGGAGGGCAGCACATCAGCAATCTGTAACAGGGGAAACCTAGCCATCCAGTGTTGCAGAAATAGCCCTACAACCTCACAGGGGGCTCAACCATCAGTCAGAGACAAGACCAACTAACACCAGAGCTAACAAGATGGCAAAGAGCAAACATAGGAATGCTACTAACAGAAAGCTAGGCAATATGGCGGCATCTGAATGAAACTCTTCAACATCAGCAAGTCCTGGATACACCAACACGCCAGAAAAATAAGGTTTGGATTTAAAACCACTGGTCATGATGCTGCTAGAAGAACACAAAAAGGACAAAAATGAATCTCATAAAGAAATACAGGGGAACATGAATAATCTAGAAACCCATATAATGGAAACACAAAAATCACTTAAAGAAATTCAGGAGAATAAGGCTCAAGAGATAGAAGCCAATAAAGAAGAAACACAAAAAAGACTAAAAGAAATGCAGGAGAAAGTGAGCCAAATGGCAAAAGTCATGAAAGAGGAAACACAAAAATCTCTTAAAGAATTAAAGGAAAACACAAACAAAAAAATGAAGGAACTGAGCAAAACCATCCTAGATCTAAAAACAGAAGTATAAACAACTAAGAAATCACAAAGGGACACAACTTTGGGGATAGAAAACCTTGGGAACAAATCAGAGGCCATAGATGCAAATATCAACAACAGACTCCAAGAGATGGAAGAAAGAATTTCAGATGCCAAAGATACCATAGAAACCATGGACTCAACAGTCAAAGAAAATACAAAATGCTTGTATCGAGAACATCCAGGACACAATGAGAAGACCAAACCTAAGGATTATAGGTATAGATGAGAGTGAAGATTTACAACTGAAAGGGCCAGCAAATATCTTCAACAAAATTATGGAAGAAAACTTCCCTAAATTAAAGAGAGAGAAACCTATGAATACATAAGAAGCCTACAGAACTCCAAACAGACTAGACCTGACCACAAATACCTCCCGTCACATAATAATCAAAACCCCAAATGTACTAAACAAAGAAAGAATATTAAATGCAGCAAGAGAAAAAGGCCAAGTAACATAAAGGAAGACCTATCAGAATCACACCAGACTTCTCTTCAGAGACCATGAAAGCTAGAAGATCCTGGGCAGACCTCATGCAGACTCTAAGAGAACACAAATGCCAGCCAGGACTACTATACCCAGCAAAACTCTCAATCATCATAGATGGAGAAACCAAGATATTCCATGACAAAACCAAATTTATACAATATTTTTCACAAACCCAGCTCTACAAAGAATAATAGAAGGAAAACTCCAGTACAAAGAGGGAAACTACACCTGGAAAAAGCAAGATAGTAACCTTCTTTCATCAAACCCAAAAGAAGATAACCACTCAAATATAAAAAATAACATCAAAAATAACACTATTCCTTAATATCTCTTAGCATCAATGGACTCAATTCTCCAATAAAAAGACATAGACTAACAGACTGGATGAGGTAATAGGACCTTACATTTTGCTACATACAGGAAACACACCTCAGTATCAAAGACAAAAACTACCTTAGAGTAAAAGGCTGGAAGACAATTTTACAAGCCAATGGTCTCAGGAAACGAGCTGGAGTAGCCATTCTAATATCAGATAAATTTGACTTTCAACTTAAAGTCATCAAAAGAGACATGGAAGGACACTTCTTGCTGGTAAAAGGAAAAATCCACCAAGAAGAACTTTCAATTCTGAACATCTATGCACTGAATGCAAGGGCACCCTCATTCATAAAAGAAACTCTACTAAAGCTCAAAGCACACATTGCACCTAACATAATAATTGTGGCTAACTTCAACACTCCACTATACTCAATGGGTCGATCAGGAAAACAAAAACTAAGCAGGACACAGTAAAACTAATTGAAGCTTTGGACAAATTGGATTTGACTGATATTTATAGAACATTTCACCCTAAAGCAAAAGAATATACCTTTTTCTCAGCACCTCATGGTACCTTCTCCAAAATCACAAGACAGACCTCAACAAATATAAGAAGATCGAACTAATCCCATGCCTCCTATCAGATCATTATGTTATAAGAGTGGTCTATAATAGCAAGAAAAACAACAGAAGCCCACATACACATGGAGGCTGAACAATACTCTACTCAATGACACCTTGACCAAAGAAGAAATAAAGAAAGAAATCAGAGACTTTTTAGAATCTAATGAAAATGAAGGCACAACATACCCAAATCTTTGAGACACAATGAAAGCAGTGCTAAGAGGAAAACTAATAGCCCTGAATGCCTCCAAAAAGAAACGGATACAATCAAATAAAAAAAAAGTGAAGAAAAATAGCAGAATACCAGGGCAACCCACAACATGGGCTGTTTTGTGAGGAAATAAACTGTCTTCCTTCAAAATCCTACTGTTTCCTAGTTGGCTTCAGTTGTCAATATGTTACAGTCAAGAGTTACTTGAGAGACATTGCTACAGACAGACCCAGTTGGGTCTCTTCCCATGGGAGAAGCAGAGCCACAATACTCAGGTAGTTAAGGAGTCGGCGAGTGACAGACAGACACAACACACCAAAAAGCTGTTTGAATCTGCTGCAATTTTACTTCTGCAAAAAATCTTAAATATATACACATGATTTAGGAACTACTTTTTAACTTCATGCCAGGTTACATCAGGTTATAATCAGATAGGGGGTTATATGTTTACAACTTAATTTGAAACTAAAAAGGACAGAGCAGAAAGTGCTTTTTGGGAACCTTTTGTCACCCAGACAGTGGTTTATCAGCCTTAGAATTCTGCAAAGCTGTAATCTGAGCACATTTGCTATAGCTAGTAAATTTTATTAATATTTTATGGGCACTCAGGCCAATTTGGAACACTATATTAACTCTTGTATATGGCATTGGAGGGGTTGTTGTCCTGAGTCTTTATGGAGTTTCCCTATTTACTGGAGGAGCCCACCAACACCCTTTGAGTAAGTAATGCTTCCTACCATATATTACAGTTGTTGGAATTCCCAGACTATTCTCCTTAACTTCTAACATACCATCTTGGTCTTTCCCTACCAGCTGTTGAACTTTTATCCTTTCATTCTCCACTATCTGGATTTTTCACTATCAACTTTTCCTCTTGTAACTTATTCATTATATCTTCAAATGTCTCATTTTCCTTCCACTTAACTCTGAGTAAAGCTTGAAAAAATGGAGGATCTTGTGTTGGATAGTTCATGAATCATCTTTAACCCAAGTCTGGTGTTACCTGGTGCTGGTCATCAGGTTCATTGGCATCAGTCTTTGTAAGCCCTGGAGTGATCACGATATCAGGAACATTTCTGGGAACATCCCTTGGGTCCTTGATCTATCAAGATGTGGCCAGATTGCATTATGCTAACTATTATCATAAAAATCAAGAAAAACAAGGCACAGAACCCAAATCCACAGAATCTGATCAATGCACTGGAACAGCTTGCAGAAGCAGGATGCCAGGAACGTCTGGGAGGCCAAGTTCCAAGGAACACATGCCTCAGGTCTAAAAGCACTACTTGCTCCATGTCACATAGACTCCACCGGAGTTGGTGTGGCAATACATCACAACTAGAGGGTTATCTCCAATGATTGTCTGTGGCCATGTCAGTGGGGCATTTTCTTTCCTTTTAAATAATGATTTTATTAACTCTTTGTTTCAGCTTTCTTTAGATTGCTATAATAAATACCATGACCAAAAGCATCTTGGGAAGAAAATGGTTTATTTGGCTTACATATTCTGAATAAGTTCATTAGCAAAGCCAATGCAAGAACTCAAGTCAGGAACCTGGATTCAGGATCTGAGAGCACAGACAATGGTGGAAAAGTTATTTGCCTATTCCTTCTCAAGTACATGTTTGCTTTTTAATATACTATAGAATCATGTATCTACTGGGGGTACCAACCACAGAAACTGGGCATTTGGATGTAAATCATTAATCAAGAAAATTTCCCAGAGGATTGTCTAAATACTAGCCTTATAGAAGCATTTTTTCAATTGATATATTCTCAGATGACCTTAGTTTGTATAGAGTTCATGAACACAAAACAAAACAACAAAAAAGGACTTTTTAAAGAATTTCATGTAATGTATTTTTCATCATATTTAATACTTATCCCAGAGACTCCCAGATTTACCATCAGCTCCCCACTTATCTATCTTGATTTTTTGTTTTGTTTTATTTTGTTTTTAAACACAATGAGTCTAATTTTTGTTACCCAACTCTTCTTGTCTATAAGGCCTTCATTGAATTGTGACTTCCGACTTCAGACTTCAGATTTCAGTGACTTACACATGGACACGCCATCAAAGAAAACTGATTCTTCCTCCCCCAAAAGCTACTCACTGGTAACAGTAGTACTATTTATACAGATCAAAGTTTATGCCAACCTTCCTCCATGTTGGGAAGGTCTGACTTGAACTTGCTCACATCTCATACATGCTATCATAATAACTGTGAGTTCATACATACAAGCTCCCTTTACATGTCTATAAAGCACTTTCGCTTTGAGGTCATTCTCCACCTCTAGATCTTACATTCTTTTTTTTCCCCTTTTCTTGGGGAAAGATCCATGAACCTTATAGGGATGATTCTTATTGTACACCTGGGGGTCAGTATGCCAATACTAATGAAGAAGATTCTCCAGTGAGAATTGAGAGCTGCACTAATATAAGGATATTGCAATAAGTGATTAGGGGTCATTTTAACACTGTGTCTATTTAGCAAAGTGATAATCATACTTTCATCTTCCACGGGCCTATGAACTATCTGTCTAGTCATGAGTTTTGGGTTCCATTAACAGTACAAAAAAACAGTATGGGTTTTTGTGGATTGGACATTAAGCCCATTAAGAAAGAGGTTGCTTACTCTCACAATGTTCATGCCACTACTGCTCCAGTAGTAATATCTTGGAAGGCCAATCTTTATAACAATTCACAGGGTTCACAGCTAGATGAGACTGATGATAGCAGTTCTACGGTAGGAAGAATAATGCTGCCATCACTATGAAAGCTAATCAGCAGAGGCGAAGTTTCCAGGTTGTTTTCACCTTGATTTCTCCATGTTTGTGATTCAAGTATTATACTGCTTGCTTTAGGTTACCTCGTTCAGGATGATTGCTTCCAGTTCCATCCAGTAACGTGTGAATTTTGTCTTTCTAAATAACTGAGTAATACCCCATATTGAAAATGAGCTGTGTTTTATTATCTATGCAATATCATGTACATTAAGGCTGTTTTCATTTCATGAATCTTGTGAGTAGAGGAGCAATGAACATAGATGAGCTAGCACCTCTGAAATAAGATATAGAATCTAATGGGTATCAATAAAGGTACAGCAGGATCCTTTATTTGCCTAGATCCAGTGTTGTTAGGATTTCCATATTGATTTCCATAGTGGTAGCCACACTTTGTACTCTCATCAACAATGGATAAAGGTTTTCTTTTTCTGTATCCTTGTTTTGTTTATTTTTCATTTTTCTTTACTTTGACTGTTCTTATTGGGATTAAATGAAATTAATGTGGTATTAATTTGGATTTTCCATATGGCTAAGGATGTGCGCACGCATGCCTTCATTCCCAAATCAAGAGATCTCCTGGGCATGTGCTGACTTGCACATATCCAATAGGAGCTCAAAATGGTTTATCTAATTCCTGGTACAACTGAGAAGTAATGAGAAGACATTTTAATGGTAATTGTCCCGCCTATACAAGTATAACACAGACAGCTCTTTCATTCCTTTGGCTATCCTCAACTTCTGTTTTACATCTAATCAACCATTTATGAGCAAGAAGAAAATATAATAAAATGCAAATAATATCTAGTTAATTCCATTAGCCAATCAGGATACAGTAAGATATATTGATTACAGAAAATACAAAACTTACTAAGTATATTGCTTTCATGTCATTTTTTTTTCGTTACACTGACTTTTCTGGTGAGAATGTTTTTTAGGTAAATTAGGAGATTTATATGTATGTTATTTTATATTAACGGTCTTATTCCATGAACAAATCAATTAAAGAACAAAACTACCATCAACTAATAGAAAAATCAGTTTAAGTTTCTCCTTTTGTAATCACTGAGAATTTGGATTTAAAAAACTTCTTTAATAAAAAGTAATATGAATATGTCAAAAGTCTTGTTTGCTAGAATTTTCTGAAATAAGACAGAATAGAATAATAAATAAATCATCGTAGTATCCAAGGACCATATCCTAATTGCTGACCTGGGGTGGTGGGGGAGATGGATAACTGTATTGATTGGGGGATAACTGAAAAAAACCCTCTGTTATTTTTTAGCAATAATGTCTATACTCTGTCAGCACAGTCTTATCCAGAGATCGTAACTGTTTCTGGATGCAATTTTCTTATGGATAATGTCCCTGCAGACATTATTTGTCCCATGTACAGCAAAGGTGAAAATTCAGCACCATTCATGGAGACCAAAATTGTCAGACAACAGTTCTTTACTTTCATTTTTCAAATCCATAAAACAGGTTATTTTCCCTATAAAATAAGCCATTTTTTTTCAAATACAACTAGTTCCAGCATTGGGGGTTGAAGCAGGAACATGTGTAGGCAAAACAGTAAGCAAAAGGACTATTCTCACATTACACTAACCATTAAGGATATACTCCAAGTCATATTTTCTCTAACTAGACTCTATTTATCTTTCTATTTAGATTCTCTTTCAAAAATACAAAGAAATTGAACAAACACATTTTCTAAAATGTGAAGCATAACCTTACTTTCTCCTTCAAGCACCATTGCAAAGGAATTACACAAAAATTTTTCAGATGGAAAGTTTTTATTTTTTATTTTATTTTCTAAATTCATAGTTTACATTTCAAATGATTTCCCCTCCCCATAAGTCCCATTAGCCCTCTTCCCTCTGCCTGTTCCCCGATCAACCCTCTCCCACTTCTCTGTCCTGGTAATAACCTACAATGCTGCCTCAAGCCTTTCGAGGACCAGGGCCTTCTCCTTCCATCTTCTTGGGAATGATTTGATATGTGAGTTGTGTCTTGGGTGTTCAGAGATTCTGGGCTAATATCCACTTCTCAGTGACTACATTGATGTGTGGTCTTTTGTGAATGAGTTACCTCACTTAGGATGATATTTTCCTGTTCCAACCATTTGCCTAAGAATTTCATGAATTCATTGTTTTTAATTGCTGAATAGTATTCCATTTTCTGTATCCATTCCTCCACTGAGAGACATCTGGGTTCTTTCCAGCTTCTGGCTATTATAAATAAGGCTGCTATGAACATAGTGGAACATGTGTCCTTATTGCATGCCAGGGAATCCTCTGGGTATATGCCAAGGAGTGGAACAGCAGGATTCTCCGGAAGTGTCATGCCCAGGTTTCTGAGCAACTGCCAGATTGATTTCCAGAGTGGTTGTACCAGTTTGCAATCTCACCAGCAGTGAAGGAGTGTTCCTCTTTCTCCACATTCTCGCCAACACCTGCTGTCTCATCAGTTTTTAATCTTAGCCATTCTGACTGGTGTGAGGTGAAAACTCAGGGTTGTTTTGATTTGCATTTCTCTAATGAGTAATGATGTTGAACATTTCTTAAGGTGCTTCTCAGCCATTTGAAGCTCTTCAAGTGAAAATTCTTTGTTTAGGTCTGCACCCCATTTTTAACAGGATTATTTGGCTCTCTGGAGTCTACCTTCTTGAGCTCTTTGTATATATTGAATATTGGCCCTCTGTCAGATGTAGGGTTGGTGAAGATCATTTCCCAATTTGTTGGTTGCCATTTTGTCCAATTGACAGTGTCCTTTGCATTACAGAAACTTGGTAATTTTATGAGGTTCCATTTGTCAATTCTTCATCTTAGAGCATAAGCTATTGGTGTTCTGTTCAGGAACTTTTCCACTGTGCCCATGTGCTCAATGCTCTTCCCCAGTCTCTTTTCTGTTAGTTTCAGTGTGTCTGGTTTTATGTGGAGGTCGTTGATCCATTTGGAGTTTAGCTTAGTACAAGGAGATAAGAATGGATTGATTCTCATTCTTCTGCATGCTGACTTACAGTTGAACCAGCACCATTTATTGAAAAGGCTATCTTTTTTTCCACTGGATGGTTTTAGCTCCTTTGTCCAAGATCAAGTGACCATAGGTGTGTGGGTTCATTTCTGGGTCTTCAATTCTATTCCATTGGTCTACCTGCCTGTCACTGTACCAATACCATGCAGTTTATAACTCTATTGCTCTGTAATACTACTTGAGGTCTGGGATACTGATTTCCCCAGAAGTTCTTTTACTGTTGAGAATAGTTTTAGCATTCCGGAGATTTTTTGTTATTCCAGATGAATTTGAAAAATTGCATGTTCAAAATATCTATGAAGAACTGAGTTGCAATTTTGGTGGGAATTGCATTGAATATTGCTTTTGGCAAGATGGCCATTTTTACTATATTAATCCTGCCAATCCACAAGCATGGAAGATTTTTTCCATTTCTGAAATCTTCTTCAATTTCCTTCTTTAGAGACCTGAACTTCTTGTCATATAGATCTTCCACTTGTTTGGTTAGAGCAAGCAATACACAGCAAGCCAGTAGTCAGCATCAAACTAAATGGAGAGAAACTTGAAGCAATCCCACTAAAATCAGGGAATAGACAAGGCTGCCCCCTCTCTCCATATCTTTTCAATATACTACTTGAAGTTCTAGCTAGAGCAATTAGACAACATATGGATGTCAAAGGGATACAAATTGGAAACTAAGAAATCATACTATCACTATTTGCAGATGATAGGATAGTATACTTAATTGACCAAAAAAACTCCACCAGACAACTCCTATAGCTGATAAACAACTTCAGCAAAGTGGCTGGTTATGAATTCAACTCAAGCAAATCAATAGCCTTCCTATACTCAAAGGATAAGCAGGCTGAGAAAGAAATTAGGGAAATGACACCCTTCACAATAGCCACAAACAATATAAAGTATCTTGGAATTACATTTTTTAATCCTAAAGTAAATACTGTATAATATACCACAAATCACAATTGAGATGATAAAAGTTGTTACACATGAGTGATTTTGTCTCTCTAAATCAGTGAAACATAATAAGTTCCCTATTTTGTAACATAAGTTATCTTCAGAATTGCCGTCATATAATTATATCTCTGTTTATTAAAAAGAATGTTTGATTTATTCCAATGTGATTACCTTAGTAACTTAATTATACTAAAAACATGCAGAAAAATATAACTTACCCCATACATTTCAAGAACAGAAACCCCTCAACTCATCTTGATGGTCTGCAAAATTATACAAGCAAACAAGAAGAGTTAAAAGCTAGTTAGATACCTGTGTGGCATGTCATAAAGACAGCACTATTTTAGAGCACTTCCTGTCCTAGAATTAAAAAATATGGGACATATGGGGTGGGGGAACTGTGAAAGGGGAAAGCTTTTAGAATGTAAACAAAAAATATAGAAAATAAATATAAAAAAACAAAAAATTAATTCTAGCAGATGCTATTATTTGAAATGAGTATGGCATTTTAGGATTCTTTCCCCACATTTTATACCACCATTTTTAATTCTCTCTCTTCACCTTTTGCTGACTTATCACTTTATTCATGCTGTCAACTTGCCTAACTATTGGTGATATCAGGTTCCAAATGGGAAAGTTCAGCCAAAGCCTAAAACCCAGAATGCGACAGTCTGTTGATTATTTTCTGGAGATGCACATAACACTGTGTAGATGTGTACCACTGGATTATAGTGAACAGAGATAAAAAGATTAGGTAAAGTAATTATAGCTATTCCAGAAATAACTCAAAAGTCAGTTATTAAAATAATTCAGGGTTAAGAATTATATTTTTCCGTTTGCTTTCTGTCTATTCTTTCTGGTTTTTTTTTTTTGTTGTTGTTGTTGTTGTTCATTCATTTTGTTTGTTTATCTTCTCCCCACTTACAAAAAAATTATCTTGTTTTCTGGCAAATACTTTGGTTTTTTTTTTAACACATACATACAACCCTATTTATTCCCCCCAATTTGGGGGGAGGAGTTTGGATTTGGTTTTTTTGAGACAAGGTTTCTCTGTATAGCTCTGGCTGTTCTGGAACTCACTCTGTAGATGAGGCTGGCCTTGAACTCAGAAATCAGCCTGCCTCTGCCTCCCAGAGTGCAGGCATGCACTCCCACCACTCGGCTCCCCCAAAATTTTTAAAGAACTAACGGAAGCTTCACTCCTCTATATTAATCTTTTCTATAACTTTTTCCGTACTGGAAAGCAATTCCCATTGAAACTACATGTAGAGGAATGCCATACTGCTTGGGGCTACAAGTGCCTTTCCATGTTCCTATTTCTTTAGATGGGTCTGGTGCTATGGGAAACCTGTCACAGTTCATAGATAACACAAAACTATTTGTTACTTTGTTCTTTGGGCCTCTCTCTCTCTCTCTCTCTCTCTCTCTCTCTCTCTCTCTCTCTCTCACACACACACACACACACACTCTCTCTCATAACCATCATGTCTTAGTTCCTACTTCATGCTCTTTCCAAAATGCTTCCAGCCTGAGTTTTGATACTACTTTCCAGATGAATAATTTCTCATTATTGTTCCAGTGAGTAAATTACTTCTTGTTTTTTTCGTGTATGATTATTTATATAATTTTGGTTATATTTATATAAATACTGTTATTATTTATAGATGCTTAAAGTTCCATTTACTCTGTGTCTGTGACCTTCTTACATGCTCCCATCCCACTGCTTCTTCCTATGGTCATCTCATGTGTGACCTGATGATTACTTTTAATTGAATAAAAGCATCTAGCTATTTTGATTAGTAGAAATGTAGTAGTGGTGACTGTAGTGATAGTTGTTGTGAAATATTAGTAAAACCTGGCAGCAGGGTCTGCTACCTGCCCCAATGGTTTATATTCTCAAATGAAAGACATGTACACTGTCCTTATATTTCAACAAGTCTTAAACAACAAAATAACTGGGCTACTGACTAACCTCCATTCTGTTAACATGTACCTCCTACCCATAACCCCAAGTTGTTACTAATTCTGTGTTCTCTCTTGGCTGCTCTAGACCCCTCTGGACTGCACTCTCCCAACCTCTTCACATGGAGGCTATGCCTTTCTGTCCTACACTCTTCTCAGTCATGGTACGTCTCCTCTCCTCCACACTCTGCCAACATGGTGGATCTCCTCCTTCTTCCCATTCCCAGTCCCAAACCCAGGAAATCCTAAAATCCCACCTCTGTCTTCTCCAACTCTGGGCTGTTGGCATCTTTATTTACCCATCAGAACGAAGTTGGACCAGGTTCTTAGAAGCTATGTGCAGATACTTCTGTGCTAACAGTTTTTGGGGGAACATAATTAGAATTTGTAATACAGGCAGCTACAGTTTTGATGGCATTGGAGATTATTTTTGTTATATTTATCTTGAATTTCTACTCTTCAGGCAATAAAACTTTGCCTATGAAAACCACAATATGCAAACATTTGCTATCCCATTGCCCATGAAAAATTTAAGATATTACCCTAATAAGTTTTTTCTCTAAAATAATAGAACCACTTTCCAGGACTTTTCAAATCCTTGAACCCAATATTTCTTTCAGGAATAGCTGACTTCCTCTGGCTATTGAAACTGTATGCCATAATCAGTCGGGGGTCTCTGAAGGTGCTATTATAGGTTTGTCTCTCTGCAAAGAAGCTGATGAGAGATAAGTCTTCAATTCATATGACTCTATACACTTTGACAGTGTCACTTGCAGCATGAATGATAACACAATATTAATGGGGTAGTGAAAGAGAAGTAATTGACTGTAGACTCAGTCCCCTTGGCAAAAACTTTTTGTTTCAGTGTAGTGCTGCCATACATTGAATTTTGGTGCTTTTGCTTGCTTTGCTATAGGAACAGAACTGCAAAAAAATATACCTAAAATGACAATAAAAGTAATCCAGGATATACATATTGGGAAAAATACCCACTTATCAGTCTCATGAAAATCCATTAGTAACCAAAATGTTTCCTTTTCTTTTTTCTCATAAAATCTTTTATTCTTATGGACTGTGGTAATAGGAATACCTTTAAAGGATAGATAAAGATTTTAGTACATAGTGAAAGTAGATGAAAATGTTTTCCAAAATAAAAGTAGAAATGTCAATAACTCTTTGGAAGATGTCCATATATGCCATACACTATTCCAGATTTTTCTTCCATTAGCATTTTATTTAATTATAAGAGTATGCCTGTAAACTGCATATCACTCACATTTTATAGACACAACTTTACCATGCAATAGAATAAGATTTGGAACCAAATCTTGATCTAAACTCTACTTTCTTATCACTATTCTCGAGGATGATTACATTCGTATGTGAAGTCATTTTGTTTAACACGGTAACAGATGTGCTCTTTTGTGTTAGTGGTGATACTTTGTCAGTATCCTTCAGTGTTGCTACACTTCAGCATGATTCAATTATATTTTCTGCCTTTCAGCTATCTAAAATTATATATTTTAAAGGTACTACTAGTGAAAATGCTGGCAATTTAGCATAGGGTTAAATACTAAAGTGCTGATAGGAAACTCTAATTCTGACAAGTTTAAATATATTTGCTGTACTCTTTCTTTGAGCCAGAAGGGTCCAGAAAATTGAGAGTTAACAGAGAAGATAATTTGAAATATGTATTTGAATATGTAAGTAGTTGAAAATTAAGGGCACTGTGAAAGGATCCCAACTATAAAATTTTCTGTAAGAATTAGTTTTAACTATTATATTCACATAATCATAAGTGGTTTGATGACATTTAAAATGACAAAAAACAATCTTATCAACTTTAGACACCTTTCATCTATGATTTTTCAAGAACAGTACGAGGACTATGCTTATGACATACATAACCCATTTTCTTCTGTGCCTCATGGACTGAATATATAGCATGGTTTGTTCTTGCCCTTCCGCTTAGTTGGTTGTATCTTCTTTACCATTACCCAAACACTACTAAGAACACTAATTACCACCTATAATTTGATGACCACTAAATTCGCATCAATAATCTTGACTGTTTTTCTGTACTGTCACTTCATTTTAAACATTGTCAAACTCTTTTTGAGCAGCTGCAAACTTGGAACTCTCACCAACGACTTATCTGATTTATTTTCTGTTTTCCCATTGAAAACAAATCTGTTAGCCTTGCAGACTCGTTTTGATAATAGCACCATCATTCATAGTAGTTTGTAATCATAAATCTTGAGAATCACCCCGAATGTTATGAATTCTGCCAAACCACAACTGAAATTAAGTCCCTGTGTCTTCCAATTATAAAACTATTACTGTCATCTCCTGGATTATTGTCAGCCCCCCCTTTTTTTTATATAACTGGCATTTCCATCTCTAGGATTTATCTTCTAGTCTAGATTTTATCCTTCTACAACTAGATGTTCATTTGTTAAAGATTCTGTTGAAACTTTATGAAAGTTTGCCTGGCTTGACTATTTTTTCTGTTTCATTGTCATACTGAATAACTAAATTAATGTCATTGTTGCTCCTCTGAATTGTATGTTTGAGAATAGAAACCCAACCCTGTTTGCTTTGTAGTCTCAAAACTCTGAACATAATAGGGAATTAAATATTGACTTATTGCATATGAACTACAGTTTTCCTTATCAAAAATTTCTGTACATTCTTTAAAAATACCTGGAATGGATTAGCTGTGTGACATTTCTTTTCAGATTTAAAAGTAGTATTCATATTCTTCTCAAGTCTCCACTGCTTTTCAGATATAATCAATTTGTTTCCACAACACTTAAAGAAGCTTATCAATATATATTTCAGATCAAGTGTTAATGTCAAGACATGTTCTGGGCCATATGAATATAGAAAGTTTCTTTAGCAACTTTGTATTATCTGCTTGCCTAATGCTGCTGAACCTTGTAAGAACATTCTTGATATAGTATCCCCAAGTACCTTGAAGACAAATAAACCCTCAGATACTTTTAAAGCTAATTATAATTTCTATAGTAATATTTCAAAAACTAAAAGATAACATTTCTATTAATTTTAAACCAGATTTTTTTGTTAATTTTTTATTAATTTTTATATACTCTATATTTTATTCCCCACCCTGACAACCCATCTACCCTCTGACTGTTCCACATCCCATACTGCCTCCACTCTCCCTGTATCCATGTGGGTGGCCCTAGCCACATGCTACCTAACCTCTAAACTCTCTGGGCCTCCAGTCTGTTAAGGGCTAGGTGTGCCATCTCTGAATGAACACAGACATGGCACTCCTCTATTCTATGTTTGCTAAGGGTCTCATATTAGCTGTTGTATGCTTCAGCTTTTGATTGAAAATATTTTTTCATATAATATGAATTATGTTTTCCATTCTCTTAACTTCTGATAGTTTATTTTTACCTCTAGTGGTAGATGACAAAGCAAAACAAACTCAGTAAACCACAAATCAGGCTGTTTATCAGAAAATTGAGAATAGTTCTACATGAAGATCCAGGTAAACAAAGAAAATGTGGTACCTTTACATGATAGAATACTACTCATCTGTTTAAAACAAGAACATAATGAAATCTGCAGACAAATGGATGGAATTAGAAATTATTATCTTGAGTGAGGTAACACACACCCTAAAGGCATGCATGTCCTCAAGGGTCTTCCCCAGTTTCTTTTCTATTAGTTCCAGTGTGTCTGGTTTTATGTGAATGTCCTGGATCCACTTTGAGTTGAGCTTAGTACAAGGAGAGAAGAATGGATCAATTCACATTCTTCTGCAAGCTGACCTCCAGTTGAGCCAGCACCATTTGTTGAAAAGGCTATCTCTTTTTCCACTGGATGGTTTCAGCTCCTTTATCAAAAATCAAGTGACCATAGGTGTTTAGGTTCATTTCTGGGTCTTCAATCCTATTCCAGTGATCTACCTGCCCTCACGGTACCAATATCATGCAGTTTTTAACACTATAGCTTTGTAGTACTGCTTGAGGTCCAGGATACTGATTCCCCCTGAAGTTCTTTTACTGTTGTGAATAGTTTTAGCTATTCTGGGATTTTTGCTATTCCAGATGAACTTGAGAATTGCTCTTTCACAATGGAATACTACTCAGCAATTAAAAACAATGAACTCACGAAATTCTTAGGCAAATATTTGGATCTGGAAAATATCATCTTAAGTTAAGCAACCCAATCACAAAAGAACAAACATGGAATACAGTCACTGATAAGTGGATATTTGCTCAAAAACTCTGAATACCCAAGACACAATTCACATATCAAATGACTCCCAAGAGGAAGGAAGGAGAGGTCCGTGATCCTGAAAAGGCTTGTTCCAGCATTGTAGGGGAGTACCAGGACAGAGAAGTAGGAGGGGTTGATAGGAGAATGAGTGGAGGGAGGAGGGCTTAGGGAACTTATGGGACGGGAGGAACCAGGAAAGGGAAAATCATTTGGAATGTAAACGTAGAATATAGAAAATAAAAAGTTATAATAAAAAATATAAAAATCATACAAAAAAGGGCATGCATGATATGAACTCCTTGGAAGTGGATATTAGTCATAAAGTTATGGAGATCCCCCTATAATCCACAGAAGCTAAGTAACACTTTACTTAGAAGAGAAAATAAAATAGTCATCAGAGATAGATGGAGGGAAAAAACTAAGTGGGAGAGTTGGTGGAGAGGGAAATGTGAAGGGAAGATAAGTAGTAGGGCAAGCTAAAGAGCTGTGAAATATGAATATAAATTGGCAAGAGGAAGGTGAAAGACATCTCTAGGCTATGCCAGATATCTGGAATGGGGGAGTCTCCAGGGAGAAAATTAGGGTGGCTCTAACTGGGAATCCTTGCAATGGGGGATGTACTGCCTAGTTTCATCTGTCAACATGACACAGGCTGGAGTTATCACAGAGAAAGGAGTTTCAGTTGGGGAAGTGCCTCCATGAGATCCGGTTGTGGGGCATTTTCTCAATTAGTGATCAAGTGGGGAGGGCCCCTTGTGGGTGGTACCACCTTTGCGCTGGTGCTCTTGGGTTCTATAAGAGAGCAGGCTGAGCAAGCCAGGGGAAGCAAGCCAGTAAGAAACATCCCTCCATGTCCTCTGCATCAGCTCCTGCTTCCTGACCTGCTTGATTTCCAGTCCTGACTTCCTTTAGTGATGAACAGCAGTATGGAAGTGTAAGCTCAATAAACCCTTTCCTCCACAACTTGCTTCTTGGCCATGATATTTGTGCAGGAATAGAAACCCTGATTAAGATAAATTGGTACCAGCGTAGTGGAGTATTCCTGTGACAAGCTAACCACGTTTTGGGGAGGACTGTGGAAGGACTTTGGAACTTTGAGCTAGAAAAGCCATTAGAATAATAAGAGCTTGGTGGAAAGTTCTGCAGGAGCTTGGAATACAATGTTAAGAACAGTGCAAAAGATGGAGGCCTGGCTTGTGAAATTTCAGAAGGAAAACTCTTACAGGGGCCATGTTTTGATTGTGATGATTCTGTGGTTTTGGTTAGCTGGGGCTGAAGAATTAGCTGTAAGTAACAAGATACCAGAACCACTAAAGCAAACCTTTGTGTTACTGGCACTATTGATGCTGGTTAGCTGGAGCTAAGAAATTAGCAGTGATTAAGAAGAGACCAGCATCACTGAGATGAAATCTTCTTGGAAGTGTTTTCTGAGAGCACAGAGAGAGTGTATTCCAGAGATAGCCACAGTTGTATTTTATGCTGTGGCTGAACTTGGTACTGTATAAGAGTCACCCAGATAGTACTGGTTTTGAAGGCATGAGGGGGTCATGAAGAACAGCTGAGGCTCTTGGCACAGTGAGAGGCCATGGAAGGCCATTGGTGAAGGTGCAGCCTCAGTTGCAATTGATGGCCCAAGACTTGAAGGGGTCATGCATAGTAGCAGAGGCTATGAGAGGCTATTGGTGAAGCCCAATTACAGTGGAAGATAGCAGGGTTTTGGAGATGCCAGTACCATGTGATGACCACCAAGAACAGCAGCAGCAGTGGAGTAAAGGCAGCTGGATCCTAGAAGACAAGCTGTGTGCTACAAAGAGCAGAGCTAAAGAAGTGACCCAAGCCCTTGGAAGAGCCCAGAAGATCATGAGTTGGATCCCAGACATTGAACCATTGGAGTTTGAGTTTTGCTTTTGGTTGTGACTGTGTCCTGATATGTTTCCCTCTTGAAGGAAGAAAGTATTTTAGTGGAGCCCACAGTTGAGAGACTTTGAATTTTTAAAAGACTTGGAATTTTAAAGATATTGGACTTTTTAAGGTGACTGAACTTTTAATATGTAAAGACTGTGGGACGTTTAAAGTAATTTAGATCTTGGGGATGAATAAGAAAGTAAGGGATGAGGCTTAATAGTGATGTGTTTGTGTGTCAAGTTGACAAGGGGTCAATTGTACTGGCTAGTTTCATGTGTCAACTTGACACAGGCTGGAGTTATCACAGAGTAAGGAGTTTCAGTTGGGGAAGTGCCTCCATGAGATCCAGTTGTGGGGCATTTTCTCAATTAGTGATCAAGTGGGGAGGGCCCCTTGTGGGTGGTACCACCTTCGGGCCAGTGCTCTTGGATTCTATAAGAGAGCAGGCTGAGCAAGCCAGGGGAAGCAAGCCAGTAAGAAACATCCCCCCATGTCCTCTGCATCAGCTCCTGCTTCCTGACCTTCTTGAGTTCCAGTCCTGACTTCCTTTAGTGATAAACAGCAGTATGGAAATGTAAGCTCAATAAACCCTTTCCTCCACAACTTGCTTCTTGGTCATGATGTTTGTGCAGGAATAGAAACCTTGACTAAGACAGGGGACCTGGAGCTGGAAGTGGCTACCTCCTATAGCCAGTTAGGACTCTCAGTGGACAGATAAGAGCATTAATCCACCCACAAAACTTTCCACCCAATATTTTCCCTTGAGCAGAGACTGAGGGAAAAGTTAACCAACTTGAGACACATACTATGGGCAATAACCAAACCTTAACTCTGTTAATGATACTGTGTTATGCTTGCAGACAGAAGCCTGGCATAACAGTCCTCTGAGAGGCTCCACCATGCACTTTACCTATTCAGATGCAGAGATCCACAGTCAAATATTTGTTGGAACTCAGGGTCTCCTGTGAAAGAGTTGGAGAAAGGGTTGAGGGATCTGGAAATGATAGGGCCTCCACGGTAAGACCAACAGAGTGAACATGGGATCTTGGGGACTCCCAGACACTGAACACCAAACAAAGAGCAAGTGTGAACTCCCCTATACATACATAGCATATGTGCACCTTGGTCTTTGTGATCATTCCCCAAAAACTAGAGTAGGGGATAATCTTGAGTCACATGAATTTATTTCCTTCTAAATTTAAATAGAAGTAAAATTTCCATACATTCATTGAATTCTTGTTTAAAATATGTCAGATATTCTTTTTCAAGGCTTATAATTTCCAATCAGTTTAAAAAGTTATTTCTGGCTAAAAATGGAACTTACTTATGTTTACTTTGATTTATTTAAAGTTCATAACTATGGAACCATTTATAATAAAAAAAACTACAGAAATGTTTTAATCAATAGTAAAATATCTTTATGAGAATTTATCTTCTTTTCCAAAAACATTCAGAATTATCTTTTTAATAGAATTATCCAGACAATGTTTGGTATTTCAACATGAATAACATTTCTGTGCACTCTTCTAGAACTTTTCCTTGGATGAAAAAGATGATTTTTATTTTGGTACATTGCAGTCAAAGTGAATCAAAGTGTTCTGAATGTCTGTAGTATAGATTGTGAGATGAAAATGCATGAGATATTTTCTTCCACACTATTTGACTCTATCAGGGAACAAATAGTTCTTGCAGTCTCAACTTTTAACCAGGCTATTCCAGCAGAACCAAATTAATGATTCCTAGAGTTCCAAACACCTGACATTTTGAAACAATCAATGTACCATTTTTGAGCTAAAAGTTATTTTGCAAAAGGGTACAATACACATTGCTTTTTCTTACAATCAGCTAAAAATTCTTGAGTATGTGTATCTGGCTGATGAAGTAAATTTAACTTCATAAAAGTAGATTAGGAAAAAACTGACAATAACTTACAAATATTTATAAATGTATAAGCATTACTTATAGTTGCTATGAAGTACTCTATAGAATTTCCAACTTATTTTCAGTAAGCACATATCTAGAACTTCAGTTACTAGGATGACACAGAACTATTTATTTGGAAAAATATTTCTTGGTATTGGCTCATCAAGAATGCATGTGTATGGCTGAAATATGAGCAACTCCTGTGCTAAAATAATGGCGTGATATATATAATTTCTTAATTTACAAGTTTTATTACAATCGGTAATGAGAACAAAATCAGAAATAAGAAAGGCCTACACAAGGCCCTATTTAGAAACATAGCTTTCCACTGCTGGAAAACTGATTTTTGTTTTGATGGGTGTTTGTTTGTTTGTTTGTTTGTTTTTACCAGTCATGTTTGCTTCAATCCTGGGTTTCTAGGTTGCCCACTGTATTTCCCTTGCCCATTCCCACAGTACAAGTCATGTGCTTTCTCTAATAATGTGGGCCGAAAGTAGGACCAGTCATTGCTTTTTTACCTCCACAAGTTTTGCAACATTGCCCCAGTGCATCTTGCAGGCAGTACACTTTATAAGCTGAAGGTTTTGTGACTGGGGTAATTATTCAGTTTCATGGCTGGGAGCTCTGAAGTGTAATAAGATGGATTGTTCTGGGTCTATACCCTGTTGGGAGTTCTACCTGATTATGAAAGATGGCCAGTTCTGGCTCTGGATTCCCCCATCACTAGGAGAATTGACTTGAGTCACTCACTTAGATTTCAGTGAGGTAACAATGCACTGGGTTTCTAAATCATCTCTCAAATACTCACTAGTTCTAATTCTCTCTCCCAGTATTCTCTCTCCACATACCTCACCCCATGTCTACCTGGATTCTTTTGTTCTCATTCCTACATGCACCTGAGAAACCTGTTCTATTTCTCCTTTCCAGGGAGATCCATGAATCTCTCATTTGAATCCTTCTTGATACTTAGCCTCTCTGGGCTGTGTATTATACCAAGTTTATCTTTTTTCTTAACAACTGATATTCACTAATAAGTGAGTACATATCATTTTTGTCTTTCTGGGTCTGGGTTATGTCACTCATGATGATTGCTTTCTAGTTCCACCCATTTGTCCTCCAATTTTATAATGTTGTTTTTAACATTTGACTCATACTACATTGTATAAGTGAACCATATTGGCAGCACCTTTCATCCTACAGAAGCTACATCAGAACTCTGCATCCCTCCAGTCAGTTATGAGAGTCTCTCCACCATCTTGGATCTCGGGCACCAGAGAAATCAGACAGACTGAGGTTCACAAATATAACCTGAGGCCAACATCGCGGGGGTCTAAGCCCAATGGGCACTGGCCTGCATCCAGGCCCATGGCTGTTCGCGGGGGGGGGGGGGGGGGAGGGAGGGGATGGGTGTGCCAACCCAGCCAGGAGGTTGTTTGCCAGGCCCGGTGCATGCTGCCATTTTGACTACTGGACACCAGAGAGTTCTAGCAGACAAAGTCAGCTAAGAGTCATAGCCCAAGGCTAACATAGCAGGGGTCTAAGCCGGACAGGCCTTGGACTTACCCCAGGCCCTGGGCTTCTCGGTGGGCCATCTGTGTACCAACCCAGCCAAGAGGTTGTTAGCCTAGCAGACTCTCTCTGCACTTTCAGGGAGCGTGCACACACTCCACCATCCTGGCTACCTGACAGAAGCAATTAACAGTCATAGCCTGAGGGGAACTTTGCTCAACCTTAGCCTGCCAGGCTTTTGCCTAGACTCAGGGCCTCAGCAGCTAGGCTAGCCTTATGTGTACCAACCCTGTTGGGAGATTGGCTGCCCAGCAGAGTGACCAGCACTTGGAAAACGTCCCGCAACATAGACCATCAGCACTCACTGAGGGAGCAAACATGTACCGCCTGGTTCACACAAACAACCTGGGGCAAGGCACACTAGGGCTCCAAGGGCACCCAAGAGGAGCACAGCATATCAGCAATCTGTAACAGGGAAACCCAGCCATCCAGTGTTGAAGAAATAACCCTACAGCCTCACAGGAGGCACAAATACCAGCCAGAGACAAGTCCAACTAATGCCAGAAATAAAAAGATGGCAAAGGGCAAATGCAGGAATGCTACTAAGAGAAAGCTAGGCAATATGGCAGTGTCTAAACAAACTCTCCAACATCAGCGAGTCCTGGTTAAACAAAAACACCAGAAAAACAAGATTTGGATTTAAAATCACTGTTCATGATGCTGTTACAAGAACACAAAAAGACATAAATGAATCTCTTAAAGAAATACAGGGGAACAGAATAAGCTAGAAACCCGCATAATGGAAACACAAAAATCACTTAAAGAAATTCAGGACAATAAGGCTCAAGAGATAAAAGCCAATAAAGGAGAAACACACACACACACACACACACACAAACTTAAAGAAATACAGGAGAAAGTGAGTCAAACAGCAGAAGTCATGAAAGAGGAAAGACAAAACTCTCTTAAGAATTACAGGAAAACACAAACAAGCAAGTGAAGGAGCTAAGCAAAACCATCCAGGATCTAAAATCAGAAGTAGAAACAACTAAGAAATCACAAAGGGAGACAACTTTGGAGATAGAAAACCTTGAGAAGAAATCAGGGGCCATAGATGCAAATATCAAGAGAACAGAATACAAGAGATGGAAGAAAGAATCTCAGATGCTGAAGATACCATAGAAACCATTGACTCAACAGTCAAAGAAAATGAAAAATGCAAAAAGCTTGTATCCCAGAACATCCAGGAAATCCAGGAAACAACAAGAAGAGCAAACCTAAGGATTATAGGTATAGATGAGAGTGAAGATTTACAGCTGAAAGGGCCAGCAAATATCTTCAACAAATTTATGGAAGAAAACTTTCCCAACTTAAAGAGAGAGATGCCCATGAATACACAAGAAGCCTACAGAACTCCAAACAGACTGGACCTGAGCAGAAATACCTCCTGTCACATAATAATCAAAACCCCAAATGTACTAAAAAAAGAAAGAATATTAAAGGCAGCAAGAGAAAAAGACCAAGTAACATGAAGGAAGACCTATCAGAATCACACCAGACTTCTCCCCAGACACCATGAAAGCTAGAAGATCCTGGGGAGATCTCATGCAGACTCTAAGAGAAAACAAATGTCAGCCAAGACTACTATACCCAGCAAAACTCTCAATCACAATAGATGGAGAAACCAAGATATTCTATGACAAAACCAAATTTACACAATATCTTTCTACAAACCCAGCTCTACAAAGAATAATAGGAGGGAAACTCCAATACAAGAAGGGAAACGACACCCTGGAAAAAGGAAGATAGTTACCTTCTTTCATCAAACCAAAAAGAAGATAACTACTCAAATATAAAAAAAAAAAAACATCAAAAATGACAGGAAGTAATAATCACTATTCCTTAACATCTCTTAACATCAATGGACTTAACTCCTCAATAAAAAGACATAGACTAACAGAGTGGATAAGGAAACAGGACCCTACATTTTGCTGCATACAGGAAACATACCTCAATGTCAATGACAAAAACTACCTTAGACTAAAAGGTTGGAAGACAATTTTACAAGCCAATGGTCTCAGGAAACGAGCCTGAGTAGCCATTCTAATATCAGATAAAACTGACCTTCAACCTAAAGTCATCAAAAGAGATACAGAAGGATACTTCTTGCTGATCAAAGGAAAAATCCACCAAGAAGAACTTTCAATTCTGAACATCTATGCGCCAAATGCAAGGGCACCCTCATTAATAAAAGAAACTTTACTAAAACTCAAAGCACACATTGCACCTAACACACTAATTTTGGGTGACTTCAACACTCCACTCTCCTCAAGGGACCGATCAGGAAAACAAAAACTAAACAGGGACACAATAAAACTAATTGAAGTTTTGGACAATTGGACTTGACTGATATTTATAGAACATTTCACCTGAAAACCAAAGAATATATCTTTTTCTCAGCACCTCATGGTACCTTCTTCAAAATCGACCATATAATGGTCACAAGACAGACCTCAATAAATATAAAAAGATCGAACTAATCCCATGACTTGTATCGGATCACTATGGAGTAAGAGTGGTCTTCTATGGCAACAAAACAAACAGAAAGCCCACATACACATGGAGGCTGAACAATACTCTACTCAATGACACCTTGGCCAAACAAGAAATAAAGAAAGAAATCAGAGACTTTTTAGAATTTAATGAAAATGAAGGCACAACATACCCAAATCTTTGGGCCACAATAAAAGCAGTGCTAAGAGGAAAACTCATAGCCCTGAGTGCCTCCAAACAGAAAATTGAGAGTGCATACACTAGCACCTTAACGACACACCTGAAAGCCCTGGAACAAAAAAAAGCCAATTCACCCAGGAGGAATAGAAGACAGGAAATCATCAAACTCAGGGCTGAAATCAGTCAAGTGGAAACAAAGAGAACCATACAAAGAATCAACGAATCCAGGAGCTTGTTCTTTGAGAAAATCGACAAGATAGATAAACCCTTAGCCAGACTGACCAAAGGGCAGAGAGGAAGTATCAAAATTAACAAAATTAGAAATGAAAAGGGGGATGTAACAGAAACTGAGGGAATTAAAAAAATCATCATATCCTACTACAAAAGCCTATACTCAACATAACTTGAGAATCTGGAGGAAATGGACAATTTCCTAGACATATACCAAATACCAAAATTAAATCAGGACCAAATAGATCATCTAAACAGTCCCATAACCCCTAACGAAATAGAAGGGGTCAAAGAAAGCCTTCCAACCAAAAAAAGCACAGGACCAGATGGCTTCAGTGCAGAATTCTATCAGACTTCCAAAGAAGACCTAACACCAATACTCTTCAAACTATTCCAGAGAGTAGAAACAGAAGGAACACTACCCAATTCCTGCTATGAAGCCACAATTACACTGACACCAAAACCACAAAAAGATCCAACAAAGAAAGAGAAGTTCAAACCAATTTCCTTTATGAACATTGATGCAAAAATACTCAATTAAATTCTTGCCAACCGAATACAAGAACACATAAAAATGCTCATCCACCATGATCAAGTAGGCTTTATTCCAGGGATGCAGGGTTGGTTCAATATACAGAAATCCATCAATGCAATGCATTACATAAACTCAAAAGAAAAAAAAAACACATGGTCATTTCATTGGATGCTGAAAAAGCATTTGACAAAATTCAGCATCCTTTCATGCTTAAAGTCTTGGAAAGAATAGGAATTCAAGGCCCATACCTAAACATAGTAAAAGCAATATACAGCAAACCGGTAGCCAGCATCAAACTCAATGGAGAGAAACTTGAAGCAATCCCACTAAAATCAAGGATTAGACAGGGCAGCCCCCTTTCTCCTTACCTTTTCAATATTGTACTTAAGGTACTAGCTCGGGCAATTCGACAACATAAGGAGGTCAAAGGGATACAAATTGGAAAGGAAGAAATCAAACTATCATTATTTGCAGATGATATGATAGTCTACATAAGTGACCCAAAAATCTCTACTAGAGAACTCCTACAGCTGATAAACAACTTCAGCAAAGTGGCAGGTTATAAAATCATCTCAAGCAAATCAGTAGCCTTCCTATACTCAAAGGAAAAGCAGGCTGAGAAAGAAATTAGGGAAATGACACCCTTCACAATAGCCACAAACAGTATAAAGTACCTTGGGGTGACTCTTACCAAAGTGTGAAAGATCTGTATAACAAGATCTTCAAGGCTCTGAAGAAGGAAATGGAAAAAGACCTCAAAAAAAAAATGGAAAAACCTCCCATGCTCATGGATTGGCAGGATTAATATAGTTAAAATGGCCATTTTGCCAAAAGCAATATTCAAATTCAATGCAATACCCATCAAAATCCCAACTCAATTCTTCATAGAGTTGGAAAGATCAATTCTCAAATTCATCTGGAATAACAAAAAACCCAGGATAGCAAAAACTATTCTCAACAACAAAAGAAATTCTGGGGGAATCAGTATCCCTGACCTCAAGCAATACTACTGAGCCATAGTGTTAAAAACTGCATGGTATTGGTATAGTGAAAGGCAGGCGGATCAATGGAACAAGATTGAAGATCCAGAAATGAACCCACACACCTATGGCCACTTGATCCTTGAAAAGGGGGAAGAAAATATCCAATGGAAAAAAGATAGCCTTTTCAACAAATGGTGCTGGTTCAACTGGAGGTCAGCATGCAGAAGAATGCAAATTGATCTACCTTGTCTCCTTGTACTAAGCTCAACTCCAAATGGATCAAGGACCTCCATATAAAGCCAGACACTCTGAAGCTAATAGAAAAGAAACTGGAGAAGACCCTTGAGGACATTGGTACAGTGGGAAAGTTCCTGAACAGAACACCAATAGCTTATGCTCTAAGATCAAGAATTGAAAATGAGACCTCATAAAATTACAAAGTTTCGATAAGGCAAAGGACACCATCACAAGGACAAATCGGCAACCAACAAATTGGGAAAAGATCTTCACCAACCCTACATTAGATAGAGGGCTAATATCCAGTATATACAAAGAACTCAAGAAGTTAGACCACAGAAAACCAAATAACCCTATTAAAAATGGGATACAGTGTTAAACAAAGTATTCTCACCTGAAGAACTTCGGATGGTGGAGAAACATCATAAAAAATGCTCAACTTCATTACTCATCAGGGAAATGCAAATCAAAACAACCTTGAGATTTAACCTTACACCCATCAGAATGGCTAAGATTAAAAATTCAGGAGAAAGCAGGTGTTGGTGAGGATGTGGAGAATGAGGAACACTCCTACACTGGTGGTGTGGTTGCAAATTGGTACAACCACTCTGGAAATCAGTCTGGTGGTTCCTCAGAAAACTGGGCATGTCACTTCCACAAGATCCTGCTATACCACTCCTGGGCATATACCCAGAGGATTCTCCAGCATGTAATAAGGATATATGTTCCACTATGTTCATAACAGCCCTATTTATAATAGCCAGAAGCTGGAAAGAACCCAGGTATCCCTCAACAGAAGAATGGATGCAAAAAATGTGGTATATATACACAATGGAGTACTATTTAGCCATTAGAAACAATGAATTCATGAAATTCTTAGGCAAATGGATGGAGGAGGAGAACATCATACTAAGTGAGGTAACCCAGTCTCAAAAGATCAATCATGGTATGCACTCACTAATAAGTGGATATTAACCTGGAAAACTGAAATACCCAAAACATAATCCACACATCTAATGAGGTACGAGAAGAATGGAGGAATGCCCCCTGGTTCTGGAAAGACTCAGTGTAGCAGTATAAGGCAAAACCAGAACAGGGAAGTGGGAATGGGTGGGTGGGAGAACAGGGGGAGGGAAGGGGGCCTATGTGACTTTCGGGGAGTGGGGGACCAGAAAAGGGGAAACCATTTTGAAATGTAAATAAAAAATATATCGAAGAAAAAAAATAAGTGAACCATATCTTATTTTTTCCATTTGTTAGATAAAGTCTATCTACGTTCTTTCCAGTTTCTGGATCTTATGAATAAAGCTGCCATGAATATAGTTAAGCAAGTGTCCTTGTGATAGGCTGGGGTGATTTTTTCTGTATATCCAAGAGTTGTATAATTGTATCTTGAGGGTGATCAATTTCTAGTTTTCTGAGGAAAGTTAATATTGATTTCTAAAAGTACAAGTTTTTTCTCCCACCAGGAATGGAGGAATGTTGCTCTTGTTCCACATCATGTACAGTATGAACTGTCACCTGTATTTTTGATCTTATTAATTCTGACTGTGTAAGATGGAATCTCAAAGAAGTTTTGATTTGCATTTCCCAGATGGCTAAGGATGTTGAACATTTCCTTAAGTGATTATAGGTCATTTCAGATTCCTCTGTTGACAAGTCTTTGCTTAGATTTGTACGCTATTTTAAAATTGGATTATTTGATTTGTTGGTGTCTAGTTTCTAGAATTCTTTATGTATTTTTTTAATATTAGCCTTCTACCAGATATGGAATTGGTGAAGATCTTTTCCCATTCTGTAGGCTTCCACTATGTCGCTTCAATGATGTTCTCTGCCTTATTGAAGTCTTTCCATTTCATGAGGTCCCATTTATGGATTGTTAATCTTACTGACTGAACTCTTGGTGCTCTGTTCAGAAAGTTGTCTCCTGTGCTTTCAAGGGTATTCCCCAATTTCACTTGTCTTAGATTCAGTGTAACTGGTTTTATGTTGAGGTCTGTGATCCACATGGATTTGATGTTTGTGCAGGGTCATAAATATAGATCTATTTCCATTCATCTACATGCTGATATACAGTTAGATGAGCACCATTTGCTGAATATATTTATTTCCATTGTGTATTTATGATTTCCTTATAAAAAATTAGACAGCCATAGGAGTGTAGTCTCACATCCAGTTCTTTGGTTCAATTCCATTGATCAACCTATCTGTATTACTGTCAATATCATGTGGATTTTATTACTATAGCTCTGTAGTAGACCTTGAAATAGGGGATTCTGATACTCATAAATATTCTTTTTTATTGGACATTTTATTTATTTACATTTCAAGTGTTATCCCCTTTCCCAGTTTCCCCTCCACAAACCCACTATGTTATCTCCTTCCTCTGATTCTGTAAGGTTGCTCCCTCACCCATCGACCCACACCTACTTCACGGCCCTAGCATTCCCTTACATTGTAGCATTAAGTCTTCACAGGAACAATGGCCTCTCCTCCCCATGGTGCCAGATAAGGACATCCTCTGCTACATATGCAGCTGGAACCATGGGTCACTCCATGTGTACCCTTTGATTGGTGATTTAATCTATGGGTGCTCTAGGCAATTGCTGTCACACAAGTTTTTAAAGTTATCCATTCTGACTTCTGTGAGGTGGAATCTCAGGGTACTTTTGATTTGCATTTCCCTGGTGACTGAATATGTTGAACATGTCTTTAAGTGCTTCTCAGTCATTCAATATTCCTCAGTTGAGAATTCTTTTTTAGCTCTCTACCCCATTATTTTTAATTTTTTTATTGGATATTTTCTTTAATTATATTTCAAATGTTATCCCCTTTCCAGGCCTCCTCTCTGAAAACCCCCATCCCATCCCCTCTCACCCTACCTCTATTAGGGTTCTCCACCACCCACCCACCCAACCACCCACTCCTGCCTTTCCTGCCCTGTCATTACCATTCATTGGGGCATCAAACCCCCATAGGGCCAAATGCCACTCCTTGCACTGATGTACAAGGCCATCCTCTGCTACACACTAGGTCAGAACTATGGGTTCCTCCACGTGTATTTTTTAGTTGATGGTCCAGTCCATAGTGTCTTGCCAGTTGACATTGTTGCTCACCCTACCGGGCTGCAGAACCCCTCAACTCCTTTAGTCCCTTCTCCAACTGCTCCATAGGAGGACCCTGCATGCAGTCCAATATTTGACTGCAAACATCTGCCTATGTTTTTATCAGTATCTGGCAAAGCCTACCAGGAGATAGTCATATCAAGTGCTTGCCGGGACTGGTGGTGCATGCCTGTAATCCCAGCACTTGTGAAGCAGAGACAGGCAGATTTCTGAGTCCGAGGCCAGCTTGGTCTACAGAGTGAGTTCCAGGACAGCCAGGGCTACACAGAGAAACCCTGTCTCGGAAAAAAAAAATCAAGCTCTTGTCAGCAACCGCTTCCGGACATCTGCAATACATTCCTGATTTGGCAGAATGTATGTGGGATCCATCCCCAGGTGAGGCAGTCTCTGGATGGCATTTTCTTCAGTCTCTGTATCCCATATTTAATGGGTTATTTGGTTCTCTGGCGTCTAACTCTTTGATTTCTTTGTATATATTGGACATTAGCCCTCTAACAGATGTAAGATTAGTAAAGATTTTTCCCAGTCTGTTGATTGACATTTTGTCCTTTCGACAGTGTCCTTTGCCTTATAGAAGCTTTTCTTTTCTTTTTTTTTATTTGATATATTCTTTATTTACATTTCAAATGATTTTCTCTTTCCTGGATCTCCCCTCCCTGAAAGTCCCATAAGCCCTCTTCACTCCCCCTGTTCCCCAATCCACCCCTTCTCAATTCCCTGTCCTGGTATTTCCCGACACTGCTACACTGAGCTTTTCCAGGACAGGGAGCCACTCCTTCCTTCTTCTTGGGCACCATTTGATATGTGCATTGTGTCTTGGGTATTCCAAGCTTCTAGGCTAATATCCATTTATCAGTGAGTGCATACCATGAGTGTTCTTTTGAGACTGGGTTACCTCACTTAGGATGATGTTCTCCAGTTCCATGCATTTGTCTAAGAATTTCATGAATTCATTGTTTCTAGTGGCTGAATTGTGTATATATACCACATTTATCTTACCAGATTCAATTGATCATTGTTGATCTTAGAGCATAAGCCATTGGTGTTGAGAAAACTTTCCCATGTGCTCATATGTTTGAAGCTCCCCCTGACTTCTCTTCAATTAGATACAGAGTATCTGGTTTTATGTGGAGGTCCTTACTCGACTTGGACTCGAGTTTTGTACAAAGAGAAAAAAATTGGATAATTTGCTTTCTTCTGCATGCTGACCATCAGTTGAATGAGCACCATTTGTTGAAAATGCTGTCTTTTTCCCACAGAATAGTTATAGTTCCTTGGTCAAAGATCAAGTGACCATAGGTGTGTGGGTTTGTTTCTGGGTCTTCAATACTATTTCATTGATCTACCTGCCTGTCTCCTTACCAATACCATGCAGTTTTTATTACTATTACCCTGTAGTATAGCTTGAGGTCAGAGATGGTGATTCTGCAAGAAGTTCTTTTATTGTTGAGAACAGTTTTTGCTATCCTGTTTTTTGTTGTTGTTGTTGTTGTTATTCCAGATGTATTTGCAAGTTGTTTCTCTAACTCTATGAAGAATTGAGTTGGAATTTTGATGGGGTTGCATTGAATCTGTAGATTGCTTTTGGCAAGATGGTTATCTTTATTACATTAATCCTGCCAATCCATGATGAACTTGAGAGTACTTTTCATCTTCTAATGTCTTCTTCAATTTCTTTCTTCAGAGAATTGAAGTTCTTGTCCTACAGAAATTTTACTTGCTTGGTGAGAGTCACACTAAGATATTTTATGTTATCTGTGATTATTGTGAGGGGTATCATCTCCCCAATTACTTTTTTAAACCTTTTATCCTTTGAGTAGAGGAAGGCTACTTATTTGAGTTAATTTTAGATCCAGCTACTTTGCTGAAGTTATTCATCAGGTGTTGGAATTCTCTGGGGGAATTTTGTGGTCATTTAAGTATATCATATCATCTGCAAATAATGATATTTTGACTTATTCCTTTATAATTTGTGTCCCTTTGACCTCCTTCGGTTGTCTAATTACTCTGGCAAGTACTTAAAACACTATATTCAATAGATAGGAAGAGAGTGGCAGCCTTGTCTCATCCCTGATTTTAATGGGATTGCTTCAAATTTCTATTTTGTTTGAGGTTGGCTATTGATTTTCTGTATATTGCTTTTTCTATGGTTGGAGATGAGCCTTGAATTCCTGATCTTTCCAAGACTTTTATTATGAAGATGTGTTGAATTTTGTCAAGACCTTTTTCAACATCTATTGTAATGATCAAGTGGTTTTTACTTTGAGTTTGTTTATACGTTAATTACATTGATGGATTTCCATATATTGAACCATCCCTGCATCCCTAGGATGAAGCCACTTGATCGTGGTGAATGATCATTTTGATGTGTTCTTGGACTTTATTTGGGAGAATTTTGTTAAATATTTTTACATCAATATTCATAAGGGAAACTGGTTCTCTCTGTTGTGTCTTTGTGTGGTTTAGGTATCTCTGTAACTGTGGCTTCATAGATCGAAGTAGGTAGTGTTTCTTGTTTCTATTTTGTGGAATAGTTGAAGAGTATATTAGGTTGTACTTGAAGTTCTGATGGAATTATGCACTAAAACTTTGTGGCCCTGGGCTTTCTATTGTTGTTGTTGTAGTTGTTGTTATTGTTGTTGAGAGACATTTAATGACTGCTCCTATTATTTTAGGAGTCATGGGATGGTATAAATAGTTTATCTGCTTTACTTGTTTGCAGCAAAATGCTGGGTTCTATTTATGTATCCAGTCTGTTAGTCTAAATTTTTTGTACACCTGTTCATACAAATCCAACAAAAGTAAAACTGCATCAGGGAATTGTTAGGAAACACCACCAAACAACAATGGTACACATGGATGAAGAACTTCACAGCTACAAAATAGCCAGCTTATCAAATTAAGTGAGAATGGAACACTTGAGAGGAGGGGAACAAAGGAAAGGGTGTGCACATTTATTCTACTTGATTTGTGGTATAAATTAGATCTATGTAAATAGAATATAAGAGCTCATGCTTGGAACAAAACCCTCCTGAGTGTAAAGGTTGAAGTCAGTATTGTACATTTTGAGGAAGAGGTTAATTCTTTTGAAACTTGGCAAAGAGTTTTACCTGAACTATATGCATATCCACAACATGCTTATGTAACTTCTTGAAATACACAGTAGGCTCTCAGCATACAGTTAAACGTGCATTTTAAGAGGAAGGTCATAGCCCCGTCATACCTGGGCACATATCGAGATGGGCTTTTAAGGTTGACATGTTGTGCAAGTTAGATCTCCTTCCTGAAGGACAGCTGACAATCTAAATAATAAATACATTGATATGCATTAAATATCGCATAAATAATTTTTAAATAATTTATACAAAAATAGTTCTGCATAATGTAAGATGCAACAAAACCAACTAAACAAAATGTGTCAAGACAGCTGCACATAGTGTGCGTGGTCCACTCCATGTTGACACAAGAAGCCTCAGCACTGCAAGGAAGAAGGTACCCCAAACAAATATTACTGATAAAAACACTAAGCTTAGACTTCTAAGAGGATTGATTCCTTTCCAATTGGAATGTCTTTTATGGGCCACCAAAGAAATGATCTAGAAAGCAGTGAAGTTACAATGCAGAAAGAGCAAAGGATAACATCTGGCTCACTTGTCTCCAAATGGGTGATTGAACTACTTATCCCTTGGCAAGACTTGCAAAACAGATCTGTGTCCCATAGATTCTTCTTTCAAATTTCAAAGGGAATATAAGTTCACTTGTTTTTGCAATCTTTACCCCTCCTTGGCTGTATTCCCCCATACCTCCATATTTACATGCTTATCCTGAAATTGGGGAATTGAGTCCCTTGATGTTAAGAAATATTAAGGATGAACTTTTGTTGTTAGAGGTGAAACTATGCTTGTGTGCCTATCTTATTACGGGTTTATTGAAAGATTACTTTCTTGCTTCCATTCTCATATTGGAGTTTTAAATCTATTATCCTTTGTAGGTCTGGATTTTTGGAAAGATATTGTGTAAATTTGTTTTTGTTACAGAATATTTTGGTTTCTCTATGGTAACTGAGAGTTATCTGGGTATAGTAGTCTGGGTGATTATTTGTATTCTCTTAGTGTCAGAATGGCATTTGCCCAGGATCTTCTGGCTTTTATATTCTCTGCTAAGGAGTCTGTTGCAGTTCTCATAGGTCTGCCTTTATATGTTATTTGACCTTTTTTCCTTACTGCTTTTAAAATTCTTTTTAAAGATTATTTTGTGTTTTGATTATTATATGACATGAAGAATTTCTTTTCTGGTTAAATCTATTTGGTGTTCTGTAGGCTTCTTGTATGTTATGGGCATCTCTTTCTTTAGGTTAGGAGAGTATTCTATAATTTTGTTGAAGGTATTTTCTAGCCCTTTGCATTGAGAATCTCAGCTCTCTTCTATACCTATTTTATCTTTAGGAATGGTCTTCTCTTTGTGCCCTGGATTTCCTGAATGATTTGGGTTAAAAGTTTTTTGCGTTTTGCATTTTTTGACTGTTGTGTCAGTGTTTTCTTTTCTTTTCTTTTTTTTCTTTTCTATACTCTTTCTTTACATGCCAAATGATTTCCCATTTCCTGGTTCCCCCTCCCCATAAGTCCCATAAGACCTCTACCTTCTGCCCAATCAACGCCCTCCCACTTCTCAGTCCTGGTAATTACCTACATTGCTATATCAAGCCTTTCTAGGACCAGGACTCTCTCCATCCTTCTTCTTAAGAAGTGTCAGCGTTTTCTACAGTATCTTCTACAACTAAGATTCTCCCTTCTGTTTCTTATATACTGTTGGGGATGCTTGCACTTATTTATTTGATATATTTGTTTACATTTCAAATGATTTCCACTTTCCTGGATCCCCCCTCCCTGAAAGTTCCATAAGCCCTCTTCCCTCCCCCTTCTTCCCCAATCAACCCCTGCCCACTTCCCTGTCCTTGTAATCCTCTACACTGCTGTTCTGAGCCTTTCCAGGAGCAGGGGCCACTCCTTGCTTCTCGTTGGGCATCATTTGGTATGTGAATTGTGCCATGGGTATTCCAAGCTTCAAGGTTAATATCCACTTATCAGTGAGTACATACCATGGGTGATCTTTTGAGACTGGGTTACCTCACTTAGTAAAATATTCTCCAGTTACATCCATTTGTCTAAGAATTTCATGAATTCATTGTTTTTAATGGCTGAATAGTACTCCATTGTGTATATATACCACATTTTCTGTATCCATTCCTCTGTTGAGGGACATCTGGGTTCTTTCTAGGTTCTGTCTATTATAAATACAGCTGCTATGAACATATTGGGTATGTATCCTAATACATGCTTGGGAATCCTCTGGGTATATTCCCAGGAGTGGTATAGTGGATTCCTCTGGAAATATCATGCCCAGTTTTCTGAGGAAGCTCCAGACTGTTTGCCAGAGTAGTTGTACCAGCTTGCACCCACCATCAGTGGAGGAGTATTCCTCTTTCTCCACATCCTCGCCAGCACCAGCTTTCTCCTGAATTTTTTAATCTTAGTCATTCTGACTGGAATGAGGCAAAAACTGAGGGTCCTTTTGATTAGCATTTCCCTGATGACTAAGTAAGTTGAACATTTCTTTAGGTGCTTCTCCACCATTTCATATTCCTCAGGTGAAAATTCCTTGTTTAGCTCTGTACCCTATTTTTAATAGGGTTATTTGGCTCTCTGGAGTCTACCTTCTTGAGTTCTCTGTATATCTGAATGTAAAGCCTCTGTCAGATGCAGTGTTGGTAAAGATCTTTTCCCAATTTGGTGGTTGCCATTTTGTCCTTTTGTCCCTTTGCTTTACAGAAACTTAGTAATTTTATGAGGTTCCATTTGTCAATTCTTGATCTTAGAACATAAGCTATTGGTGTTCTGTTGAGGAAATTTTCCCCTGTGCCCATGTGCTCAAGGCTCTTCTCAAGTTACTTTTCTATTAGTTTCAGTGTGTCTTGTTTTATGTGGAGGTCCTTGATCCACTTGGACTGGAGCTTAGTACAAGGAGATAAGAATGGATCAATTTGCATTATTTTACATGCTGATATCCAGTTGAACTAGCACCATTTGTTGAAAAGGTTATCTTTTTTTTCCCACTGGATAGTTGTAGCTCCTTTGTCAAAGATCAAGTGACCATAGGTGTGTGGGCTCATTTCTGGGTTTTCAAATCAATTTCATTGATCTATTTGCTTGTCACTGTACCAATGCCATGCACTTTTTTTTTTTTAACACTATTGCTCTGTAGTACTGTTTGAGATCTAGAATATTGATTCCCCCAGAAGTTCTTTTATTGTTAAGAATACTTTTAGCTATCCTGGGTTTTTTGTTATTCCAGATGAATTTGAGAATTGTTCTTTCTAACTCTATGAAGAACTGAGTTGGGATTTTGATGGGGATTGCATTGAATCTGTATATTGCTTTTGGCAAGATGGCCATTTTTACTACATTAATCCTGCCAATCCAACACCAGGGAAGACTTTTCCATTTTCTGAGGTCTTGTATTTCTTTCTTCAAATACTTGAAGTTCCTGTCATACAGATCTTTCACTTGTTTTGTTAGAGTCACATCAACATACTTTATATTTTTGTGGCTATTGTGAAGGGTGTCATATCCCTAATTTTTTTCTCACCCTGGTTATCCTTTGAGTAAAGGAAGGCTACTGATTTGCTTGAGTTAATTTTATATCCAGCCACTTTGCTGAAGTTGTTTATCAGCTGTAGGAGTTCTGTGGTGGAGTTTTTTTTTGGATCACTTAAGTATACTATCATATTTTCTGGAAATAGTGATAATTTGTCTTCTTCTTTTCCGATTTCTATCACTTTGACCTCCTTTTGTTGTCTAATTGCTCCAGCTAGAAAATCAAGTACTGTATTGAATAAATAAGGAGAAAAAGGGCAGCCTGGACTAGTCCCAGATTTTAGTGGGATTGCTTCAAGTTTCTCTCCATTTAGTTTGATGTTGGCTACTAGTTTGCTGTATATTGATTTTATTATGTTAAGGTATGGGCCTTGAATTCCCATTCTTTCCAAGATGTTTAACAAGAGAAGATGCTGAATTTTGTCAAATGCATTTTCAGCATGTAATAAAATGACCATGTGGTTTTTTTTGTCTTTAGTTTGTTTATGTAGTGGGTTGCATTGATGGATTCCTGTATATTGAATCATCCCTGCATCCCTAAGATGAAGCCTACTCGATCATGGTGAATTATCATTTTGATTTATTTTGGATTCATTTGGCAAGAATTTTATTGAATATTTTTGCATTGATATTCATAAAGGAAAATGCTCTAAAATTCCCTTTCTTTGTTGGATCTTTGTGTGGTTTTGGCATCAGCAAAATTGAGGCTACATAGAACGAGTTGGGTAGTGTTTCTTCTGTTTCTATTTTGTGGAATAATTTGAAGAGTATTGGTATTAGGTTTGCATGGAAGGTCTGAAAGAGTTCTGTACTAAAACCATCTGATCCTGTGATTTCTTTTTTTTTTTTTTTTTTGCTTGGAAGACTGTCAATGACCATCTAGGTCTTTAGGGATTATGGGACCATTTAGATGGTCTATCTGATCCTGAACCAACTTTGGTAGTTGGTATCTTTCTAGGAAATTGTCCATTTCCTCCAGATTTTCCAGTTGAGTATAGGCTTTTGTAGTAGGATCTGAGAAGTTTTTGAATTTCCTCAGTTTCTGTTGTTATTTTTCCCTTTCTGCTTCTGATTTTGTTAATTTGGATACTGTAC
Organism: Apodemus sylvaticus; assembly: GCF_947179515.1. Classification (NCBI taxonomy): domain Eukaryota; kingdom Metazoa; phylum Chordata; class Mammalia; order Rodentia; family Muridae; genus Apodemus; species Apodemus sylvaticus. The sequence continues at coordinate 2,002,799 of NC_067476.1, forward strand.
TGTGCCTTCTGGTTAGTCTGACTAAAGGTTTATCTATATTGTTGGTTTTCTCAAAGAACCAGCACTGATTTTGTTGATTCTTTGTATAGTTGTTTTTGTTTCAACTTGGTTGATTTCAGCCCTGAGTTTGATGATTTCCTGCCTTCTAGTCCTCTTGGGTGTATTAGCTTCTGTTTGTTCTAAAGCTTTCAGGTGTGCTGCTAAGCTGCTAGTGTATACTTTCTCCATTCTCTATTTGGAGGCACTTGGAGCTATGAGTTTTCCTCATACACTGCTTTCATTGTGACCCATAAATTTGGGTATTTTGTGCATTCATTTTTATTAAATTCTAAAAAGATTTTGATTTCTTTATTTCTCTCTTGACCAAGATATCATTGAGTAGAGCACTGTTCAGCCTCCATATGTATGTGGGCTTTCTGTTGTTTTTGTTGCTATTGAAAACCACCCTTACTCCATAGTGATCTTGGAGGCATGGAATTATTTCGATGTACTTATATCTGTTGAGGTCTGTTTTGTGACCAATTATATGGTCAGTTTTGGAGAAGGTACCATGAGGTGCTGAGAAGAAGGTTTATCCTTTTGATTTAGGAGGAAATGTTCTGTATATATCTATTAAATCCATTTGGTCTAAAGCTACTGTTAGTTTCACTGTGTCTCAGTTCAGTTTCTGTTTCCCTGATCTGTCCATTGAGGAGAGTTGGGTGCTATTATTGTGTAGGGTACACTGTGTACTTTAGTAAAGCTTTAGTAAAACTTCTTTTATGAATGAGGTCTTTGGATTTGGAGCAGAGATGTTCAGAATTGAGCATTATTCTTTGTGGATTTTTCCTTTGACCAGTAAGAAGTGTCATTCCTTGTCTCTTTTGATGACTTTAGGTTGAAAGTCCATTATATCTGATATTAGAATGGCTACTCCAGCTTGTTTCCTGAAGCCATTTGCTTGTAAAATTGTCTTCCAGCCTTTAATGCTAAAGTAGGGTCTGTCTTTGATACTGAGGTGTGTTTCCTGTATGCAATAAAATGTAGGTCTTGTTTATGTATCCAGTCTGTTAGTCTATATCTTTTTATTGGGGAATTGAGTCCATTGATGTTAAGAGATATTAAGGAATAGTGATTATTGATTCTTGTCATTTTTTATGTTATATTTTATATTTGAGTGGTTATCTTCTTTTGGGTTTGATGAAAGAAGGTTACTATATTGTTTTTTCCAGGGTGTAGTTTCCCTCCTTGTATTGATGTGTCCCCCCTATTATCTTTTGTAGGGCTGGGTTTGTGGAAAGATATTGTATAAATTTGGTTTTATCATGGAATATCTTGGTTTCTCCATCTATGGTGATTGAGAGTTTTGCTGGGTATAGTAGTTTTGGCTGGCATTTGTGTTCTCTTAGAGTCTGCATGAGATCTGCCCAGGATCTTCTAGCTTTCATGGTCTCTGGTGAGAAGTCTGGTGTAATTCTGGTAGGTCTTCCTTTATATGTTAGTTGGCCATTTTATCTTACTGCCTTTGATATTCTTTCTTTGTTTAGTACATTTGTAGTTGTGATTATTATGTGTCCAGAGGTATTTCTGTTCTGGTGCAGTATGGAGTTCTGTAAGCTTCTTGTATTGTCATGGGCATCTCTTTAGGTTAGGGAAGTTTTCTTCCATATTTTTGTTGAATATATTTGCTGGCCCTTTAAGTTGTAAATCATCACTCTCATCTATACCTATAATCTTTAGGTTTTGTCTTCTCATTGTGTCCTGGATTTCCTGGATGTTTTGGGTTACTAGCATTTTGCACTTTACATTTTCTTTGACTGTTGAGTCCATAGTTTGTATGGTATCTTCAGCATCTGTGATTCTTTCTTCTATCTCTTGTATTCTGTTGTTGATATTTTCATCTATGACCCCTGATTTCTTCCAAGGTTTTCTATCTCCAGAATTGTCTCCCTTTGTGATTTCTTAGTTGTTTCTTCTTCTGTTTTTAGATCGTGGATGGTTTTGCTCAGCTCCTTCACTTGTTTGCTTGTGTTTTCCTGTAATGCTTTAAGAGTTTTTGTGTTTCCTCTTTCTTGACCCAATTTCTCCTGTATTTCTTTACAGGATTTTTGCATTTCCTCTTTACTGGCTTCTATCTTTTGAACCATATTCTCCTGAATTTCTTTGAATGATTTTTGTGTTTCCCTTGTAAGGGCTTCTACCTTTTGATTCATGTTCTCCTGTATTTCTTTAAGAGATTTATTTATGTCCTTCTTGTAATCCTCTAATAGCATCATGAGATTTGATTTTAAATTCAGATCTTGGTTTTCTGGTGGTAGAGGTATACAGACTTGCTGTCGTCAGAAAATTGGGTTCAGACTCTGGCATATTGCCTTGATTCCTGTTAATAACATTCCTACCTTTGCCTTTTCCCATCTGGTTAGCTCTGGCGTTAGTTGGTCCTGGCTAACTGTTTGAACCTCTTGTGAGCCTGTAAGGCTATTTCTGCACCTCTGGGTGACTGGGTTTCCTCTGGCGCAGATTGCTGATAGGCTACCCTACTCTTGAGTGCCATTGGAGCCCTGGTGTGCCTTGACCCAAGCAATGTTATACTTGGATTATCTCTGTGTACCTGGTGTTGCCTGTTTGGTTTGTCAGGGAGCAAAGATAGTGGATGCTGCGGGGAACCTTTTCAAGTGCTGATCACTCTGCAGGGCAAATGGCCCAGGAAAGGGTTGTTGCACAGATGGCCCACAGAACTGTCCAGGCCTTGGGAGCAAGTCAAAACAGCCCAGATATTTCATCTCACACCAGTCCGAATGGCTAAGATAAAAAAAAAAAAAAAAAAAAAAAAAAAAGCTCAGTAGACAGCAGGTGTTGGCGAGGATGTGGAGAAAGATGAACACTCCTCCACTGCTGGTGGGGTTACAAGCAGGTACAACCACTCTGGAAATCAGTCTGGAGGTTTCTCAGAAAACTTAGCATGATACTACCAGACGACCCCACTATACCATTCCTGGGCATATACCCAGAGGATTCCCCAGCATGTAATAGGACACATGCTCCACTATGTTCATAGTAGACTTATTTATAATAGTCAGAAGATGGTAAGGAGCCAGATGTCCCTCAGTGGAGGAATGGATACAGACAATTTAGTATATTTACACTATTGAATTCTGCTCAGCTATTAAAAACAATGAAATTCTTAGGCAAGTGGGTGGAACTGTAGAATGTCATCCTGAGTGATGTGACACAATCACAAAAGAACACACATGGTATGCACTCAATGGTAAGCAGATATTAGCTCAGAAACTCGGAATGCCCAAGAAATAATTCACATATCAAATGATGCCCAAGAAGAAGGAAGGAGAGCCCCTGGTCCTGGAAAGCCTGAGTGCAGCAGCATAGGGGAAAACCAGGACGGGGAAGCTGGAAGGGGTTTATTGGGGAGCAGGGAGAGGGAAGAAGGCTTATGGGACTTTCAGGGAGGGAGGGATCCAGGTAAGCAGAAATCATTTAAAATGTAAAGAAAGAATATATCAAATAAAAATATATATTAAAAAAAGAAAGAAAAAATAATAATGTCATGAAAATTATGGTTGGGATTGCATTAATTCTGCAAATAACTTTTGATAAAATGATCATTTTCATAATTAATTCTATGAATACATGTTCATGGATAATATTTCCATCTTCTAGTGTCTTCCTCATTTTATTTGTTAATTTTGAAGCTGTTGTGAATGGAATTAGTATGTAATCTATTGTTTTGAAGAGACACCATGATCATGACAACTCCTAGAAGGAAAAGCATTTAACTGGGGCTTCATTACTACTTCCAAATTTAAGCCTATTATGAGCAAATATGGTGCTGGACAAATAACTAAGAGTTTTACATTCATATCTGAAGGAGGGAGACTGAGTGAGTTTCTAGGTCTAATTTGAGGTTCTGAAACTTCAAAGTCCAACATGGCCATACTTACCCCCAAGAAGTCCCTTTTTTTTTTTTTTTTTACATTTTTCTATATTCTTTGTTTACCCTCCAAATAATTTCCCCTTTCCCACTTTCCCCCTCCCCATAAGTTCCATAAGCTCTCTTCCATCCATGTGTTCCTCAATCAAACCCCTCCCACGTCTCTGTCCTGGTAATACCCTATACTTGTGCTTCAAGCCTTCCCAGGACCAGGGCCCTCTTCTTCCTTCTTCTCGGCAATCATTTAATATGTGAATTGTGTCATGGGTATTCAGAGCTTCTGGGCTAATATCCACGTGACTACATTCTATGTGTGTCTTTTTGTGAATGGGTTACCTCACTTAGGGTGATATTTTTCAGTTTCAACCATTTGCCTAAGAATTTCATGAATTCATTGTTTTTAATTGCTGAGTAGTATTCCATTTTTTTCAACAGGAAAGTGAATTTATTTATTTTTTTAAAAAATTATTTATTATTATATGTGAGTATACTGTAGCTGTCTTCAGACACACCAGAAGGGGGAGTCAGGTCTCATTATGGATGGTTGTGAGCCACCATGTGGTTCCTGGGATTTGAACTTGGGACTTTTGGAAGAGTAGTCAGTGCTCTTTTTTTTTTTTCAGATAAACTTGTTCTTCCTTTATTATTATATTTTTATATATTTTTATTTTTTATATTCTTTGTTTACATTCCCCTACAATGATGAATCAAGGATCAGGATCAGGGCCCTCTTCTTCCTTCTTCATGGGGAGTCATTTGATATGCTAATTGTATCTTCATTATTCAGAGCTTCAGGGCTAATTAATACCCACTTATCAATGATTGTATTCCATGTGTATTCTTTTGTGATTGTGCTACCTTGCTTAGGATGATATTATACAGTTCCAACCATTTACCTAAAAAATTAATGAATTTATTGTTTTTAATTGCTGAATAGTACTCCATTGTGTATATATACAATATTTTCTGTATCCATTCCTCCATTGAGGGATATCTGGGTTCTTTTCAGCTTCTGGCTATTATAAATAAGGCTGCTACAAACATAGTGGAGCATGTATCCTTATTGCATGCTGGGGAATCCTCTGGGTATATGCCCAGGAGAGGTATAGCAGGGTCCTCCGGAAATGTCATGTCCAGTTTTCTTAGGAGCTGCCAGACTGATTTCCATAGTGGTTGTACCATCTTACAATCCCACCAGCAGTGAAGGAGTGTTCCTCTTTCTCCACATCCTCGCCAACACCTGCTGTCTCCTGAGTTTTTAACCTTAGCCGTTCTGACTGGTATGAGGTGAAATTTCAGGGTTATTTTGATTTAGACTTCCCTAATGACAAATGATGAACATTTCTTAAGGTGCTGCTCAGCCATTCAGAAATGCTTCAGGTGAAAATTATTTTTTACCTCTGTACCCCATTATTAATAGGGTTATTTTGTTCTCTGGAATCTAACTTCATGAGTTCTTTGCATATATTGGATATTAGCCCTATGTTGGATGTAGGGTTGGTAAAGATATTTTCCCAATTTGTTGGCTGTCATTTTGTTCTTTTGAAAGTGTCCTTTGACTTATAGAAACTTTGTATTCTTATAAGGTCCCATTTCTCAATTCTTCATCTTAGAACATAATCTATTGGTGTTCTGATCAGGAAATTTTCCCCTGTGCCCATGTGCTCAGTACTCTTCCCCAGTTTCTTTTCCATTAGTTTCAGTGTGTCTGGTTTTATGTGGAGGTCCTTGATCCTCTTGGAGTTGAGTACAAGGATATCCTTAGTACAAGGATATAAGAATGAATCAATTTGCATTCTTCTGCAGGATGACATCCAGTTGAAGCAGGACCATTTATTGAAAAGGCCATATTTTTTTGACTACATGGTTTTTGCTTCTTTGTAAAGTATCAAGTGACCATAGGTGTGTGGGTTCATTTCTAGGTCTTTAGTTCTATTCTATTGATCTACCCGCGTGTCTCTGTTCCAATACCATGCAATTTTTAACACTATTGCTCTGTAGTACTGCTTGAGGTCTGGGATACTGATTCCCCCAGAGGTTCTTTTACTGTTTAAATTTGGGTATGTTGTGCCTTAATTTTCATAAAAGTCTAAAAAGTCTTTGATTTCTTTCTTTATTTCTTCCTTGACCAAGGTATCATTGAGTAGAGTATTGTTCAGCTTTCGTGTGTATGTGGGTTTTCTGTTGTTTTTGTTGCTATTGAAGTCCACTCTTACTTCATAGTGATCTGATAGGAGGTATGGAATTAGTTTGATCTTATATCTGTTGAGAACGGTCTTGTGACCAGTTATATGGTCAATTTTGCATAAGGTACCATGAGGTGCTGAGGAAAAGGTATATTCTTTTGCTTTAGGATGAAATATTATATGTACATACAGACACACAAGCATACACACACACACACACACATATATAAGTATATATATATATATATATAGTGAAATCCAATTGGTCCAAAGATTCAATTAGTTTCAATGTGTCCCTTTTTAGTTTCTGCTTTCCTGATTGGTCCATTGAGGAGAGTGGAGTGTTGAAGTCACCCACAATTATTTTGTTAGTTTCAATGTGTGCTTTGAGCTTTAGTAAAGTTTCTTTTACGATGAGGATGCCCTTGCATTTGGAGCATAGATTTCAGAATTGAAAGTTGTCCTTCATGGATTTTTACTTTGTCCAGTAAGAAGTGTCCTTCTGTGTCTGTTTTGATGACTTTAGGTTGAAAGTCAATTTTATCTGATATTAGAATGGCTACTCTGGCTTGTTTCCTGAGACCATTTGCTTGTAAAATTGTTTACAACCACTTTACTCTGAGGTAATGTTTGTCTTTGACACTGAGGTGTGTTTGCTGTATTCAGCAAAATGCTGGGTCCTGTTTATGTATCCAGTATGTTAGTCTGTCTTTTTATTGGAGAATTGAGTCCATTGATGTTAAGAGATATTAAGGAATAGAGAGTATTACTTCCTGTTATTTCTGATGTTATTTTTATGTTTGAGTGATTATCTTCTTTTGGGATTGATGAAAGAAGGTTACCAGCTTGCTTTTTCCAGGGTGTAGTTTCACTCCTTGTATTGGTGTTATTCTTTGTAGGGCTGGGTTTGTGGAAATATATTGTGTAAATTTGGTTTTATCATGGGATATCTTGATTTCTCCATCTACTGTGATTAAGAGTTTTGGTGGGTATAGTAAACTTGGCTGGCATTTGTGTTCTCTTAGAGTCTACATGAGATCTGCCCAGGATCTTCTAGCTTTCATGGTCTCTGGTGAGAAATCAGGTGTAATTCTGATAGGAATTCCTTTATATGTTACTTGGCCTTTTTCTCTTTCTGCTTTTAATATTCTTTCTTTGTTTACTACATTTGTGGGTTTGATTATTATGTGTGGGGTGGTATTTCTGTTCTGGTCCAGTCTGTTTGGAGTTCTGTAGGCTTCTTGTATATTCATGGGCAAGTCTTTCTTTAGGTTAGTAAAGTTTTCTTCCATAATTTTGTTGAATATATTTGCTGGCCATTTAAGTTGTAAATCTCACTCCCATCTATACCTAAATCCTTTGTTTTGGTCTTCTCATCATGTCCTGGATTTCCTGGATGTTTTGGGTTTCAAGCTTTTCACATTTTTGCATTTTCTTTGACTGTGGAGTCAATGCTTTCTATGGGATCTTCGGCATCTGAGATTCTTTCTTCTATCTCTTGTATTCTGTTGCTGATATTTGCATCTATGACCCCAGATTTCTTCCCAAGGTTCTTTAATCTCCAAAGTTGTCTCCCTTTGTGAATTCTTAGTTGCTTCTACTTCTGTTTTTAGATCCTGGATAGTTTCACTCAGTTCCTTCATTTGTTTGTTTGTGTTTTCCTGCAATTCTTTAAGAGATTTTTGTGTTTCCTCTTTCACAACAGATCTTTGCCTGTTGCCCGAAATTCTCCTGCATTTTTAAAGTGATTTTTACATTTCTTCTTTATTGGCCTCCATCTGATGACCCATATTCTCCTGAATTTCATGAAGTTATTTTTGTGTTTCTTTTGTAAGGGCTTCTACCTTATTCATGTTCTCCTGTATTTCTTTAGGAGATTTATTTATGTCCTTCTTGTAATCCTCTAATAGCATCATCTGATGTGATTTTAAATTCAGATCTTGTTTTTTTCTGGTGTTTTGGAGTATCCAGGACTTGCTGTTGTCAGAGAATTGGGCTCTGATGCTGCCATATTGCCTTGATTTCTGTTAGTAGTATTCCTACATTTGCCTTTTGCTATCTGGTCATCTCTGGTGTTAGTTGGACCTGTTGTCCCTGGCTGGTGCTTGAACCTCCTGTGAGCCTGTAAGGCTATTTCCATACCACTGGATGACTTGGTTTCCCCTGGTACCAATTGCTGATGGACTGCCCTACTCTTTGGTGCCATTGGAGTCCTGGTGTGCCTTGCTCTAAGCAATGTTATACTCTGGTTGTCTCTGTGTACTGGGTGCTGCCCTCCTGGTTCATCCAGGAGCGAAGATGGCAGAGGCTGCAGGGAATGCTTCCAAGTGCCAGTCACCCTGCTGGACAAACATCCCAGGACAGAGCTAGCACACAGATGATCCACAGAACTTTCCAGGCCCTGGGCGCAGGCAGAATCCTTGAGGGCTGTGTCCTGAGCTATGTTAAACTTGGGATATCTCTGTGTTCCTGATGTTGCCTGTCTGGTCTGTCCAGGAGTGTAGATGGGAGCAAGGCCATAATTCTTAATGTCACTCTCTAAGCATGCAAATACACACACCTATGGATCCATTCTTATTCAAATCACCATATGGGTGTTTCTATGACATCATTATCACTATGTTTCTTGGTCGTATATTGAAAGGCTGCTGATTTGTGAATGGCAATTTTGTTTTAAATAGTGTTTAGAGTGTTTATTTCTATGAGACTTCTGGTATAATTTTGGAGATATCGTATTTGTAATAGCCTGTCATCTGAAATGTAGATAATAATACTTCTTTGCTTTCTGATGTTATTCCTTTAATTTTCTTTTCTTGTTGCTTTACCTAGTCTCTTAAGAAATGAGTACGTCGGAATTTGTATCTTATTCATGATTTTAATGAATTGTTTTGAGTTTTTCTCTATTTATAAAGATACTGTAGCTGGGAGGTTTTAAATATTATAGCCTTTACTATGTTGAGGTATAGTCTTTCTAGCCTTGATCTTTTTAGTATGTTTATCATGAAGACATGTTAGTTTTGAAAGAAAAAGTTGCATCTATAGTATCCTATGTTTTTTTGTCTTTTAGTATACTTTCATGATTCAGTTATATTTACTGATTTGCATACTCTGAACCATACACACACACACACATACACACACACACAGATATATATATATATATTTCCAGAATAAAGCCAACTTCAATGTGGTTTGGAAATTTTCTTTTGTTAATGTTTCTTTCTTTCTATTTTTAAGAAAATAGAAGCATTCTTTTGTTCTATAGAATTTTGCTGTGAATCCTCCTTGGGCTAGGCTTCTTAAGTTCAAGTGCTTTTTAGTCCTATTTTAGTCTCTTTGTTTGCAATAGTCAGTTTAAATTGTTGATATCTTCTTAGTTTTACCTTACTGTTTTGTATGAATTTACAAATTTATCTATTTCTGTGTGGTTTTCCTTGTTAGTAGACTATTACTTTCTTTTAAATATTCCCTTTCTTGAGTTGCATTATTAAGTCATGTGTTTGTGCAATTTCTGATTTTTTCCTTTTCTTTTTTTATTATTATATTTATATTTATTTTTATTTTTTTATTTTTAATTTTTTATTTCCTATATTCTTTGTTTACATTCCAAATGTTTTCCCCTTTCCCAGTTCCCTCCTTCCCATCGGTCTCATAAACCCTCTTCCCTCCACCCATTTTCCAATCATTCCCCTCCCATTTCCCTGTCCTGGTATTTCCCTACAATGCTGGATCAACTCTTTTCAGAACCAGGGCCCTCTCTCTCTCTCTCCTTGGGTATCATTTGATATGTTGTGTCTTGAGAATTCAGAGCTTTTGGGCTAATAAATATCCACTTATCAGTGATTGCATTCCATGTCTATTCTTTTGTGATTGGGTTACCTCACTTAGGATGATATTTTCTAGTTCCAACCATTGCCTAAGAATTTCATTAATTCATTGTTTTAAATTGCTGAGTAGTATTCCATTGTGTAAATATACCACATTTTCTGTATTTCTGATTTTTTAATGTGGTTCCTCATAAGAATGCTTTTAATGTACAGCTGAAGTTTTGTTTGTGTGTGTGTGTGTGTTTTCATTTTTATTAATGCAATGGACTTTTCAATTTATTTCTTGATTTCTTCTTTAACCTATTGTGTATTTAATAATGTTTTATCTCCAAACATTTGTATAATTACAACAGATTTGCTTGCTAGTGGATTTAAGTTTTATTGCATTGTGATCAGGCAGGATACATGAAGTTATTTCCATTATTCTGAATCCGTTAAGATTTGTTTTGTGTCCTATGCTGTTGTTTATTTTAAAGATGCTTGCCACAGTGACTCCAGTAGACTCTGTAAGACAAAGTTTTACAGACTGAGGTGAGAAATGTCTCCTAGAGCCCTCCGGAACACCTCTATTCAGAAGCCGAAAATCTCACTTGGCAATTTGCTTTCCTCCTAAACTCTACCCCTTCTTAGTAGCCAGAACTAAGTAAAATCAAGCAAATTAAGATGTAAAAAAATCTGTCTTAAAGTAAGTGACTAGCCAGAAATCCTCCAACACTTTGCTCCAGTTGTATAAGTAATTACATCTACCTCCCAACAGTATATAAACGAAGGATGGCTCTGACACTATAGTACAAAAAGCATTAGTTAGCACAGTGGTATAAATATACTTCATGTGTCTTGACTGTGTACTGGCTTATAAGTTATTGGACATAATGTTATTAAGAAGAGGTTATTTACCCAATGACACATGAAAAGTACAAGTTTCTTTTGTTTTTTGACCCTCAGAGTCACCCTTGCAAGACAGGTGGATTTGAAACAATAGGCCCAGACTAGAAGATATTTACATCTGAAGAACCTTATACAGGTGCATGTTGGGCAAATTAAAAAGTATTTACATTTGAGTTGGTGCAAAGCTCAGAGCTGCCTCAATAGAAGCTTGTGAGGAACTGCCTTTGTCTTGTAGACCCCACCTAGGGGGTCTTTGGCCAAAACAACATTCTTAGCTTATTCAGGTGTGATACAGAACACAGTTCATACTTATTACTCATGGAGACTCATTTAGACTCAGGGAGTTTGACAAAATGTCCTTTAAAGCCTCTTTATTAGTCATTAGGGAAATGCAAATCAAAATAACACTGAAATTTCACCTTACAGCAGTCAGAATGGCTAAGATTAAAAATTCAGGAGACAGCAGGTGTTGGCGAGGATGTGTAGAAAGAGGAACACTCCTACACTGCTGGTGGGGTTGCAAATTGGTACAACCACTCTGGAAATCAGTCTGGCGATTCCTCAGAAAACTGGGGGCCTCACTTCCAGAAGATCCTGCTGTACCACTCCTGGGCATATACCCAGAAGATTCCCCAGCATGTAATAAGGATACATGTTCCACTATGTTCATAGCAGCCCTATTTATAATTGCCAGATGCTGGAAAGAACCCAGGTATCCCTCAACAGAAGAGTGGATGCAAAACATGTGGTACTATTCAGCCATTAGAAACAATGAATTCATGAAATTCTTAGGCAAATGGATGGAGCTGGAGAACATCATACTAAGTGAGGTAACCCAGACTCAAAAGATGAATCGTGGTATGCACTCACTAATAAGTGGATATTAACCTAGAAAACTGGAATACCCAAAACATAATCCACACATTAAATGAGGTACAAGAAGAATGGTGGAGTGGCCCCTTGTTCTGGAAAGACTCAGTGAAGCAGCATAGGGCAAAACCAGAACAGGGAAGTGGGAATGGTGGGGTGGGAAAACAGGAGGAGGGAAGGGGACTGATGGGACTTTCAGGGAGTAGGGGTCTAGAAAAGGGGAAATCATTTGAAATGTAAATAAAAAATATGTCGAATAAAAAAATCTAGGAAAAAAAAGAATGAAGGAAGAGGAAGGAACTGACTGAAAGAAAAGAAAGTTTTTATCAAGAAGATTTTTTTAAAGTTGCTGTTACTTTATGTCTTTCATTATTATAGTGCACTGTTTTATGAAATTCAGTGCTCCATATGTTCAGTGCTGTAATGTTTCCTTGGTTAGTTTTTTCCTTCATTAGAATAAAGTATCTTTTAATTCTTCAGGTTTTATTAGTTTGAAGTCTATTTTGTCAGATATTAAGATATAGACACTTGCTTGCATCCTGGATCCATTTCCTCAGATGACATTTTATCACTCTTTCACTTTAAGGTGATACCTATCTTTCAAGGTAAAATAACTTTCTTGTAGCAAGAGACAGATGTATTCTTTTTTTAAATCTATTCATGCCTTTTGGTAGGTGAATTATGGCCATTGGTATTTCAAATTACTATTGAGAGATGTGTTGATTGATTTCAATTTGTTCATTATTGTGTTGTTTGGGTTCTCCATCCTGTTTTTCTTTTTTTTGTTTCAGTAATTATAACTCCTTTGTTTTCCTTCTATAATTTTTTGCCTATTCTTATTCCTTTCTTCAATCTAATCTTTTGCTTGCTGTATTCAAAGTGGGGCTGAATTCATAGATATGAATTCTTCTAGACTGTTTATATCATGAAAAGTTTTTATTTTGCCTTCAACTATAACATATAATTTTTTTTGGTCATAGTAGTTTAGCATCTGAGGTCTGTTTGGTCTTGAAAGACATTACTTTGGGCTCACCTTACTTTTCCAGTTTCTGTTGAGAAATTAGCTATTAATCTGATGAGTTTCTCTTATGAAACATTTTTTATTCTTTTGCAGCTTTTGGAACCGTCTGTTTGTTCTGCACATATAACTTTGACTATAATACCCCGTAGTGACTTTCTTTTTTGGCACTACCTACTTCATGTTCTGTGAATTTGTGTCTATGTTCATCGTGTCTTAATTCATTGAAAGTTACTATTTTTTTTATTCTTTCACAACAGATATTATTGGTTGAGGAGCTGAGTACACAGACATTCTAATTCTTATTACACGTACCCCAAAAGAGCCATATATTGTGTTCACATACCTAAACTCTAAAGAGTCACATTGTGTTCATGTATACAAATGAAGAGCTACATATTGTTTTTCTTTGAACTTTTTCCAGGGATGTTCCTGCCTCAGACTTGGCAAGTTTCCCTAAGACATCTCATAACAACCAAATGCTCATAATCCTCAATTCCACCAATTCACAATTTTATGCCACACAGAACATACTCAAAATTTCCATCTTTCACAGCACATTATCACAACTGTTAGGAAAATGGATTGCCATGACCATAGCCATCAGTTCTGGCAGAGCAAGGGCCAAGAACTGGATTTCTTACAAAATGTTTCTACCAAGACATGGGACCAGATATAACTGAACATATTTCAGACATGAATGTAAAACTGAGAGTCCAAATTGACATTTAGTGTGCTTTGTATTGTAGGATATAAAACTCGTCCACTCAATGGAATGTTGTGGTGACCCCTGAGACCGTCACAGCCTCTCGTGACTCAGTATTCTGCTATTTTCTAGTTGTACCAAAAAATAAACAACCAGCTAATGATTTAACCTCTTAAAAAACATTTACATTTAAAAAATGGGATGAGGTGGGATTCCTTCACCTTTTAAAAATGTTTCTAGAGTTACTAAAGAACTCCCATTTACAAAATAGTTAGTAAATATATTCCTCTGGATTGTCCAGGAAGGGACACAGGGACCACTGACAGACCTGATGGATGCTTAATGAGACTTGGCTTCTTTCTCTTCTTCAGAGGCTGGACTCTGGATTTTCATCTCTCCATTTTCTGCAGGCATATGTGTAGTTTGATGGTCAGCCACTTCAGCCTGTTTGCTCTTTGCTCCCCTCGTCTCTTTTATCTGCACTTCTTTTATCTGATGTTTTATCCTTTCCTGCAGCCTTTTTTAGGTTTGAGTCTACCTTGGCAGGGCCAACAGTCTTGCAGAGCAGCTCTTGGGCTCTGCCTTCACAGCTCCATCCATGCTAACCTTCCTCTTGGGTATCCCGAAGGTGCACAGTGGGAGATGCATGCATTGCCTGAGCTGCACTGCCTAACTGCCACCACATAAACTGCTGTGACCCTTCATGGGGGTGGTGGGAGAACCAGCTGAAGGTTACTTTCATGGTCCTGTTCTAGTTCTCAATTATGTCATTGATCCTTGAGAATTTTCACTCTCCTATGCCTGTTATTTATTAATTTTTGACATTGCCGCTCTACCACTTTCTACTTTCAAATCCTCTTATCTACCTCCTTGATCACATTCATCTCAATGGCCACATTTTTTATTATTGGTTTTTTTCCTGCATGTATAAATATACAAACACATATACACACACACACATGCACACACACACGCACACACACACATACACATACACAATGTCCTGATCCATTTATATATATGGTTTACCTGTTCACTTCAGTATAATGTATTGGTACAATTTTTCTTCAGTTTGTGTTTGGGCAATTGTGTTGGTGAGTTGTTATTGGTGTAGCTTCTGAAATTACTAGGATACATAGTATCACACCAAACTCTCTGATGCACTTTCTTTTAAAAGATTTTTAGCTCATCTTCTGCAATGTTCTCAGGGACTTAGGTGCATGAGTTGTTTTGCAAATGTATCCAGTGATACCATTCTATAGCTTTGTATTTTGATTGGCCATGCCTTTCTGTATTGGTCTCCATCTGTTATAAAGAGAAATTTTATTCATGGAGGATAGAGTCTACCTTCATGTGTACATATAAGGACAAATATTTAGAGTTTAGTTAGGGGTTAAATTATTTTACTAAAGTGATGGTTATAGATTCTCTTTCAAAAATCTATGATTGATCCAGACCAAGAAGTTGTTCTTCAGCAATAGGTTCATGAGGGCTGAGTTTCCTGAGGATGAGAAAAAAAGATAGAAAATAGGGAAGAAAAAAACCTGGGATTAGGATAACTTGGATAAATTATATTTTATTCCAAGTAATCTTACAATTGCAGAATTTTATACACTATTTCCAGGTAATACATGAAATAAAATGGGGGACTACTAGAAAGTAAGTAGAACCTGCCATGTAATGAATGGGTAAATACAAGATATCTCATGAATAGTACAGACCAAGCACAAACAGTCCTGGTGCTGATAATCATAGTTCCATATAGTAGGAAAAGTTGGAGTCTCAGAATCTGCAATTATAACTAATGCAGTCCCTGGCCCCAACTCTACCAAGAATATTCCTGGTTTTAGAGAATAAGTTGTGTTCCTTCTCCCAACATTTCAGTCTCAGGATAAAGTTCTCAAAGTCCTAGACCCAGGCTAATATTGACACATCCAGGCATGTTCTTGATTTTGAGAAGGAGCTGTTCCTTCTCCAGGTCACAGGGGAAGTTTTAGTTATGCCCAATAATCAAATCAGACTTTACTTGGCCTCATGGTTGCTTGGCTAGGTTCCTAGTACCAAGAAGAGTTTTCATGTTGAGCTGGTCTTATATGTAATCAGAATCAGAGAACTGTTGGTTACTATCAAGGTATATATTCCACATAATCATGGTGGATGATGTTTTTCATTTGTTCTTGGATTTAGTTAGCAAGTACTTTATTGAGAATTTTTGCCTCAATGTTCAGAACAGAAATAGGTCTTCCATTCTCTTTCTTTGTTGACTGTTTGTGTGGTTTACTTATAGGGTGACTGTGGCTTTCTAGAATTAGTTTGATAGTGGTCCTTCTGTTTCTATTTTCTGGCATAGTTTGAGGAGTATTGATATTAGATCCTCTTTGTAAGTCTAGAGAATTCTGTACTAAAACCATCTGGCCCTGGGCATTTTTTGCTTGGGAGAGTTTCAATGACTGCTTTTATTTCCTTAGATGTTATAAGAATATTTAAATAGTTTACTAGATCTTGTTTTAACATTGGTAAATGTTACCTTTCTATGAAATCAAACATTTCATTAAGATACACCTGTTTTTGTAGTATACACTCTTGAAGTAAGAATTAATGATTTTCTAAACTTCCTCAAAATGTTTCCATTTTTCTTTCTGATATTGTACATTTGAATACCTTATCTATGTCTTTTGTTTAGTATGGCTAAGGGTTTTTCTATCTTCTTGATTTTCTCAAAGAAACAGTTCTTGGTTTCCTTGATACTTTATGTTGGTTTCTTTTTTTTTTCTATTTTATTCTTCCTCCCCATGAAAATCCCCTTAAACCTCTCCCCTCAACCTGCTCACCAATACACCCACTTCTAATTCTCTGTCCTGGCATTACCCTACACTGAAGAATCTAGCTTTCTCAGGACCAAGGGCCTCTCCTACCTTTGATAACCAACGAGGCCATCCTCTGTTGCTTATGCAGCTGGAATCATGGGTGCTTCCATGTGTACTCTTTAGTTGGTGGTTTAGTCTCTGGGAGCTCTGTGGGTACTGGGTAGTTTACATTGTTGTTTCTTCTATGGGGCTGCAAAACCCTTAAGCTTCTTAGGTCCTTTCTCTCGCTACTCTAATGGGGACCCTGTGCTCAGTTCAATAGTTGGCTAAGAGTCCCACCCTCTATATTTGTCATGCACTGAAAGAAACTCCCAGGTGATAGCTACATTAGGCTCCTATCAGCAAGCACTTCTTGGCATCCACAAAAGTGTCTGGGTTTGTTGACTATATATGGGATGGATCTCTCTGTGGGGGCAGACTCTGGGTGGTCTTCCTTCAGTCTCTGCTCCAGACATTGTCTCTGTATCTCTTCCTTTCAGTATTTTGTTCCTCCTTCTAGAAAGAACCAGAGTACACATACCTTGGTATTCCTTGTCCTTGAGCTTCATTTAGTCTGTGAGTTGTAGCTTGGGTATTCCAAGCTTCTGGGCTTATATACATTTTTTTCAGTGAGTGCCTATTATATGTGTTCTTTTTGTGATTGAGCTATCTCATTCAGGATGATATATTCTAGCTCTATCCATTTGCCCAAGAATTTCCTGAATTTATTATTTTTAATAGCTGAGTAGTACTTCTTTTGGTAAATGTACCACATTTACTGTATCCATCATCTGTTGAGGGACATCTGGATTCTTTCTAGCTACTGGATATTATAAATGAGGCTTGTCTGAATGTAGTGGACCATTTGTCCTTATTGCATATTGGATAATCCTGGGTATATTATCAGGAGTGTTATAGCAGGGTCCTCTGGTAGTATTATGCCCAATTTTCTGAGAAACCACCAAACTGATTTCCAGAGTGGTTGTACCAGTTTGCAAGCCCACCAGAAGTGGAGGTGTATTCCTCTTTCTTTACCTACTTGCCAGCACCTGCTGTTGTCACCTGACTTTTTGATCCTTGCCATTCTGATTGGTGTGAGATGGAATCTCAGGGTTGTTTTGATTTGTAGTTCTCTGATGACTAAGGATGTTGAACATTTCTTTAGGAACCTCGCAGCCATTTGCTACTCCCCAGTTGAAAATTCTTTGTTTAGCTCTATACTCCATTTTTTAATATGGTTATTTGGCTCTCTGGAGTCTAACTTCTTTGCATATATTGGATATTAACCCACTGTCAGATGTAGAGTTGATGAAGATCTTTTCCCAATTTGTTGATTGCCATTTTATCCTTTTGACAGTGTCCTTTGCCTTACAGACACTTTGTAATTTCATGAGGTCCCATTTATCAATTCTTGTCCTTAGAGCATAAGCTACTGGTATTCTGTTCAGGGAATTTCCCCCTGTGCCCATGTGCGCAATGCTCTTCCCCAGTTTCTTTTCTATTAGTTTCAGTGTGTCTGGTTTTATGTGGAGGTCCTTGATCCACTTGGAATTGAGCTTTGTACAAGGAGGTAAGAATGGATTGATTTGCATTCTTCTACATGCTAACTGAGAAACAGCACAATATTTTGAAAATGCTGGGTCTTTTCTCACTGGTTGTTTTTTGCTCCTTTGTCAAAAATCAAGTGACCATAGGTGTGTGGTTTATATCTGGGTCTTCAATTCTATTCCATTGATCTACCTGCTTGTCACTGTACCAATACAATGTAATTTATAGCATTATTACTATGCAGTGCAGCTTGAGGTCAGGAATGTTGATTCCCCCAGATGTTCCTTCCTTGTTGAGAATAGTTTTAGCTATCATGACTTTTTTGTTATACCAGGTGAATTTGCAAATTGCTCTTTCTAACCCTATGAAGAATTAAGTTGGAATTTTGATAGTGATTGCATTGAATTTGTATATTGCTTTTGGCAAGATGGCCATTTTTACTATATCAATCCTGTCAATCCATGAGAATGGGAGATCTTTGCATCTGCTGAGATCTTTGTTTTCTTTCTTCAGAGACTTGAAGTTCTTGTCATACAAATCTTTAATTTGCTTAGGTAGAGTTGCAACAAGTTATTTTATATTATTTGTGACTGTTGCAATGGATCACAATAAGTGGTATTTTTTGTAGCTTAAATTTATATAATGATTTCTTAGAAATGTTAAAAGAATTATCCATGAAGTTAAGAATAATATTTCATTTCATTGAACAAAATCAAAAGCTTAAAGAATACCATATAATTTTATATACAACTATTTATAAGCAGCTGAACTTGACA
Organism: Apodemus sylvaticus; assembly: GCF_947179515.1. NCBI lineage: Eukaryota > Metazoa > Chordata > Mammalia > Rodentia > Muridae > Apodemus > Apodemus sylvaticus. The sequence continues at coordinate 2,021,392 of NC_067476.1, forward strand.
AAAGTGTTAAGTGTTTATGCTGTGAAAAAGGTAATCTCCATATTTAATTCTAGAGAATTGGATGTTCATCCGGAGGAGAGACTATAGCTTTATATACCAAGAATCACACACACACACACACACACACACACACACACACACACACACACACACAAACCTCAAAGTAAGTTAAATATTTAGACATGAAATGCAAAGAGATAACTTATACTATTTGTATAGACCAATGGTTCAATAATTCTTTCTGGAACCTCCCTTGATCCTCTCTCCACCTCTTGCCAAATTTGATCCAAGGTGACTCCACTAACCCTGAGAACTCTTCCCAGGTTTACTTTTATTCCTGCTGCAGTCTTCCCACAAGACTGTCTCCCCCAGCCTACCTTCATGCCATATGGACTTGGATTCCTGATATCCCAATGTTCCTCTATTTCTTCCCCATCATCCATCTAAGGTTTTCACTCTAGTCAATCTCCTGTTCTCTGTGATTCATTGCTTAACTACAGAGCAGCTTTCTACAGAGTTCTCAAAACCAGAACAAATTACCACTAGAGAAATGGAAGCGCCAACTATGAATTTCCACACCAGAATAAACAGGATGAGAGAGATTCAGTACAGAATCCCACTAGACATTCAAAGAAGGGATAATACTAATAATTCTCAAATGAGTCCACAAAATAGAAACTGAAAGTGCATTCACTAAGATCTTTTTTTGCAACTACTGTTACCCTGCTGCTAAAACTACAAAACACCTAACAAAAAAAAAGAAAATTACAATGTCCCCTATGAACACAGAAGCATAAACTCTTAATAAAATATTTGTGAGTTGAGTTTAAAAAACATTTAAAACTGTGACCACTATCAAGTTGGCTTAACTCAAGAGATAAAAGAATAGCTCAATAAATGTAACCCACAGCATAAACAGTCTGAAAGGCAAAAACTACATGATCATTTCATTAGACAGAAAAAAAGTCTAACACTTGTCTCCCAAACACGGTAAGTCATAGAGAGTCTAGAACTACAAGGGATACATTTCAGAATTTATAACATTCTAAAAGTAGAGAAATACAAATGAATTTTATTAAAATCATGAAATAGTAAAAATTGTCTTCTGTCTACAACATAGTATTTGAAGTCTTAGCTAGTGCAGTAAGAAATCAGAAGTAGATCAAGAGGATTCACATATTAACTGGGTAAATCAAAGTATGATTATTTGAAGATGATTTGATTTTATATATAAAGAATCTACATACCCCACCAGGAAACTTTCATAGCTAGTAAACAACTTTCAGGTATATTGCAAGTTACAAAATCAATACACAAATATCAGTTGCTTTCCTATATACAATTTAAAAATGTACAAAACAAGTGATAAAGGAAACAGAATATTTCACAATAGTTTCAAAGCATTTGGATTAACTCTAACCAAGAAAAACACATGTACAATAAAAACTTAGAGAAATTAAAGAAGATACAAGAAAATAGAAAGATCTGCCTTGTTCATACATGGATAATATTAACACTGTAAAAATGCCAGTCATACGAAAAGCAATATACAGAGCCAAAGAAGTCACACTTTGGTAAATTCTAACACAATTCTCTAAAGATACTTTAAAAAATCTTCAACTTCAACAAAACCAAGAATAGCTGAAACAATCTTGTATAATAAAATAATAGAAACCTGCTGGCTATAACACCATCTCAGACTTCAAGTGCATTACATGTCTATGATAACAATCAAAAAATCAAAATAAAATGCACAAACAACCACAAAAATTCCAACATCGTATTAACTCAAAAATATTTATTAATATAATAGAATTGAACACTCTGACATAATAAGGAAACACCTAAGGACAAAGAAGCCTAAAATTATAGTAAAGAACAGATCAGTTGTTCAATGAGCTATCCAACTCATCATGGATAGTTTCATGTAGAAAAATGAAAATTCATCTATATCTGTCAACCTGAATAAATCCCAAACTGTAAACGGTTCAGAGACCTCAAGTTTAAATTGAATATCCTGAACCTGATCAAGTGGCAAACAAGCTTGAACTAATTGGCACAGGGAAAAAAACAGGACAGCCCATTTATTTTCTTGTTTCTTAGTAGAAACCTATAGCATAGGAATTAAGAACAACAGTTAATAAATATGTTTTTATAAAGCTACAACTATTTCTGTACAGCAAAGGACACAATCATTTGAGAAAAGCAGCAACATACAGAATGGAGGAAATATTTTCTCTAATTTTAAATCTAAATAAATATATAAAATATATAAAAAGTTGCAATAACTGAACAAATAAACCAATTAGAAACCAAGTTATATCCGTTGTCCAACCAACTCTCTGCCCACCATCATCAGTCCTGCTGAATCAGAGTCATACAGATAAGAGTCCCACTCTGCAGCCATCTTTCATGCCTGCTAAGTCCTCTGGGAGAACCCCAGCTGCCCCAAGTAGCCTGCCATCCCCGCTGGATCCTCATTATTCTGCTACCTTTCAGCCCACCTTCATCAGATCTGTTGATCCAAAACCAGAGTCCACAGATACCAATCAGAGGCCTGTCACACCAGGATGATTGAGATTAGCCCCTTTTCAATACCTACTGCAACAGAAACATCCAGTACTAAAGCCATCCATATGGCTAAAGTCCTTCAAAAGAACACAATCAACAAAAGCCAGGGCCATATGACACATTCAGAGTTTACCTATACTACTACACCAATGCTTTGACACAACTGAAGCAGAAGAAAATGACCATAAATCTAATCTTATAAAGATGAGAGAGGCATTTGAAGAGGAAATGAATAAGACCTTTGAAGAAATACAAGAAACACAATCAAACAGGTAGAGGTCTTTAAAGAAGAAAGAAGTAAATCCCTAAAGAAATACAGGAAAATACAATATAGGTGAAGGAAATAAATGAAACTATTTAAGACATGAAAAAGAAAATAGAACAAAGAGAGAAAACAAATTGAGGGAATCCTGGAGTTGGAAAACATAGACAAGAGAACATGAACAATAGATGCAAGCACCAACAACAGATGCAAGAGAATACAACAGAATACAAGAAAAAAGATACAATAGAAGAAATTAATAATCAAAGAATATGCCAAATGTAAAAAATTCCAGACACAAAACATCCAGAAAATCTGAGATACTATGACAAGACCTAACCTAATAAATTAGAAATAGGAGAAGGTAGTTCTTCAGGTGAGAATTCTTTGTTTAACTCTGTACCCCATTTTTTAATAGGGTTGTTCGGTTTTCTGGAGTCTAACTTCTTGAGTTCTTTATATATATTGGATATTAGCCCTCTATCTGATGTAGGATTGGTGAAGATCTTTTCCCAATTTGTTGGTTGCCGATCTGTCCTCTTGATGGTGTCCTTTGCCTTACAGAAACTCTGTAACCTTATGAGGTCCCATTTGTCAATTCTTGCTCTTAGAGCATACACTATTGGTGTTCTGTTCAGAAACTTTCTCCCTGTACCGATGTCCTCAAGGGTCTTCCCCAGTTTCTTTTCTATTAGCTTCAGAGAACTTCGGATGGCGGAGAAGCATCTTAAAAAATGCTCAACTTCATTAGTCATTAGGGAAATGCAAATCAAAACAACCCTAAGATTTCATCTTACACCAGTCAGAATGGCTAAGATTAAAAATTCAGGAGACAGCAGGTGTTGGAGAGGGTGCGGAGAAAGAGGAACACTCCTCCACTGCTGGTGGGGTTGCAAATTGGTACAACCACTCTGGAAAGCAGTCTGGCGGTTCCTCCGAAAACTGGGCACCTCACTTCCAGAAGATCCTGCTATACCACTCCTGGGCATATACCCAGAGGATTCCCCACCATGTAATAAGGATACATGCTCTACTATGTTCATAGCAGCCCTATTTATAATTGCCAGATGCTGGAAAGAACCCAGGTATCCCTCAACAGAAGAGTGGATACAAAAAATGTGGTATATCTACACAATGGAGTACTATTCAGCCATTAGAAACAATGAATTCATGAAATTCTTAGGCAAATGGATGGAGCTAGAGAACATCATACTAAGTGAGGTAACCCAGACTCAAAAGGTGAATCATGGTATGCACTCACTAATAAGTGGTTATTAACCTAGAAAACTGGAATACCCAAAACATAATCCACACATCAAAAGAGATACAAGAAGAAAGCAGGAGTGGCCCCTGGTTCTGGAAAGACTCAGTGAAACAGTATTTGGCAAAACCAGAACGGGGAACTGGGAAGGGGTGGGAGGGAGGACAGGGGAAGAGAAGGGGGCTTACGGGACTTTCGGGGAGTGGGGGGGGCTAGAAAAGGGGAAATCATTTGAAATGTAAATAAATTATATCGAATAAAAAAAATTAAAAAAAAAAAAGAAAGAAAGAAATAGGAGAAGGTGAAGATTCTCACCTCTAAGGACCAAACAAGGGGTGGATGGGAGAACAGGGGGAGGGAAGAGGGCTTATGGGGCTTTCTGGGAGTGGGGGGACAGAAAAGGGGAAATCATTTGAAATGTAAATAAAGAATGTATCGAATAAAAAAAAAGAAAGCCTTCTCAACCTAACAGAGAGATATCTATAAATATTCACAAAGCTTATAGAACACCAATTAGATTAGTCTAAAAGACAAAATACTCTTACCACATAACCAAAACATAAAATCAACAAAACAAAGAATATTAAAAGTTGTAAGGGTAAAAGGCCAAGTAACAAAGGTAGACCCGTTAGAATTATAACCAACCTCTCAACAGAGACTTTAAATACTAGAAAAGACAGGACAGATATCTTGCAACCAATAAAAAATATCCACAGATGCCAACATAAACTACTATACCAAGTAAAACTCTCAAAATTTGTAGATGGAAAAAAGATATTTCAAGACAAATCCAATATCAAATAATATTTTGACTTTGGAGAAGATACTCGAGAAAATACTAGAAGAAAAACTCAAAGTCAATGATGATAATGACCAAGAAAAAATAAACTGATAAAAACAACAACAAAAAACACAGAAAATAAGTTTATGCTAGCAAACACATTTAATGAACACACAAACACACACACAAAAGACCAATATGAAAATAACAGCAATTAACAATCACTGGTAATTAATATCCCTCAACATCAATGGACTCAATTCCACTATAAAAAGACACAGGCTAAGAGGATGAATGTGAAACCAAGATCCATCATTGTGCTGCATGAAGAAACACTCTTCAGCAATAATGAGAGACATTACCTCAGAGTAAACGGATGGAAAAAAGGTGTTTCCAAGCAAAGGAATACAAGCAGCAAGCTGGAGTAGTGATTCTAATAGCTAATAAACTAGATGTTCAACTAAAATTAATGAGGAGAGACAGGGAAGGAGACTTCATACTCTGCAAAGAAAAAAATCTACCTCAAGGACATCTTAGTTCTGAACACCTATGCCACAAATATAAGAGCACTGAAATTTGTGAAAGCAACACTGGTAAGGGTTAAATCATAATTAATTTCAACACATTAATTATGGGAGACTTCAATACCTGGATCCAACCAATTGACAGATCACCACCCAAAAAAAAAAATAAATAAAAAATAAAAAACTTAACAGGGAAATAATGAAACAAACTGACGTTATGAATCAAATGAGCCTAAAAGACATCTACAAATTATATCAAACAAACACGAAATAATATATATTCTTAACACCTTATGGATCTTTCTTTAAAATTGTCTTTATAGTTGGTCAGAGAACAAGAATAAAATTGAAATAACATGTTGCATCATAACAGACCACCATGGATTAAAGATAGACTTCAACAGCAGAAATATCAGAAAGCCTACACACACATAGAAATAGAACAAGTCTCTATTCAATGATCTCCATGTCAGCAAATAAATAAATAAATAAATTAAAGACTTTGTAGAATTCAATAGTGAAGAAGTCACAACATGCCCAAATTTTTGTAATACAATGAAAGCAGTGTTAAAGGAAAGTTATTAGCCCTATGTATCTCCATAAAAAGTAGAGAAATTTCTTATTCTAGCAATATAAATGTACAACTGAAATCACTAGAAAAAAGAAACAAGCACACAGATGAGGAGTAGAATGTAGTAAATAATCAAAATCAGGATTGAAATCAATCAAACACATAAAACAAAAAAACAATCAGTGAAACCAAGAGCTGCTTCTTTGATAAAACAACATAATAGAAAAGCACTTAGCCAAACTAAACAAAGGACAGAGAGACAAAATCCAAATAAATAAAATCAGAAATGAAAAGGGAAACATAAAAACAAGCAAGGAAATTCAAAGATTCATTAGGTCTTACTCTAGAAGCCAGTATTCCACAAAATTGAAAAATCTGAACAAAATGGATGATTTTGTAGAAAGTCACCACATACCAAAGTTAAATCAACTTCACATACATTATTTAAACATCCTACAACCTCTAAGGAAATAGAAGCAGTCATTAAAAGTATCAGATGGTTTTAGTGCAGAATTCTACTAGACTTTCAAAGAAGAGCTAATAACAATACTCTTCCAACTATTGCATGAAATAGTAAGAGAAGGAACACTGTCAAGCTTATTCTATGAAGCCACAGTCAACCTGTTACATTACCACATAAGACCTCAAAAAAGAACTTGAATTTCACCTATTCATTCCACTATAGTAGATCCCTGCCAGTTCTGTCACAGGGGAGGGCCCATTTACTGATACTTTCTAGAGAATCAGCAGCATTCAGGGAATTTTAAGCATTTCCAGGTCTGCCATGAGAAGATTCCAGCTCCTGGTACATCCCGGAGAACCAGCTGTATGCAGGCTATTTGAAAGAAAGGGAATCACAGGAGTACAGATACACAGGCCTGCAGGACAGAAAAGCAACAGTCAGAGACAGCAAGACTAGGTAACACCAGAGGTAACTAGATGGCCAAAGGCAAACACAAGATCACTACCAACAGAAACCAAGGCAACCTGGTACCATAAGAACCTAGTTCTTCCACAACAGCAAATCATGGATACTCCACCACATCAGAAAAGCAAGAGCTGGATTTAAAATCACATCTCATGAATCTGTTAGAGGACTTCAAGAAGGACATAAATAACCCCCTTAAAGAAATACAGGAGAACATGAGTCAACAGGTAGAAGCTCTTGAAGAGGAAACACAAAAAACTCTTAAAGAAATCCAGGAGAATATGGGTCAACAGGCAGAAGCCCTTAAAAAGGAAACACACACACACACACACACACACACACACACACACACACAAAATCCCTTAAAAGCAGGAGAACATAGGTCAAGAGGTAGAAGCCCTTAAAGTGGAAACACGAAAATACATTAAAGAATTTCAGTAAAACACAAACAAACAAATGAAGGAACTGAAAAAATAAACTATCCAGGATCTAAAAATGGAAGTAGAAACAATAAAGAAATGGCAAAGTGAGATGTCTCTCGAGATAGAAAACCATGGACTCAGGAGTCATACATCAACAACAGAATACAATAGATAGAAGAAAGAATAACAGATGCTGAAGATTCCATAGAAAACATCGACTCAACAGTCAAAGAAAATGAAAATGCAAAAAGCTTGTAACCCAAAACATCCAGGAAATTCAGGAAAAAATGAGAAGACCAATCCTAAGGATAATAGATATAGAAGAGAGTGGGGATTTACAACAAAATTATAGAAGAAAACTTCCATAACCTAAAGAAAGAGATGCCCATAAACATAAAAGAAGCTTGCAGAACTCCAAACAGACTGGACCAGAGCAGAAAGTCCTCCCATCACATAATAACCAAAACAACAATTGCACTAAAGGAAGTAAGGATATTAAAAGCATTAAGGGAAAAAGGTCAAGTAACAGATAAAGATAGAACTATCAGAATTACACCAGACTTTTCACCAGAAACCATGAAAGCCAAAAGATCCTAGGCAGATGTTATACATACGCTAAGAGAACATAAATGTCAGCCCAGACTACTACACCCAACAGCACTCTCAATTACTGTAGATAGGGAAAACATGACATTCCATAACAAAGCCAAATTCACATAATATCTTTCAACAAATCCAGCTCTACAAAGGATAATTGGTGGAAAATGCCAACACAAGGCAGAAAATGACACCCTAGAAAAAGTAATAAAATAATAAAGTAATAAAAATTAATCAAGTCTTTCAACAAATCAAAAAGAATATAGCTACACAAACAGAATTTAACCTTTATCAAAGAATATAACAGTAAGCAACAATCACGTTTCTTTAATATCAATGGTCTCAATTCCCTAATAAAAAGACATAGATTAACAGACTGGATATGTAAACAGGATTCTACATTTTGCTGCCTATAAGAAACTCACCTCAGTGTCAAAGGCAGTCACTACTTCAGAGTCAAAGGTAGGAAAACAATTTTCCAAGCAAATGGTCCCAACAAACAAGCTGGAGTGACCATTCTTAGATAAAATTGACCTTCAACCAAAAGTTGAAAAAAAAGGTAAGGAGGGACACTTCATATTGGTCAAAGTAAAAGTCTGCCAGTATGAACTTTCAATTCTGAACATCTATGTTATGAATGCAAGGGCATCCCCATTCATAAAAGAAAATTTACTAAAGCTCAAACACATATTGCACCCCACACAATAAAGTGGGGGACTTCACCACCCCTCTCTCAACAATGGACAAATCATGTAAACAGAAACCAAACAGAAGCATAGTGAAACTAACGGAAGTTATGAACCAAATGGATCTAACAGATATTTATAGAATATTCCATCCTAAAGGAAAAGAATATACCTTTTTCTTGGCACCTCATGGTACATTCTCCAAAATTAACCATATAATTGGTCAAAAAACATGCCTCAACAGATACAGAAATATTGAAATTATTCCATGCACCTTATCAGATCACCACGGCCTAAGGCTGGTCTTAAGTTCAAACAAAAACAATGAAAAACACACATGCATGTACTTTGAAAAATGTTCACCCCTAAAGAAATAGAAGGGGTCATAGACAGGCTTCTGACCAAAAAAATCACAGGACCAGATGGTTTCAGTGCAGAATTCTATGAGACCTTCAAAGAAGACTTAACACCAATACTCTTCAAACTTTTCCACCAAATAGAAACCGAAGGAACACTACCCAACTCCTTCTTCGAAGCCATTAGCTGATACCAAAACCACACAAAGATCCAACTAGGAAAGAGAATTTCAGGCCAATTTCCCTTATGAATATCAGTGCAAAATACTAAATAAAATTCTTGCCCACCGAATCCAAGAACACATCAAAATGATCATCCACCATGACCAAGTAGGCTTCATCCCAGGGATGCAGGGATGGTTCAATATAAGGAAATCCATAAATGGTATCCACTACATAAACAAACTCAAAGAAAAACCACATGATCATTTCATTAGATGCTGAAAAAGCATTTGACAAAATTCAGCATCCTTTCAGGCTAAAAGTCTTGGAAAAGACAGGAATTCAAGGCCCATATCTAAACATAGTAAAAGCAATATACAGCAAACCAGTAGCCAACCTCAAACAAAATGGAGAGAAACTTGAAGCAATCCCACTAAAATCAGGGACTAGACAAGTCTGCCCCCTTGCTACATATCTTTTTGATATAGTTCTTGAAGTCCTAGCTAGAGCAATTAGACAACATAAGGAAGTCAAAGGGATACAAATTGGAAAGGAAGAAGTCAAACTATCACTATTTGCAGATGATATGATAGTATACTTAAGTGACCCAAAAACCTTTACTAGAGAACTCCTACAGCTGATAAACAACTTCAGCAAAGTAGCTGGCTACAAAATCAACGCAAGCAAATCAGTAGCCTTTATATATCCAAAGGATAAACAGACTGAGAAAGAAATTAGGGAAATGACTCCCTTCACAATAGCTACAAACAGCATAAAGTATCTTGGAATGACTCTAACCAAACAAGTGAAAGACCTATATGACAAGAACTTCAGATCTCTGAAGAAGGAAATCAAAGAAGATCTCAGAAAATGAAAAAATCTTCCATTCTGGTGGATTGGCAGGATTAATATAGTTAAAATGGCCATCTTGCCAAAGGCAATCTACAGGTTCAATGCTATCTCCATAAAAATCCCAACCCAGTTCTTCATAGAGCTAGAAAGAGCAATTCTCAAATTCATGTGGAATAACAAAAAACCCATGATAGATAAAACTATTCTCAACAGTAAAAGAACTTCAGGGGGATCCAGTATCCCAGACTTTAAACTTTACTACAGAGCAATAGTGATAAAAACTGCATGGTATTGGTACAATGTCAGGCAAGTGGGTCAATGGAATAGCATTGAAGATCCAGAAATGAACCAATACACCTATGGTCCCTTGATCTTCAACAAAGGAGCTGAAAGCATCCAGTGGGAAAAAGATAGTCTTTTCAACAAATGGTGCTGGTTCAATTAGAGATCAGCATGCAGAAGAATGCACATTGATCCATTCTTATCTCCTTGTACCAAGCTCAACTCCAAATGGCTCAAGGACCTCCACATAAAACCTGACACACTGAAACTAATCGAAAAGAAACTGGGGAAGACCCTTGAGGACATGGGCACAGGGGAAAAGTTCCTGAATAGAACACCAATAGCTTATGCTCTAAGATCAAGAATTGACAAATGGGAACTCATAAAACTACAAAGTTTCTGTAAGGCAAAGGACACTGTCAAAAGGACAAAACGTCAACCAACAGATTGGGAAAGGATCTTCACCAACCCTAAATCCAACAGAGAGTTAATATCTAATATATACAAAGAACTCAAGAAGGTAGAACCCAGAGAACCAAATAACCCATTAAAAAGTGGGGTATGGAGCTAATCAAAGAATTTTCACATGAAGAACTTCGGAGCACTGAGAAACACCTTTAAAAATGTTCAACATCATTAATCATTAGGGAAATGCAAATCAAAACAACCCTGAGATTTCACCTCACACCAGTCAGAATGGCTAACGTCAAAAACTCAGGAGAAAGCAGGTGTTGGTGAGGATGTGGAGAAAGAGGAACACTCCTCCACTGCTGGTGGTATTGCAAGATGGTGCAACCACTTTGGAAATTAGTCTGGCGGTTCCTCAGAAAACTGGGCATGACACTTCCTGAGGACCCTGTTATACCACTCCTGGGCATATATCCAGAGGATTCTTCAGCATGCAATAAGGACGCATGCTCCACTATGTTCATAGCAGCCCTATTTGTAGTAGCCAGAAGCTGGAAAGAACCCAGGTGTCCTTCAACGGAGGAATGGATACAAAAAATGTGGTATATTTACACAATGGAGTACTATTCAGCCATTAGAAACAATGAATTCATGAAATTCGTAGACAAATGGATGGAGCTAGAGAACATCATACTAAGTGAGTTAACCCAGTCTCAAAAGATCAATCATGGTATGCACTCACTGATAAGTGGATAGTAGCCTAGAAACTTTGAATACCCAAGACATAATCCACAAATTAAATGATGTCCAAAAACAATGGAGGAGTGGCCCCTGGTTCTAGAAAAACTCAGTGCAAGAGTATAGGAGAATTTCAGAACAGGGAAGCGGGAAGGGGTAGATGGAGGAACACGGGGAGGGAAGAGGGCTTATGGGATTTGCGGGGAGTGGGGACCCAGAAAAGGGGAAATCATTTGAAATGTAAATAAAAAATATATCAATAAAAAATAAATAAAAATGCTCTTCTCAATGATAGCTTGGTCAAGGAAGAAATAAAGAAAGAATTTAAAGTCTTTTTAGAAATTAATGAAAATAAAGACATCATATCAAAACTTATGGGACACAATGAAAGCAGTGCTACGTGGAAAGCTCATAGTTTTGAGTGCCTCCAAAAAGAAAATAGAAAGAGGTTACACTAACAGCTTGACAGTGCACCTGAAAGTTCTAGAACAAAAGAAAGCAAATATACCCAAGAAGAGTAGATGGTATGAACTCAAACTCAGGGCTGAAATCAATCAAATAGAAACAAAAAAACTACACAAAAAAAATCAACAAAACCAAGAGCTGGTTCTTTGAGAAAATAAACAAGATAGATAAACCCTTAGGCAGACTAACTAGAGGGCACAGAGGCACTAACCAAATTAATAAAATCAGAAATGAAATGGGAGGCATAACAACAGAAACTGGAAATTCAAAGATCATTAGATCCTATTATAAGAGCTTATACTCAAAAAAGTTTGAAAATCTGGATGAAATAGACAGCTTTCTAGATACATACCAGGTGCCAACATTAAAGCAGAATTTGATAAATGATCTAAATAGTCTCATAAGTCCTGAGGAATTAGAAGTAGTTGTTAATAGTCTTCCATCAAAAAACGCCAGGACCAGATGTGTTTAGAGCAGAATTCAATCAGATCTTCAAAGAAGAGCTAATACCAATACTCTTCAAATTATTCCACCAAATAGAAACTGAAAGAACACTACCCAACTCATTCTGTGAAGCCACAATAATATAACAAAACCAAAAAAAGACCAAACAAGGAAGGAGAACTTCAAACCAATCTCCTTCATGAATATCTATGCAAAAATACTCAACAAAATTCTTGCTAACCAAATACAAGAATGCATCAAAACTATAGTTCACCATGATCAAGTAGGCTTCATCCCAGGGATGCAGTGATAGTTCAATATATGGAAATCCATCATCAATGTAATCCCCTACATAAATAAGCTCAAGGAAAAAGACCACATGATCATTTTATTAGATGCTAAAAAGGCTTTTGACAAAATTCAGCATCCCTTCATGATAAACGTCTTGGAGAGATAAGGAATCCTAGGCCCATACCTAAACATGTAAAAGCAATATACTTCAAACAGGTAGCCAACATGAAATTAAATGGAGCAAAACTTGAAGCAATGCCACTAAAACCTGGGACCAGACAAGGCTGCCAAATCTCTCCTTATCTAGTCAATATAGTATTGAAGTATTACCCAGAGAAATCAGAAAACAAAAGAAGATCAAAGATATACAAATTGGAAAGGAAGAAGTCAAAATATCACTATTTGCAGATATGATTGTATATTTAAGTGACCCCAAAACTTCCACTAGAGAAGTTCTACAGCTGATAAACAACTTCAGCAAAGTGGCTTGTTATAAAATTAACTCAAACAAATCAGTACCCTTACTCTACTCAAAGGATAAATGACATGAAAAAGATATTATGAAAATGATACCCTTCACAATAGTCTTAAATAATATTACAAACATTGGTGTGATTCTAATGAAGCAAGTGAAAGATCTTTATGACATGAACTTCAATCCTCTGAAGAAATAAATTGAAGAAGAGCTCAGAAGATGGAAAGATCTCCCATGCTCATTGGCTGACAGGATGAATATAGTAAAATGGCCGTCTTGCTGAAAGCAATCTATAGATTAAATGTAATCTCCATCAAAATCCCAAATCAAATCTTCATAGATCTAGAAAGAGCAATTCTCAAATTCATCTGGAATAACAAAAAACCCAGGATAGCAAGAACTATTCTCCACAATAAGAGATCTCCTGGGGGAATCAAAATCTATGACCTCAAGATCTATTACAGAGCTATAATGAAAAATAAAACTGTTTGGTATTGGCATGGAGACAGACATGAAGATCAATGGAATAGAACTGAAGGCCCAGAAAAGAATCCACACATCTACGATCACTTGATATTTGACAAAGGATCTAAAAAATCATCCAGTAGGGAAAAAAGATAGCATTTTTAACAATCGGTGCTGGATCAACTGGAGGTCAGCATGCAGAAAAAATGCAAATTGACCCATTCTTATTTCCTTGTACAAAGCTCAAGTCCAAGTGAATCAAGGACCTATATATAAAGCCAGACACACTGAAGCTTATAGAGGAATAAGTAGGGAAGAATTTTGAACACATGGGCAATGGAGACAATCTCCTGAATAGAACACCAATGGCTTATGCTCAAAGAACTAGCATCAGCAAATGGGACCTCATAAAGCTGCAAAGCTTCTGTAAAGCAAAGGACACTGTCAATAGGACAAAACAGCAACCAACAAATTGGGAAAAGATCTTTACCATTCCTAAATCCAATAGAGGGCTAATATCCAATGTATACAAAGAACTCAAGAAGTTAATCTCCAGAGAGTCAAGTAACCCTATTAAAAATGGGGTACAGAACTAAATAGGGAATTCTCAACTGAGGAAGCTTGAATGGCCCTGAAGCACCTAAAAAAATATTCAGCATCCTTAGTTATCAGGAAAAGGCAAATCAAAATAACACTGAGATTCCATCTCACACTGGTCAGAATGGCTAAGATGAAAAATTCAGGGTACAGCAGATGCTGGAGAGGATGTGGGGAAAGAGGAACACTTCTCCATTTTTAGTGGGATTTCAAGCTGGTAAAACTACTCTGGAAATCAGTTTGGTAGTTCCTCAGAAAAGTAGATATAGTACTACCTGAGGACCCAGCTATACCACTCCTGGGCAAACACCCAGAATATACTCCAACATGCAATAAGGACACATACTCCATTATGTTCATAGTGGCCTTGTTTCTAATAGCCAGAAGCTGGAAAGAACCCAGATGTCCTTCAATAGAGGAATGGGTACAGAAATTGTGATATACATATACTATTAAAAACAATGAATTCATGAAATTCTTAGACAAATGGATAGAATTAAAAACTGTCATCCTCAACAAGGCAATCCAATCACATGGTATGCACTCACTGGCAAATCGATGTCAGCCGAAAAGCTCAAAATAAACAAGTTACAATTCACAGACCACAGGAAGCTCAAGAAGAAGGAGGACTGAAGTGGGGGTGCTTTGGTTCCTCTGAGAAAGGGAACAAAATACTTACAGGAGCAATTAAGGAGAAAAAATGTGGAGGAGAGACTGAAGGAAAGGCCACCCAGAGACTGCCCTATCTGGGGACTCATCCTATAAACAGTCACCAAACCCAGACACTATTATGGACAAGAAGTGCATGCCAAAAGGAGCATATCATGGTTGTCTCTGGAGGGGCCCTCTCAGAGACTTACACATACAGAGGCAGATGATAGCAGCCAACCATTGGACTGGGTGTGGGGTTGCCAATGGAGGAGTTGGAGGGCAGTCCAGAAGAGCTGAAGGAGTTTACAGCCCCATGGGAAGAACAATGATGTGGGCCACCCAGACACCCCAGGACTCCCAGAGACTAAACCATCAAACAAAAGGTACACATGGTTCAAGCCAAAAATGTGGCAGAGGAATGCCTTGTTAGGGCATCAATGGAGGGATTGGTCGGTCCTTGGTCAGGTGAAGGCTCAATAGATGCCCCAAAAAAAGAAAATCGTGGGGAGGGGGGGAGGAGGTGGAAGTGGGTTGGTTAGAGGGGCATATACTTGGAGGCAAATGGTGGGAGGAGGGGTTGGGGCTTTGGAGAGGGGGGAACCAGGAAAGATTTTAGCATTTGAAATGTAAATTAATATTATATTCAATTTAAAACAAAAGAGAACTTCAGACCAATTTCTCTTATGAACATTGAAGCACAAGAATACCTGAAAACTGAATCCAGGAACAAATAAAAACATCTACCATGCCTGGATAGTTGGCACAGTCATTAAGAGCACTGTCTACTCTTGCAGAGGTACTTAGTTCAATTCCAAGTAAGCACATGTTGGCACACAACCATCTGTAATGGGATCTGATGCTCTCTTCTGGTGTGTCTAAAGACAGCTACAATGTACCCATGTCCATCAAATAAATAAATATCTTAAAAAGACCACATAATCTACTCAAATCAAGCAGGCTTCATCCCAGGGATTCAGGGTGGTTTAAATATGTGAAAATCCATCAATGTAAGACATCATATGAATAATTAGAAGGAAAAAAATCACATGATCATCTCATTAGATGCTGAAAAGTCTTTTTAAAAAAAACCCATCACCTCTTCATGTTAAAAATCTTAGATAAATCAAGGATAAAAGGCAAATACCTAAACTCAATAAAAGCAATATAGAGCAAGCAAATACCCAGCCAATATAAAATTAAGTGGAGTGAAACTTAATTCCACTAAAATAAGGAATAAGACAAGGCAGCCCACTCTCTCCCTATTTATTCAGTATAGTACTTGACATTCTACCTAGAGCAATAAGACAAGTAAAGGACATCAAGGGGATTCAATTTGGAAAGGAAGAAATCAAATTTCTATTTTCAGATGACATGTTAACATGCATGAACAACCACTAAAACTCTACCAGAGAAATCCAACAATTGATAAACACCTTTAGCAAAGGGTCTGGATACAAAACTCAAAAAGAAATTCAGTAGCCCTCCTTTATACATACCTTTATCCAGATAAACAGATGGCAAAAGAAATTAGAGAAATAACACCCTTTATTAATAGACAGAAATAATATAAAATATTGTGGTGTAACTCTAACCAAGCAAGTGATATACCTCTATGGCAAGAATTTCATCTTGCTATGGAAAGAAATTGAGGGAGATACCAGAAAATGGAAAGGTTTACCATGCTCCTGAATCAATAAGATTAACAGATTAGAAATGATCATCTTACCAAAAGAAATGTATAGGCTCAATGCAATTCCATCAAAATTCCAAGACAATTCTTTATAGACCTTGACAGAGCAACTTCATATGGGAAAACAGCAACAACAAAATAAAACCACCAGCATAACTAAAACAATCCTATATCAACAATCAAATAACTTCTGGAGGTATCACCATCCCTGACCTCAAACTGTACTTCAGAGCAATAGTAATAAAAGCTGTGTGGTATTAGAACAGAAACAGATAGGATGGTCAATAGAATCGAAGACCCTAAAATAAACCCATAAGCCTACAGACACCTAATTTTTGACAAAGAAGGAAAAACCTACAATGGAAAAAAGAAAGCACATTCAGCAAATAGTGCTCGTCTAACTGGATGTCTACATATTGAAGAATTCAAATAGATTCATACATATCACCTTTCATAAAACTCAAATATAAGTGGATCAAAGACCTCAATCTAAAACCAGATACATTAAATCAATAGAACATAAGGTTTGGAATAGCATTGAACTCCTTGGTACAGTAGACAACTGCCTGAACAGAACACAAATAGCGTAAGGTCTAATATCAGCAATTGATAAATTGGTCCTCATGAAACTAAGCTTCAGTAGAGCAAAGGTCAGTGGTAATAGGGAAAGCTGCAGCCTACAGGTTGGGAGGATCTTCACTAAGCCTATATCTAACAGAGGGCTAACATCTAAAATTTATAAAGAACTCAAGAAGTTTTACACCAACAACCCAACTAATCCATTAAAAACTAGAGTACAGAGCTAAACAGAAATTCTCAACAGAGGTATCTTGTATAGTGGAGAATAACTTAAAAGAAGAGTATACATGGAAGGACCCATGACTCCAGCTGGATATATAGCAAAGAATGGCCTTGTCAGACATCAATGAGAGGAGAGGCCCTTGGTCCTATGAAGGCTCGATGCCTCAGTGTAGGGAAATTCCAGGAGTGGGAAGCAGGAGTGGGTGGGTGGGGGAGCAGGGGAGAGGGTAGAATGGATAAGGGGTTTTAGAAGGGAAAACAAGGAAATTGAATAATATTTTAAATGAAAATAAAAAGAAAATCTAATAAAAAGGGGAAAAATTCCAAGTCCTTAGTCATTAGTCATTAGAGAAATGAAGATCAAAACAGTTTTGAGATTTTATCTTACTTCAGTCAGAATGGCTAAGATAAATCTCAAGTGATGACACATGCTGAAAAGGAAGTGGAACATGAGGAACATTTCTCCATTGTTGGTGGGAGTGTGACCTTGCACAACACTTTTCGAAATCAATTTGGCAATTTCTCAGAAAACTTGGAATAGTTCTACCTCAAGAACCATCTATACCACTTCTGGCCATATACTCAAATGATTCTACCCAAAAGACACTTATTCAACTATTTTAATAGCAGTTTTATTCATAGTGGTTAGAAATTGAAAACAACTTATATTTACCTCTACTGAACAATAGATAAGGAAGATGGGGTGCCTCTACCCAATGGAATACTTTTCAGATATTAAAAACAATAACATCATGAATTTTGAAGGCAAATGATTAAACTTGCAAATACTGTCCTGATGGAGATAGCCTAGACCCACAAGGAAATGCATGGTATGTACTCACTTACAAATGGATATTAAGCATAAAATAGAGGAAACGCATGCTACATTATACAGAATGAAAGAAGCTAAACAAGAAGGAAGGCCCAATGGAAAATGCTTGAATCTCTCTCAGAAAGAGGAATAAAATAACCATAATAGGCAAATGGAGGGATGGACCTGAATGGGAGGGGGCAAGAGAAAGGGAATGGGGTCTTCAGGGTCAGGTGTGGGGAGAGACAGGAGAGATGGCCAGATGGCCATAGAAATCTGCAGCTGGTATTGGTGGGGACATTTTGTGGATTTGCCAGAGACCTGAAATAGGGTACTCTCCCAAGAATCAATGGGGATGACCTTAATTGAGATTCACAGCAGTGGGAATATGCAACCTGAAGAGGGTACCTACTGTAGCCTAGTGTCTCCTAGTGGAAATCACCCACAAAACCTTTAACCCAAAACATCCTTTCTACAAGAAATGCAGGTACACGGAATAGAGCAGACATTGAAGGAATGGCAAAGTACTAACTGGCCCAGATTATAGACTCATTCTGGGCAAGCACCAATCCCTGACATTATTAGTGATACTGTGTTATGACTGCAGACTGGAGCCTAACTGTATGAAAAGATATGAAAATGAAAATAAGTAGATTAAATGAGGGGAGAATGATAGGGCAGGGTAAAACAGAGAATATGGGAAAGGAAAAATAGGAATTAAGGCCTTTTGAAAAGCCATAGTGTTAGAAGTTTCTTTAAGTATATTCATATATGAAAGGAATTTAAATAAAGGGTAGACTATGCCCCACTCAGACATTTCATACAAATAAATAAAATTTCCAGTGGTAGAAATTAGTTGCATTTTGAAATCATGACTTAAGAGGTCCTATAAATTACATCCCACAAAACAAATGTAAACAACAAAACCCACTACAACAAAAATCACATGGTATTGTCAAGGCTATTGGTCACTCTCCAAAACCCAATGTTACCATCCTATTGCAGATGATACCACTTATTTATGTCACTGAACATGGTGAAATCAAGCCCATTTAGATTCTTTATTGCCTACTGGTCATGCCACTTAAGGTATTTTGCATGCTACCAAGGAAGAAAAGCAATAATCTGTTTCTCCTAGCTACAAACCTTGTGATCTACAATAGTGACTACTTGTAATATAATATTGTTAGACAGTGAATATCTGTAATGTAATATTGCCACTGCAATAGTGGCAAAAAAAATTACATGGATAAGCATTTATGCTTTTTTTAAATTATTTTTTTATTTATCACATCTTTTATTTGATATATTTTTTATTTACATTTCAAATGATTTCCCATTTTCTGCCCCCCCCACTCCCTAAAAGTCACATAAGCCCCCTTCCCTCCCCCTGTTCTCCCATCCATCCTTTACCACTTCCCTGTTCTTGTTTTGCCCTATACTGCTACACTGAGTCTTTCCAATACCAGGGGTCACTCCTCCATTCTTCTTGTACCTCATTTGATGTGTGGATTATGTTTTGGGTATTCCAATTTTCTAGGCTAATATCCACTTATTAGTGAGTGCATACCAAGATTGATCTTTTGAGACTGGGTTACCTCACTTAGTATGATGTTATCCAGTTCCACCCATTTGTATAAGAATTTAATTAATTCATTGTTTCTAATGGCTGAATAGTACTCCATTGTGTATATATACCACATTTTTCGCATCCATTCTTCTGTTGAGGGATACCTGGGTTCTTTCCAGCTTCTTGCTAGGCTCAAGAGATAGAAGCCAGTAAAGAAGAAACGCAATAAAAACTTAAAGAAATGCAGGAGAAAGTGAGTCAAATGGCAGAAGTCACGAAAGAGGAAACACAAAAATCTCTTAAAGGAAATCACCAGCAAACAAATGAAGGAACTGAGCAAATCCATCCTAGATCTAAAAACAGAAGTATAAACAACTAAGAAATCACAAAGGGAGACAACTTTGGAGATAGAAAACCTTGGGAAGAAATCAGGGGCCATAGATGCAAATATCAACAACAGAATACAAGAGATGGAAGAAAGAATCTCAGATGCCGAAGATACCATAGAAACCAGTGACTCAACAGTCAAAGAAAATGCAAAATGCAAAAAGCTTGTATCCCAGAACATCCAGGAAATCTAGGACACAATGAGAAGGCCAAACCTAAGGATTATAGGTATAGATGAGAGTGAAGATTTACAATTGAAAGAGCCAGCAAATATCTTCAACAAAATTATGGAAGAAAACTTCCCTAACTTAAAGAAAGAGATGCCCATGAATCTACAAGAAGCCTACAGAACTCAAAACAGACTGGACCTGAGCAGAAATACCTCCCGTCACATAATAATCAAAACCCAAAATGTACTAAACAAAGAAAGAATGTTAAAGGCAGTACAAGAAAAAGGACAAGTAACATATAAAGGAAAACCTATCAGAATCACACCAGACTTCTCACCAGAGACCATGAAAGCTAGAAGGTCCTGGGCAGATCTCATGCAGACTCTAAGAGAACACAAATGTCAGCCAAGACTACTATACCCACCAAAACTCTCAATCACCATAGATGGAGAAAGCAAGATATTCCATGACAAAACCAAATTTACACAATACCTTTCCACAAACAATTATGCTTAAAATTGTGTTTAAGGTAAACTTCATCAGATAGAACCCATTTATGACACTACTGAGTGCCCAAGAATCTGAGACAAGATAGGTCATGGACCTCAGAAAAAAACTGCCAGTACTATTCTGCTGGAAGAACACAGCCATGAAAGGCCATATTTCTATAACAATAGAGTAAAACATTAATCAAACCTCACTGAAAAGCTTCTTCTTGCAGTAGATGGTAATTAGCACAGAGACATACAACTAAACAAAGTGTATAGAGTGAGAAACATGGACTATTAAGCTCTAAATAGGATGTCTTTATTAAACCTCTCAAGGGATTTGGGATATGTTTTGAAGAGGAGTCAGAATGATTATAAGAGTCAGAAGTGACAATGAGAAGACCAAACCTAAGGATTATAGGCATAGATGAGAGTGAAGATTTACAACTTAAAGGGCCAGAAAATATCTTCAATAAAATTATGGAAGAAAACTTCCCTAACCTAAAGAGAGAGATGCCCATGAATATACAAGAAGCCTACAGAACTCCAAACAGACTGGACCAAAACAGAAATACTTCCCGTCACATAATAATCAAAACACCAAATGTTCTAAACAAAGAAAGAATACTAAAGGCAGTAAGAGAAAAAGGCCAAGTAACATATAAAGGAAGACCTATCAGAATCACAGCAGACTTTTCACCTGAGACTATGAAGGCTAGAGGGTCCTGGGCAGATCTCATGCAGACTCTAAGAGAACACAAATGCCAACCAAAACTACTATATCCAGCAAAACTCTCAATCACCATAGATGGAGAAACTAAGATATTTCACGACAAAACCAAGTTTACCCAATATCTATCCACAAACCCAGCCCTAAAAAGGATAATAGGAGGACAACACCAATACAAGGAGGGAAACTTCACCCTGGAAAAAGCAAGATAGTAACCTTTCATCAAACCCAAAAGAAGTACAAAAATGGTAGAAAGTAACAATCACTATTCCTTAATATCTCTTAACATCAATGGACTTAATGCCCCAATAAAAAGACACAGACTAACTGACTGGATACGTAAACAGGACCCTACATTTTGCTGCTTACAGGAAACACACCTCAGGGTCAAAGACAAACACTACCTTAGAGTAAAAGGCTGGAAGACAATTTTACAAGCAAATGGTCTCAGGAAACAAGCTGGAGTAGCCATTTTAATATCAGATAAAATTGACTTTCAACCCAAAGTCATCAAAAGAGACTCTGAGGGACACTTCTTGCTGGTCAAAGGAAAAATACAACAAGAAGAACTCTCAATCCTGAAATCTATGCTCCAAATGCAAGGGCACCCTCTTTCATAAAAGAAACTTCATTAAAACTCAAAGCACACATTGCACCTAACACAATAATTGTGGGTGACTTCAACACTGCACTTTCCTCAATGGACCGATCAGGAAAACAGAAACTAAACAAGGACACAATGAAACTAATTGAAGCTTTGGACCAATTAGATTTAACAGATATATATAGAACATTCTATCCTAAAACAAAAGAATATACCTATTTTTCAACACCTCATGGTACCTTCTCCAAAATCAACCATATAATTGGTCACAAGACAGACCTCAACAAATATAAGAAGAAAGAGAACTGATAGAAAACATCTCTCTATCTATTATACATAATAGAATATATATTATTTATTAACTAGTTTACAGATTATAATCCAACTACCTCAACAATAATGGTCATCCAATAGAAAGGCCACGAATGAATCCAATAGTTGTTGAGTTCACAAGGCTGAATGTCTTAGCTAATTTTCAGGATATGTTGTCCTCCATAATAAATAGAATCTAATACCAGTAAAAAGTGAGCATTCCAGCAATAATGAGGGCAAACAGGCAAAAATTAAGCATTCCCTTCTTCCAGGTGATTTAGACTAGCTGCTACTAAAAGGTGTGGCCCAGATTTAAAGTGGATATTCCCACCTCAATTGATCTGTATTTAAAATGGACCTATTTTAAACAATTCAACCAAAAATAACTTCATGCGTGTTCCCTGAAACTTGTGTTTTAATTAATTCTAGATATAGTAAAGTTCATAGTCACAATAGCTATCACAGATAGTATCAAGAACATAGCCACTTTGTTTCTTCTCTTCATTTTTAGTTTTATTTTTAAAAGCATCAACCCATTACTACCCAGCATTTTAAAATCAAATCAAACCAAATTAAACCAGACCAAACCAAACCAAATCAATCTAAAACATAACCAAACCACCCAAAATTAGTTCTAAGCTGATAAGGTAGTTCAATAGATGAATCTATTGTTTTGCAACCTGTTCACTTACCTGAATTCAGTCCCTGAAGTCTATTTAAAAGTGAAAAGAGAGAACTCCACCAAGTAGTTCTCTGACCCCCACACATGTGCTATTATAGATGTGCACACACACACACACACACTCAACTTTTGAGAAATTATCAATTAATGGAGACCATATATATACATATAAACTGAAACCTAGATACGTTCTGGGATATACAGTAATCTGACAATTACTATATCATGAGACACTAATAAATCCCAAGTTTTTGGAGTTTATTATCTTTCCTTACTAGTGTAAACTCTTTTGCTTTTAGTATAATCATAAATTGTGCTTCAGTATTCTACAACAGTATCTGAGCCTCAAACTTTTAGATTACAGATACTCAAAATGACATTCTTATTCTGTTTCCCTATACTGATATTATTTCAACCAGTGGAGTTTCCAGTGTATACTTTCAAGTAAGGCAAGAATTATTTTTAGTAAAGAATTTAACTTGCTAAGTTACGTTTTTATGTGGTTTCATATATTAGACTTGATAGTCTGAATTAGATTAGTGTCAATCACTTCTCCGTTGTTTCATATTATCTCCTCTGTGCAGGGGCTGTGTGATGGTATAAAGGTCTCATGTATAAAACAGTCCTTTCAAATAAACTCTATTCAGCACATAGGAAAAATGTCAAAATAGTTGTACCAAAATAGTTAGCACCAAGTTCTATTTAAATGTTTATGAAAGTCACACTTTCAATTATCTTCATTATGGCAGCATGTCTTATGCTGACATTAACTGTTTTTAATATGAAGAACATATGCACTAGTTTGCATTGTAAATAATTATGACTTATTACCGTTTCCATTAAACCTGTTTAGAAGCTCTTTTAAAAATAGAATCTTTAATTTTTAAAAATATGTTGAATAATTGTATTTCATATTTTTGTGTTGCATCTATCCTGATTAGATTTCTGCTGCTATGGTAAAACACTTATCAAAATCAAAATGGGTTAGGAAAGGTTTTATTCAACTTCATGTTCTGATCTATCACTTAGAAAGACTGAAGAAGAATCTCAAGGCAGAAATTTGAAAGTATAGTAGAGAAACTTTGCCTACTGGCATGCTCAGCTTGCTTTCTCATGCAACCCAGAACAATCTGCCCAAGTTTAGCAATGCCACAGTGTACTGGGTCCTTCAATATCAATCATGAGTCAACAAAATCCCTCCACAGACATGCCCAAAGACAATCTGATTAAAACATTTTCTTAATTGATGTGTCTTCCCTCTTCCCTGGTGACTTAGTATTAATTAGACAAAAATAAAGCCATATAATTGACCCCTTGTCAACGTGAAACACAAACTCTTTGATGCTAAGCCATGTCCTTTCCTATCTCTGTCCCTCCCATCACATTAATATCATATTACAAAATACAGTGTGCATTTAAGTCTCCCACAGTCTTTAAAAATTTCTATGTCTTAAAAGTTCACTGAATTCTTAAAAATACCAAAAATGTCTTCACTGTTTGATAATGGTAGCATCTAAAGTAAATTATATACTAATCCCAAAAATAGAAGAAAATGACACAAAAGAATTAGATGAAATCATAGTCAAAGTTGAAGAGTATTGGCCTTCTGGAACACACTCAAGAAATTTTGGCATTAACAATGTTTAGTAGGCCTAACTCTGAAGGTCTGCCATCTACAGGATGCACATCTAGGGCCAATAAAAACAACCAACTTTAGATTTTTGACCAAGTTACAGAACCAGTGTTGAATATCCTTCTGTGGATAAGTTCCACAAAAATAGTCAGAAAATGTTTGATTACTGGCATAGCTGTCATACCACACCCTCTTATAACAGTGAACATATCTTTCCAGGAAGTTCAGAATTGCTACATGAAAAATTGATAGATCAAAACCACTGATGGCTTTCCCTACATTAGCCCGCAGAGAGCTTTACAGAACCAAAAACCTTCTGAACAGCAAATGACTTTTATTTCTATGAGATAGAGATTTGTTTCATTGGTTTATTTATTTACATTTGAA
Source organism: Apodemus sylvaticus (assembly GCF_947179515.1). Taxonomy (NCBI): domain Eukaryota; kingdom Metazoa; phylum Chordata; class Mammalia; order Rodentia; family Muridae; genus Apodemus; species Apodemus sylvaticus. The sequence continues at coordinate 2,046,446 of NC_067476.1, forward strand.
ATATTGCCCCCTTCCCGGTTTCCCCTCCACAAACCTCACTGATTCTATGAAGATACTCCTTCACCCACCTACCCACTCCAGCCTCACCACCCTACAATTCCCCTACACTGGGGCATCAAGACTCCACAGGACCAATCCTCTGCTATATATGCAGTTGGAGGCATGAGTTCCTCTGTAGTGGCTATTCCTGGTTGTCATCGTGACTCTATCTGGAATAAACTACAATCTAGAATTGAAAGGCTCACCTATGATCCTAATCTGGAGGCTCAGAGATATAAGTTTCTGACCTGGATCTTGGCATGGAGATCTTGAAGCATAGTGGCTATAAATTCCAGAAGATTAAGACAAGGAGATCTTCGAGTTCAAGATCATCTGGGATTAAAGGTATGGAGGCACACACCTTTAATCTGGGCCACACCCTCTGCTGGAGACCTACAGCCTTTAATCTGGGCTATGCCCTCTGCTGGAGATCTATATAAGGACATTGGAAGAAGGAAGATTGGCTCACTCTTCCTTGCCTGCTTGCCTCGTGGGACTGAGCAACTACTAGATCCGTGGACTTCCATCCACAGCTGCTGCTAACCATTGTTGTGGAGTTGGACTATAGACTGTAAGTCATCAACAAATTCCCTAACTATATAAAGACTACCCATACGTTCTGTGACTCTAGAGAACCCAAACTAATACACCCTCCATATATATTCTTTGGTTGGTGGTTTAGTTCTTGGCACTTATGGGGAGTCTCGTTGGTTTATATTGTTGTTCCTCCTATGAGTTGGCAAACCCCTTCAGCCCCATCCTTTAACTCTTCCATTGGAGTTCCTGTGCTCAGTCCAATGGTTGACTATTTGGAATTCCTTCTTCTTGAACTTCATGTGGTTTGTGAATTATATCTTGGGTATCCTGAACTTATTGGCTAATATCCACTTATCAGTGAGTATATACCATGTGTGTCCTTTTGTGACTGGGTCACCTCACTCAGGGTGGTATTTTCTAGTTCCACACACTTGCCTAAGAATTTTATCAAGGCATTGTTTTTAAGAGTTGAGTAGTACTCCACTCACTGTAGAAATGTACCATATTTTCTGTATACATTCCTCTGTTGAGGGACATCTGGGTTCTTTCCAGCTTCTGGCTATTATAAATAATGCTGCTGTGAAAAAAGTGAAGAATGTGTCCTTTTTACATGTTGGAACATCTTCTGGGTATATGCCCAGGAGTGGTATAGCTGGGTTCTCAGGTAGTACTATGTCCAATTTTCTGAGGAAGTGCCCAACTGATTTCCAGAGTGTTTGTACTAGCTTGTAATCCCACCAGCAATGGATGAGTGTTCCTCTTTTTCCACAACCTTGTCAGCATTTGCTTTCACCTGAGTTTTGGTTTTAGCCATTCTACCTGGTGTGAGGTGGAATCCCTGGGTTGTTTTAATTTGCATTTCCCCAATGACTAAGGATGTTGAACATTTTTTTAGGTGCTTCTCAATCATTTGCTATCCACAGTTGAGAATTCTTGGTTTAGCTAAGCACCCCAGTTTTTTTTTTTTACTTTTTTTTTATTATTCGATATAATTTATTTACATTTCAAATGATTTCCCCTTTTCTAGCCCCCCCACTCCCCGAAAGTCCCGCAAGCCCCCTTCTCTTCCCCTGTCCTCCCACCCACCCCTTCCCACTTCCCCGTTCTGGTTTTGCCGAATACTGTTTCACTGAGTCTTTCCAGAACCAGGGGCCACTCCTCCTTTCTTCTTGTACCTCATTTGATGTGTGGATTATGTTTTGGGTATTCCAGTTTTCTAGGTTAATATCCACTTATTAGTGAGTGCATACCATGATTCACCTTTTGAGTCTGGGTTACCTCACTTAGTATGATATTCTCTAGCTCCATCCATTTGCCTAAGAATTTCATGAATTCATTGTTTCTAATGGCTGAATAGTACTCCATTGTGTAGATATACCACATTTTTTGCATCCACTCTTCTGTTGAGGGATACCTGGGTTCGTTCCAGCATCTGGCAATTACAAATAGGGCTGCTATGAACATAGTAGAACATGTATCCTTATTACATGGTGGGGAGTCTTCTGGGTATATGCCCAGGAGTGGTATAGCAGGATCTTCTGGAAGTGAAGCACCCCAGTTTTTAATAAGGTTATTTGGTTCTCTTGAGACTAACTTCTTGAGTTCTTTCTATATATTGGATATTAGTCCTCTATCAGATGTAGGGTTGGTAAAGATCTTTTCATAATCTCTTGTTTGCCATTTTGTCCATATGACCATGTCCTTTGCCTTTTAGATACTTTGCAATTTTATGATGTCCTTTTGTCACTTCTTAATCTTAGAACATAAGCTATAGGCATTCTGTTCAGAAAATTTTCCCCAAGGCCAATAAGTTCGAAGCTCTTCCCCACTTTCATTTCTATTAGTATCAGTGTGTCTGGTACTATGTGGAGATCTTTGATCCACTTTGGACTTGAACTTTGTAAAATGAGATAAGAATGGACAAATTTGCCTGCTTCTGCATGCTAACTGCCAATAGAACTAGCACCTTTTGTTGAAAAGACTATCTTTTTTTCCCCACGGGATGGTTTTAGCTCCTTTGTCAAAGATGAAGTGACCATAGGTGTGTCGGTTCATTTTTGGTTCTTCAGTTCTATTACATTGATCTACCTGCCTGTCACTGTACCAATGCATAGAGTTCTAATCACTATTGCTCTATAGTCCTGCTTGAGGTCTGGATACTGATACCCCCAGAATTTCTTTTATTGTTGAGAATAGTTTTAGTAATCCTGGGTGTTTTGTTATTCCAGGTGTATTTAAGAATTGTTCTTTCTAAGTCTATGAAGAATTGAGTTGGAATTTTTATGGGTATTGCATTGAATCTGTAGATTGCTTTTGGCAAGATGGCCATTTTTACTATATTAATCCTGCCATTCCACGAGCTTGGGAGATCTTTCCATCTTGTGAGGTCTTAGATTTCTTTCTTCTGAGACTTGAAGTTCTTGTCATACATATCTTTTATTTGTTTGGTTAGAGTCACACCAAGGTACTCTTTATATTATTTTTTATTATTGTGAAGGGTGCCATTTCCATAATTTCTTTCTCATTCTGTTTACCCTTTGAGTATAGGAAGGCGATTGGGTCGTTTCAGTTAATTTTATATCCAGTCACTTTGCTAAAGTTGTTTATCAGCTAAGTATTTCTCTGGTGGAGTTTTGGAGGTCACTTAATTATACTGTCATACCATTTGCAAATAATTATAGTTAGACTTCTTCCTTTCCAATTTGTGTCCCTTTGATATCCTTTTGTTTTCTAATTACTCTAGTTAGAACTGCAAGTAAGACATTGAATAGATTTGGACAGAGAGTACAGCCTTGACTAGTTACTGATTTTAGTTGGTTTGTTTCAAGTTTCTCTCCATTTAATTTGATGTTGGCTACTGGTTGGCTCTATATTACTTTTACTACATATAGGTATGGGCCTTGAATTCCTGACTTTTCCAAGACTTTTAAGATGAAAGGATGCTGAATTGTGTCAAGTACTTTTTCAGCATCTAATGAAATGACTATATGATTTTTTTCTTGTAATGGATTACATTGATGGATTTCCATATAATGAACCATCCCTACTTCCCTGGGATTGACCATGGTGAATGATCATTTTGTTGTGTTCTTGGATTAGGTTGGCAAAAATTTTATTGAATTATTTTTCATTGATACTGGTAAGGGAAATTGGTCTGTAGTTCTCTTTGTTGGATCTTTGTGTGGTTTTGTTATCAGTGTAAATGGAGATTCATAGAATGATTTTGGTAGTGTTCCTTATGCTTCTATTTTGTGGAATAGTTTGAAGAGTATTGTTGTTAGGTCTTCTTTGAAGGTCTGGTAGAAATCTGCACTAAACCATCTGGCCCAGTGCTTTTTTTTTTTTTTTTTTAATTGGGAGACTTTCAATGACTGCTTCTGTTTCTTTAAGGGTTTTGTCTATGTGATCCTAATTTAACTTTGGTATTTGGTATATTTCTGGAAAATTGTCGATTTCGTTCAGATTTTCCACTTGTGTTGAGTATAGGCTTTTGTAGTAGGATCTGATGATTTTTTTTAATTTCCTCAGATTTTTTGTTATATTTCCCTTTTTATTTCAGATTTTGTTAGTTTGGATACTGTCTCTGTGCCCTCTGGTTAGCCTGGCTGAGGTTTTGTCTATCTTGTTGACTTTCTCAAAGAACCAGTTCCTGGCTTTGTTGATTCTTTGTATAGTTCTTTTTGTTTTTATTTGGTTGATTTCAGTCCTGAGTTTGATTTTTTTCTGCTGTCTACTCCTCTTGAGTGTATTAGCTTCTTTTTATTCTAGAGCTTTCAGGTGTGCTAGTAAGTAGCTAGTGTATGCTCACTTCAGTTTCTTTTTGGAGACACTCAGAGCTATGAGTATTACTCTTAACACTGATTTCAGAGTGTCCCATATGTTTGGGTATGTTGTGCCTTCCTTTTCATAAAAACGTCTTTGATTTCTGTCTTTATTTTTTCCTAGACCAAGTTATCATTGAGTAGATCATTGTTCTGCTACCATGTATATGTGGAGGCATGGGATTAATTTGATCTTCTCATATTTGTTGAGGACTGCTTTGTGACCAATTACATGGTCAGTTTTGTAGAATGTACCATGATGTGCTGAGAAGAAAGTATATTCTTTTGATTTAGGATGAAATGTTCTATGGATATCTGATAAATCCATTTGGTCCCCAACTTCTGTTAGTTTCACTGTGTCTCTGTTTAGTTTGTGCTTCCCTGATCTGTCCATTGATGAGATTGGGGTGCTGAAGTCACCCAAAATTATTGAGTGAGGTGCAAGCAATATGTGCTTTAAGCTTCAGTAAAGTTTCTTTATGAATGTGGGTGCCCTTGTTTTTGGAGCATAGACGTTCAGAACTGAGAGTTCTTCTTGGTATATATTTCTTTTGATGAGGATGGAGTATCCTTCCTAATCTTTTTTGATGACTTTTGATTGAAAGTTGATTTTATCCAATATTAGAATGGCCACTGGAGCTTGTTTCCTGGGTCCATTTTGCTTTGAAAATTGTTTTCCAGCCTTTTATTCTGGCATAGTGTTTGTCTTTGACAGTGAGGTGCATTTAGAGTGTGCAGCAAAAATGCTGGGTCCTGTTTACATATCTAATCTGTTAGTCTATGTTTTTTATAATTGGGGAATTAAGTTCACTGATGTTAATGGATATTAAAGGAATAGTGATTTTTGTTCATGGGGTTTTTTTGATGTTATTTTTATATTTGTGTGGTTATCTTCTTTTTGGTTTGCTGAAAGAAGATTACTTTCTTGTTTTTTCTAGGATATAGTTTCTCTCCTTGTGTTGGCACTTTCCATCTTTTATCATTTGTAGGGCTGGATTTGTGGAAAGATACTGTGTAAATTTGGTTTTGTCATGAAATATCTTGTTTTCACTGTCTATGGTGAGTGTTTGCTTGGTATAGTAGCCTGGGCTGGCATTTATATTCTCTTAGGGTCTGTATCACATCTGCTCATGATCTTCTAGCTTTCATAGTTTCTGGTGTGAAGCCTGGTATAAATCTGATAGGTCTGCTTTTATATGTTACTTGACCTTTTTCCCTTACTGCTTTTAATAACCATTCTTTGTTTAGTGCTTTTGGGGTTTTAATTATTATGTGATGGGTCAAATTTCTTTTATGGTCCAGTCTATTTGGAGTTCTGTGTGCTTCTTGTATGTTCATGGGCATCTCTTTCTTTAGGTTATGGAAGTTTTATTCTATAATTTTGTTAAAGATATTTACTGGCCCTTTAAGTTAGAAACCTTCAATCTCTTTTATACCTGTAATCCTTAGGTTTGGCCTTCTCATTGTGTCATGGATTTCCTGATGTTTTGGGTTATAAGCTTTTTGCATTTTGCATTTTCTTTGAGTGTTGTGTCAATTTTTTCTATGGTATCTTCAACACCTGAGATTCTCTCTTCTATGTGTTGTATTCTGTTGCTGATGCTTCCATCTATGACTCCTAATTTCTTTCTTAGGTTTTCTATATCCAGAGTTAGATCCCGTTGTGATTTCTTTATTGTTTCTACTTCTAATTTTAGATCCTGGATTGTTTTGCTCAGTTCCTTCACTCACTTGTTTATATTTTTCTCTAATCATTTAAGGGATTTTTGTGTTTCTTCTTTAATGGCTTCTACCTGTTTACCCGTGCTCTCCTGTGTTTCTTTAAGGGAGTTATTTATATCCTTCTTGAAGTCCTCTATCAGCCTCATGAGATGTGATTTTAAATCCAAATATTGCTTTTCTGGTGTGTTGGGGTAACCAGGTTTCACTATTGTGTGAAAACTCAGTTCAGATGATGCCATGTCCTCTTGGTTTCTGTTGGTAATGTTCTTGCATTTGCCTTTTGCCATCTGGTTATCTCTGGTGCTAGCTGGTCTTTCTGTCTCGGACTGTGGTTTATCAGTCCTGAAAGCCAGTGAATCAGTACTCCTGGGAGACCAGTTCTCTCTGGAGGAGTTTACATATGGATAGCTGTACTACATGGTTAGTTCAGGTGTGCAGACAGAAACCAGATGGGTCCTGTCCCCAGCTGATCCTTGGTTCCTGTGTGCTGATGACTCTGGGCAGATCCTTCTTGGACACAGAAATGGTGGTCTTACATCTGCATGCAGAGACCATCTTTCTTGTGGTACTTGTGTATGTAGCTCCATGGCCCAGGATCAGCCCTAGGCACAGACAGAAATCAGAAGCCTCCTGTCCCAGGCTACCTCTGGGTACTTGTGTCCTCATGGTTTTGGGCAGGTTCCTCTCAGCATTGAGGTTGGTCCTGCTTTTGTTCTCAGGTCTGTCCAAACTCCTGGGTGGCTTGCTATCTCCCTGTGCCACCTGGGTATGGAGGTCTGTGGCAGGGGATATTCTCAGAAAGAAAGAAGTTTCAGAAAGAAACCAGATGACTCCAGCCTGAGTGTTCTGGGTGGGTGTCTGTGAGCAGCAGGTGTGGTCCTATCTGTACTCTCATGCCTCTCAGCTCTCCTGGGAGATTATGTATCTCCCTGTGACACAATGATATGGCACTCTGTCAATTTCTATATTTCTAACTGATTGATTTAAGCACTGATTTTTGTTATTTCCTGCCTTCTACTCTTCTTCAGTGTGCTGGCTTCTTTTTGTCTACAGCTTTCAAGTGTACTTTTAACTTGTTGGTATGAGAACTTTCTAAATTTTTCATGGAGGCACTGAGTGCTATCAACTTTCCTCTTAGCACTGCTTTTATTGTGTTGCACAAATTTGGATATGTTGTCCCTTCATTTTTAATGAATTCAAGAAAACTTTTAAGTTCTATTTCTTCCCTAACCAAGAGATCATGGAGTAGAGAGTTGTTCACTTTCTTTGATTGTGAAGGCTTTCTGGTGTTTCTGTAGTTGTTAAAATTCACCTTTAAGCCATGGTGGTCTTATACGATACAAAGTATATTGTCCATTTTTTAGATCTGTTCAGGCTTGCTTTGTGACCTACTATATAGTCAATTTTGATGAACAATCCATGAGGTATTGAGAAGAAAGTATATTCATTTGTGTCTGTTAGGTCCATTTGATTTGTAATACTATTAGTTTCATTATTTCTATGTTCTATTTTTATCTGGATAATCTATAATTTGTGAAAGTTGGGTGTTCAAATCTCCCATTATTGGTGTGTGAATTTCAATATGTGATTTAAGATTTAGCCATGTTTCATTTACAAATGAGGATGCCTTTGTGTTTAGAGCATAGATTTTTCAGAATTGAGATATCATCATGGTAGATTTTTTCCTTTGATAAGCATGAAGTGTCTTTCCCTGTCTTCTGATTCATTTCATTTAAAAGTGTATTTTATCACATATTAGAATGGTTACTCCAACTTGCCACTTGGGTACCCTTGCTTGGAAAACTGTTTCCTGCCTGTTACTCTCAGGTAATATCTATCTTTATTGCTGAGGTGTATTTGTTGAGTGCCACAGAATGATGGATCCTATTTTCATATCCATTCTTGTTAGCCTGTGTCTTTTAATCACATAATTTAGTCACTTGATATTGAGAGGTATTAATGGCCAATGATTATTATTCCTATTATTTTGATGTTTATGGTATTTGTGTGTGTGTGTGTGTGTGTGTGTGTGTGTCCCTTATTTTTACTGGTATGGAGTTACTTATTTCTTATGTTTTTTTGGATGTAAAAAATCATCTTTCGGTTGCTGTTCTTCTAGAATTTTCTATAGGCCTATCAACAGATAGATATTGTTTAAATTTAGATGTGTCTTGAAATGTCTTGTTTATTCCATCTGTGATAATTGAAAGTTTTGCTTTATATAGTATTCTATGATGGCATCTGTGGGTTTTTTTAGAGTAACTTTTAACTTTTAGAGGTTTTGTTGAGAAGTTGGTTGTATTCAGATAAGTCTGCCTTTGTATGTTACCTTTCCTTTTCCTCTTGCCACTTTTAATTTTTTCTTTGTTTTGTAGATTTTGTGTTTTGATTATTATGTGCCAAGAGAATTTTCTTTTCTAACTAGTCTGACTGATGTTCTATAGCCTTCTTGCATGTTTGTAGACAAATCTTTCTTTAGATGCTGAAAGTTTTCTTCTATTATTTTGTTGAAAATATTTTCTGGGCCTTAGAGCTGGGACTTTCCAACTTCTTCTATTCCTATTATTCTTAGGTTAAGTCTTTTATGATATCCAAGATTTCCTGGATATTTAAGGTATTTTTTAGACTTAACATTTTCATTGACTGATGTAATATCTACTGTCTCTACATCTGAGATTCTCTCTTCCATTTCCTGTATTCTTATGGTGATGCTTTCATCTCTTGTACCCGTTTTCTTCCCTAGGTTTCCCTCCGTTTGTCTTTTCTTTATTGCTTCTACTTCCATTTTCAGGACTTGAACAGTTTTACTTATTTTCTTTTCTTCTTTAATTGTATTATCCTTTATGTCTTTATTTGTTTCCTTTTTAAAGACATTTACCTCTTCAATCATATTTTCCTGTATTTCTTTAAGGAATTCATTATTTTCTCTTTAAAAGCCTTTAATGTCTTTATAAGATAGGATTTAAGGTCATCTTCTTGTGCTTTGACTTTGTTAGGATATCCAAAGCTTGCTGTAGTAGGATAGCTGTACTCTGAAGGTATCCTATTGCCTTGACTTTTGTTCATTGTGTTCTTTAGATGGCCTTTAGCAATCCCTATATGTTCCTGTCATATTAGGTATTGAAGCGGGGCTTAATCTTGGTGGTCCTGGTGTGGCAGTCCTCTGATAGGTATCTTTTGACTCTTTGGTACCAGCTCAACAGATCTGTATGGTTCAGGATCTTCAGGACTATATGATTCAGGACTAGCAGGTCCGATTAAAGAGAATGAGGAAGTAGCAAAAGAATGGTGGTCCTCTGGTGATTGCAGACTGCAGGAAAGCTGTGGTACCCAAGAGGAATCAACAAGCAAGGAAGATTGGTTGCTAAATGGAAGCTAACTTTTATATTTCATTATCTGAAGGTCTGACCTTATCTGGTAAGTCTTTTGATAGACCACATCTACTGCCTTCATATTTCTAGACCCAGTTCATATTACACTAGTTCAGGAAAGGCCAGGTCAAGGCACAAAATCACATACAAAAAAGAAAGGACAGTATGTCATCTTTCAAACCCACTAGCCTTATAAAAAGGTACTCCAAAAGTTACCTCGATGAAGCTATCCCCAGAGGACCACAATTCTTTTGCCACTTCCTCATTCTCCTCAATCAGACCTGTTAGTCCTGAACCATACAGACTTGAAGATTCTGAACCATACAGATCTGTTGAGCTGGCACCAAATAGTAAAAAGATTCCTTCGAACATCTGAAGGTCTGATATAGGTGGACAGAGAGGTGGCAGGAGGATGGAAGTCTGCCAGGGATATCAGTCTCCTCCAGTCCTCAATATTTCTATCTCATTACTGATTTTAGATTTTAAATCCTGGATTATCTATGACATTTCATTCAGTCACATGTTAATGTTTTCTTAGCAATCTCTCTGACAGTGTTTATTGCAATGATATCCAAGTGCAGTGAATTGTTTTTTACATTCTTTAAACTCATTGGGTTTTTGTTAAATTTTTGATGATTTTTGTAAATTCTCTGCACTAGGCTTCATCGAGGTAATTTTTGGAGAACCTTTTTATAAGGCTAGTGGTCTTGAAGGATGACATAGTGTCCTTTCTTTTTTGTGTGTGATTTTGTGCCTTGACCTGGCCTTTCCTGAACTAGTGTAATATGAGCTGTGTCTAGAAGTATGAGGGCAGTAGAGGTGGTCTCGGCTCTCAAAAGACTTACCAGACAAGGTCAGTGTATAAACTAAAAGTCTAGAATTATGCCTGCAATCATGAATATGCTGCAATTAGGCTTGGCTCTAAGGTCCTAATCAGGGGAAGTCTGTACAGAAGCTATGCCAATCAACCTGGGACTTATAGTGTTGCAGTGACACAGATATGCATGATCCAAAAGTTTAAAATGTTTTTAAAGGCACTAGATATTCATGCAGTGCATTTAAATATATTTAGGCAGAACATGCATACATATAAAATAAAATATTATTGTTTTTATATACTTTGCTTAACGAGCCTCATTCTATTTTCTCTTCAAATCTTATTATTCTAGCTTCACTCTGATCCATTATAATTGTCTGTTTGTAAGTGTGTGTGATTGTCTGTGCATGCTTGTTTGTGTGTGTGTGTGTGTTTGAGAGTGTGTATGTATGTGTGTGATATGCACACATGCATAATACACAAGGAACACGGTAATTCTATGAAGGTTCAAGTATATATAGCTTGTTTGTCACCAACTTGGAATATTTAGTTTTCTTCTTCCATTATATGAGTACCTGGAATGACTTTGAGATGAGCACCATTACTCATTAAGGCTTCTCAGCAGCCATAGACCCATGTGATTTCTTTGGCAACTGGAAACATGTTTGACACGTGTTGTAGTTTTCTATTTAAGCAGTTGAAATTTTGTATGTATTTTCTGATTAGCTTAAGGTAGTACCTTGTATTTTCTATTTTAATATTGTATGTGTATTCATATGCAAGTATTCTTATATACTTTTAATATTTGTAATTTGCACTTCACTATAATAAACATTTGTTAGCAGTCAGTCTGGTCTTATGTTATCAAGCATATATTTAAGCTTTTAAAATACCTAGTTACTTTTACTCAGGTCATAAAATTCATCTTCTCAGTTTCATCAGGATCTTAAAATGTATGAATTGCTGATAAACAGCAATGTGTAGTCTTTTAACATTGGGCTAGACATGTGAAGTTATAATTTTTTTAGGCAACATTAATTTAATTTATATTGGCTTACAATAGGCTATTTTCAAAATATATCTATGGGTTGAATTTAAGATGGAAGACACTAGAAAAAATTCTTCCCTATTATATATATATATATATAATATATATTATTATATATTATTATATATTATAATTTAGTAACAACTCAGGTACACTTATATAGATATTTCAATGAATCATTTCAGGCCCATGCATATCCATCATTATTAAAATATGCTACTATATAAAATTACTAGAAAATAATAGTTTAAGTAGTTATATCAAAAATCTCTGTACAATTTTGTTTATGATTTAGAGCTTTTCATTGTTTGCATGTTGCCACAGTATAAATAGTAAATCAAATTGTGCACAGATTAGTAATAGGTGATGGGGTAGAAATTTTTCTAAGGACACTTTAATGATTTTATGTCATAGAATTAGGATCTTAAAATACTGTTTTACATATTTTAGAATATATAGGTATAGTATATTTCCAGCAAAGTAGAAAATTATATCTGTTAAATTATTAGTCTGCTTATATTTTCTTTTTTGTTTAGTTCCAAGAAATTTTGGAATTATTCCTTGATTTTTTCTTTGACTAATCCATCATTCAAAAATTAGTTGTTTAATCAATTTTTGTGTTGAAGTGAGATCTCTTAGTTTTTAGTTTTAAGTTCTATTTCATTATGGTCAGATTGGGTACAAAATTCTTTCAGTTCTTCTAAAGTTTAAATATTTATTTTGTGTCACATGGTGTGGTCTATTGTAGAGAATCTTCCATGTTAGGTGAATAGAATATATATTCTTTGGTGTTTGTATGGAATATTCTTTAAATGCCTTTTAGGTCCATTTCATGTATGAAATCACTTAATTCTGATATTTATGTATTTTTTTTGAAAAATGTCTCTCAAGTTTTTTTTATTAATCATTTTGTTTACATTTCTTTTTTTATTCGATATATTTTTTATTTACATTTCAAATGATTTCCCATTTTCTAGACCTCCACTCCCCGAAAGTCCCATGAACCCCTTTCCCTCCCCCTGTTTTCCCACCCAACCCTTCCCAATTCCCTGTTCTGGTTTTGCCCTGTACTGCTTCACTGAGTCTGTCCAGAACAAGGGGCCACTCCTCCGTTCTTCTTGTACCTCATTTGATGTGTGGATTATTTTTTGGTATTCCAGTTTTCTAGGTTAATATCCACTTATAAGTGAGTGCATACCACGATTCATCTTTTGAGTCTGGGTTACCTCACTTAGTATGATGTTCTCCAGCTCCATACATTTGCCTAAGAATTTCATGAATTCATTGTTTCTAATGGCTGAATAGTACTCCATTATGTATATATACCACATTTTTTGCATCCACTCTTCTGTTGAAGGATACCTGGGTTCTTTCCAGCTTCTGGCAATTATAAATAGGGCTGCTATGAACATAGTGGAACATGTATCCTTATTACATGCTGGGGAATCCTCTGGGTATATGCCCAGGAGTGGTATAGTAGGATCTTTCGGAAGTGAGGTGCCCAGTTTTCTGAGGAACCGCCAGACTGATTTCTAGAGTGGTTGTACCAATTTGCAACCCCACCAGCAGTGGAGGAGTGTTTCTTTTTCTCCACATCCTCGCCAACACCTGCTGTCTCCTGAGTTTTTAATCTTAGCCATTCTGACTGGTGTTAGGTGAAATCTCAGGGTTGTTTTGATTTGCATTTCCCTGATGACTAATGAAGTTGAGCATTTTTAAAGATGTTTCTCCACCATCCAAAGTTCTTCAGGTGAGAATTCTTTGTTTAACTCTGTACCCCATTTTTTAATAGGGTTATTTGGTTTTCTGTGGTCTAACTTCTTGAGTACTTAATAAATATTGGATATTAGCCCTCTATCTGATATAGAGTTGGTGAAGATATTTTCCCAATCTGTTGGTTGCCGATTTGTCCTTTTGATGGTGTCCTTTGTAACTTTGTAATTTTATGAGGTCCCATTTGTCAATTCTTGATCTTAGAGCATAAGCTATTGGTGTTCTGTTCAGAAACTTTCCCCCTGTACCGATGTCCTCAAGGGTCTTCCCCAGATTCTTTTCTATTAGCTTCAGAGTGTCTGGCTTTATGTGGAGGTCCTTGATCCATTTGGAGTTGAGCTTAGTGCAAGGAGACAAGGATGGATCAATTCGCATTCTTTTGCATGCTGACCTCCAGTTGAACCAGCACCATTTGTTGAAAAGGCTATTTTTTTTCCATTGGATGTTTTCCGCCCATTTGTCAAGGATCAAGTGGCCTTAGGTGTATGGGTTCATTTCTGGACCTTCAATCCTGTTCCATTGATCCTCCTGCCTGTCACTGTACCAATACCATGCAGTTTTTAACACTATTGCTCTGTAGTATTGCTTGAGGTCAGGGATACTGATATCCCCAGAATTTCTTTTATTGTTGAGAATAGTTTTAGCTATCCTGGGTTTTGTGTTATTCCAGGTGAATTTGAGGATTGCTCTTTCTAACTCTGTGAAGAATTGAGTTGGGATTTTGATGGGTATTGTGTTGAATCTGTATATTTCTTTTGGCAAAATGGCCATTTTAACTATATTAATCCTGCTGATCCATGAGCATGGGAGGTTTTTCCATTTTTTTGAGGTCTTCTTCTATTTCCTTCTTCATAGTCTTAAAGTTCTTGTCATACAGATCTTTCGCATGTTTGGTAAGAGTCACCCCAAGGTACGTTATACTGTTTGTGGCTATTTTGAAGGGGGTCATTTCCCTAATTTCTTTCTCAGCCTGATTATCCTTTGAGTATATAAAGGCTACTGATTTGCTTGTGTTGATTTTATAACCTGCCACTTTGCTGAAGTTGTTTATCAGCTGTAGGAATTCTCTAGTGGAGTTTTTTGGGTCACTCAGGTAGACTATCATATCATCGGCAAATAATGATAGTTTGACTTCTTCCTTTCCAATTTGTATCCCTTTGACCTCCTTATGTTGTCTAATTGCCCGAGCTAGTACCTCAAGGATAATATTGAAAAGATAAGGAGAAAGGGGGCAGCCCTGTCTAGTCCCTGATTTTAGTGGGATTGCTTCAAGTTTCTCTCCATTTAGTTTGATGCTGGCTACCGGTTTGCTGTATATTGCTTTTCCTATGTTTAGGTATGGGCTTTGAATTCCTTTTCTTTCCAAGACTTTTAGCATGAAAGGATGCTGAATTTTGTCAAATGCTTTTTCAGCATCCAATGAAATGACCATGTGGTTTTTTTCTTTGAGTTTGTTTATGTAGTGGATTGCATTGATGGATTTCCATATATTGAACCAACCCTGCATCCCTGGGGGAAAGCCTACTTGATCATAGTGGATGATCATTTTGATGTGTTCTTGGATTCGGTTGGCAAGAATTTTATTGACTATTTTTGCATCGATGTTCATAATGGAAATTGGTCTGAAGTTCTCTTTCTTTGTTGGATCTTTGTGTGGTTTTGGTATCAGCGTAATTGTGGCTTCATAGAAGGAATTGGGTAGTGTTCCTTCTGTTTCTATTTTGTGGAATAGTTTGAAAAGCATTGGTGTTAACTCTTCTTTGAAGGTCTGATAGAATTCTGCACTGAAACCATCTGGTCTTGTGCTCTTTTTGGTTGGAAGACTTTCTATGACCCCATCTATTTCTTTAGGGGTTATGGGACTGTTTAGATGATCTATGTGGTCCTGATTTAATTTTGGTATTTGGTGTCTGTCTAGGAAATTGTCCATTTCCTCCAGATTCTCCAGTTGTGTTGAGTATAGGCTTTTGTAGTAGGATCTGATGATTTTTTTTTATTTCCTCAGTTTCTGTTGTAATATCTACCTTTTGATTTCTAATTTTGTTAATTTGGATACTTTCTCTGTGCCCTTTGGTCAGTCTGGCTAAGGGTTTATCTAGCTTGTTGATTTTCTCAAAGAACCAGCTCCTGGACTTGTTGATTCTTTGTATGGTTCTCTTTATTTCCACTTGATTGATTTCAACCCTGAATTTGATGATTTCCTGTCTTCTACTCCTCCTGGGTGAAATAGCTTCTTTTTGTTCCAGGGCTTTCAGGTGTGTCATTAAGCTGCTAGTGTATGCTCTCTCCATTTTCTCTTTGGAGGCACTCAGGGCTATGAGTTTTCCTCTTAGCACTGCTTTCATTGTGTCCCATAGATTTGGGTATGTTGTGCCTTCATTTTCATTATATTCTAAAAAGTCTCTGATTTCTTTCTTTATTTCTTCTTTGGCCAAGGTGTCATTGAGTAGAGTATTGTTCAGCTTCCATGTGTATGTGGGCTTTCTGTTGTTTTTGTTGCTATTGAAAACCACTCTTACACCATAGTGATCTAATAGGAGGCATGGGATTAGTTTGATCTTCTTGTATTTGTTGACGTCTGTATTGTGACCAATTATATGGTCGATTTTGGAGAAGGTACCATGAGGTGCTGAGAAAAAGGTATATTCTTTTGCTTTAGAGTGAAATGTTCAATAAATATCAGTCAAGTCCAATTGCTCCAAAGTTTCAAATAGTATTATTGTGTCCCTGTTTAGTTTCTGTTTTCCTGATCGGTCCATTGAGGAGAGTGGAGTGTTAAAGTCCCCCACAATTATTGTGTTAGGTGAAATGTGTGCTTTGAGCTTTAATAAAGTTTCTTTTATGAATGAGGTTACCCTTGCATTTGGCAAATAGATGTTCAGAATTGAAGTTCTTCTTGGTGGATTTTTCCTTTGACCAGCAAGAAGTGTCCCTCAGTGTACCTTTTGATGACTTTAGGTTGAAAGTCAATTTTATCTGATATTAGAATGGCTACTCTGGCTCGTTTTCTGAGACCATTGACTTGTAAAATTGTATTCCAGCCTTTCACTCTAAGGTAGTTTTTGTCTTTGACATTTAGGTGTGTTTCCTGTATGCAGCAAAATGTAGGGTCCTGTTTCCTTATCCACTCTGTTAGTCTATGTCTTTTTCTTGTGGAATTGAGTCCATTGATGTTAAGAGATATTAAGGAATAGTGATTATTATTTCCTGTCATTTTTGATGTTATTTTTATATTTGAGTGGCTATCTTTTTTTGGGTTTGATGAAGGAAGGATACTATCTTGCTTTTTCCAGGGTGTAGTTTCCCTCCTTGTATTGGAGTTTTTCTCCTATTATTCTTTGCAGAGATGGGTTTGTGGAAAGATATTGTATACATTTTGTTTTGTCATGGAATGTCTTGGTTTCTAAATCTATTGTGATTGAGAGTTTTGCTGGGTATAGTAGTCTTGGCTGACATTTGTGTTATCTTAGAGTCTGCATGAGATCTCCCCAGGATCTTCTAGCTTTCATGGTCTCTGGTGAGAAGTCTGGTGTGATTCTGATAGGTCTTCCTTTATATGTTACTTGGCCTTTTTCTCTTACTGCCATTAATATTCTTTCTTTGTTTAGTGCATTTGGGGTTTTAATTATTATGTGGTGAGGTATTTCTGCTCAGATCCAGTCTGTTTGGAGTTCTGTAAGCTTCTTTTGTATTCATAGGCATCTCTCTCTTTAAGTTGGGAAAGTTTTCTTCCATAATTTTGTTGAAGATATTTGCTGACCCTTTCAGTTGTAAATCTTCACTCTCATCTATACCTATAATCCTTAGGTTTGGTCTTCTCATTGTATCTTGGATTTCCTGGATGTTCTGTGATACAAGTTTTTTGCATTTTGCATTTTCTTTGACTGTTGAGTCTATGGTTTCTATGGTATCTTCGGCATCTGAGATTCTTTCTTCAATCTCTTGTATTCTATTGTGTATATTTGCATCTATGGCCCCTGATTTCTTCTCAAGGTTTTCTATCTCTGAAGTTGTCTCCCTTTGTGGTTTCTTAGTTGTTTATACTTCTGTTTTTAGATCCAGGATGGTTATGTTCAGTTCCATCACTTGTTTGTTTGTGTTTTTCTGTAATTCTTTAAGAGATTTTTGTGTTTCCTCTTTCATGAATTCTGCCTGTTGACTCAAGTTCTCTTGCATTTCTTTAAGTTGTGGGGTTTTTTTTTTTTTTTTTTTTTTTTTTTTTTTTTTGCGTTTCTTCTTTATTGGCTTCTATCTCTTGAGCCTTATTCTCCTGCATTTCTTTAAGTGATTTTTTGTGTTTCCATTATACGGGTTTCTAGCTTATTCATGTTTCCCTGTATTTCTTTAAGAGATTCATTTATGTCCTTTTTGTGTTCTAGCAGCATCATGACCAGTGATTTTAAATCCAAATCTTGTTTCTCTGGTGTGTTGGCATAACCAGGACTTGCTGATGTTGGAGTGTTTGGTTCATATGCTGCCATATTCCCTAGATTTCTGTTAGTAGCGTTCCTGCGTTTGCCCTTTGCCATCTTGTTCTCTGGAGTTAGTTGGTCTTGTCTCTGGCTGGTGTTTGGGCCTCCTGAGGGGCTCTGGGGCTATTTCTGCAACACTATATGGCTGGGTTTCCCCTGTAGCAGATTGCTGGTGTGCTGTCCTCCTCTTGGGTGTCCTTGTAGCCCTAGTGAGCTTTGCCCCAGATTGTGTCTGTGAACCAGATGGTGCCCATTTGCACCTTCAGGGAGTGCTGAAGGCTGTATGCTTCCTGGACCTTTTCCGCGTGCTGATCACTCTGCTGGGCAGCCAATCTCCCAACCGGGTTGGTGCACACAAGGGTAGCCTAGCTGCCCAGGCCCTGAGTCTAGGCAAAAGCCTGGGAGGCCAAGGTCCGAGCAAAGTTCCCCTCGGGTTATGACTGTTAATTGGGTCGGTCAGGTGGCCAGGATGGCAGATGTGCGTGAGAGCGCCCTAAAAGAGCCAGGAGAGTCTGCTGGGCTAACAACCTCCTGGGCGGGATGACAGACAAATGGCCCACCAAGCAGCCCAGTTCTTGGGGTCAGTCCAGAGCCTGTTGGGGCCTAGACCCCCACTATGTTAGCCTCAGGCTATGCCTGTTAGCCGGCTTTGCCTGCTCGAACTCTCTTGCATCCTGTAGGCAAAATGGCAGTGCGTGCGCCGGGCCCGGCAAAAATACTCCTGGCTGGGTTGGCACCCCGATGGTCCCCTGAACAGCCCAGGGCCTGGGTGCAGGCCAACGCCCATCGGGCTTAGACCCCAGCGATGTTGGCCTTGGGTTATGTTTGCGTACCTCAGTCTGTCTGATCTCTCTGGAGTCCGAGAACCAAGATGGAGGCGAGTCTCTTGTGACTGGTGGGAGGCAGAGTTCTGAAGTGGCTTCTGTGTGGTGAAAGGTACTGTAAATCCACCGCTGCTTGCAGCCCAGCTGGCCAGCGAAGGTCAGTGGTCGTGGGCGCAGGGCCTAACTGGACCCTGTGTCACCTTGGTTCCACTGCTGATGGCTCTTCAGCTGGACCAACCACTGCTGTGCTGCCACCGCCGCCCATCAAACATTGTTTCTGCCTAGATCTTTTTAAAATACAACATCTCCAATTTGTTACAAATCCAGCCAGCCAGCCAACCAGCCAGCCACCCCCTTCCCCACAAACACACACACACACACACACACACACATACATGGGACCATTCATTACTGTTTTTTCTGGAGTGTCTTGATTTTATTCTTTTTTATTCATCATTCCATTCAAATGATATCCCACTTCCCAGTTACTCCTCCACAAACCCCCCATCACACATCTGCCCTCTCCCACCCAACATTTGCCCTTATGAGCGTGCTTCCCCAGCATCCTACCCTCTCCTGCCCTGCTGCTCCAGCATCCCCCTACACTGGGGCATCAAACTCTCCCATTGCTGTCAGGCAAGGCCATCCTCTGCTACATATGTATCTGGAGTCATGAATTCCTCCCTGTACACTGCTTGGCTGGTGGTCTAGTTTCTGACAGCTCTGGGTGATGCAGCCAGTGTTGTTCTTTCTGTGGGGTTGTATTCCCTCTCCTCTCCAGATCTGCCAGATCCCCCACTGGGGTCACTGGGCTCAGTCTGATGGTTGGCTCCAAGCATCAACATTTCCCTTGGTCAGTTGCTGGCCAGACCTCCCAAGGAACTAGGTTCCTATGTGACTGAGCACAGCAACTCATTTGGAGTCTGCAGATAGGATGGATCCCCAGGTGGGGCAATCCTCAGTGGGACTTTCCTTCATTCTCTGTTCCACTTTTTGCTCCCATTCTCCCTTTGAATAGGAACATTTCTGGTTTAAAAACTTTGAGATGTGCGGATGCCCCCATCCCTCAAATGGGGGCCATGCCCATCTGCTGGAGGTGGTCTCTAAAGGTTCTATCCCCACTTCTCTTCACATTTGGGCTAAAATCATCCTTGTTGAGTCCTGGGAGCCACTCCTTTCCCTTGTGTCTGGGACCCTCCAGTGGCTATCCCCAGTTCTTCATCCCCTCCTACATATTTTTAATCTATTTCCTGACCCTCTGTACCTTTTCTCTATCCCCTCTAGTACCTGATTTTGCCACCCTATTTCTTTCCCCTCCTTTTACCTTCCCAGGTCCCTCTCTCCCTCCACCTCTAATGATTGTCCTGTTCACACCTCAGTTAGATGTGAACTAATTTTCTAGTTCCATCCATTTGGCTGTGAATTTCATAAAACCATTTTTAATCACCGTGTAGTACTTTATTGTTTAAATATAACATATTTTCTGTATCCATTGTTCTGTAGAAGGACATCTGGGTTGTTTCCATCTTCTGACTATTATAAATAAGACTGCTATGAACATAGGGGACCATGTGTCCTTGATATATGTTGTAACTTCTTTTTAATATATGCCCAGCAATGGCAGAGCTGGGTCCTCAGAATTATTTCCAGTTTTCACAGGAACTGCCAGAATGGTTTTCAAGTGACTTTACAAGCTTGTAGTCCCACAACAAATGGAGAAACATTCCTCTTTCTCCACATTCTCACGAACATCCGCTGTCTCCTGCACTTTTATCTTAGCCATTTTGATTGGTGTGAGGTGGAATCTCATGGTTGTTTTGATTTGTATTTCCCTAATAACTAAGGATGTTGCACATTTCTTTAAGTGCTTCTCAGCCATTTGAGATTCCTCAGTTCATAATTCTCTCATGTGGTTGGTTATGTGGTTGCCCCTATAAGTTCTGTTATTGTTGAGAACAGTTTTCATTACCCTGGGTATTTTTGTTATTCAAGATGAATATGATAATTGCTCTTTCTCCATGAAAAACTGATTGCAATTTTGACGTGGGTTACATTGAATCTGTAAATTGCTTTAAGTAAGATGGTCATTTTTACTGTGTAAAGCCTGCCAATCCATGAGCATGGGAGATCATTCCATCTTCTAAGTTCTTCATTAATTTCTTTCTTCAAAGACTTGATGTTCTTGTTGCACAGATATTTTACTTTCTTAGTGTCACACCAAGATATGCATTTCACAAATTTCTTTCTCAGCCCATTTATCTTTTGAGTATAGGAAGGATAATGATTTGTTTGAGTTAATTTTATCCAGACATTTTGCTTATGTTTATCAGCTGTAGGAATGCTCTGTTGAAATTTTTGTATTACTTAAGTATACTAACATATTATCTGCACATAATGATATCTTGACTTCTTCCTTTCCAATTTGTATCCCTTTGACCTTATTTTATTGTCTAATTGCTCTTGCTAGAAATTTGAGTACTATATTGACTAGATAGGGAGAGAGTGAACATTCTTGACTAGTCCCTGATTTTAGTGGAATTGCTTCAAGTTTCTCTCCATTCATTTTAATGTTGGTTATTGTTTTGCTGTATGTTGCTTTTATTATATTTAGGTATGAACCTTGAATTCATGATCTCTCCAATACGTTTAACATGAATGGGCGTTGTATTTTGTCAAAGGCTCTTTTTGCGTCTAATGAGGTGATCATGTAGTTTTTTTTTCCTTTGAGTTTGCTTATATAGTGGATTACATTGAGGGATTTCCATATATTGATCCTTCTCTGCATTCCTGGGATAATACCTACTTGATCGGGATGAATGATCATTTTGATGTGTTCTTGAATTCAGTTTGTGAGAATTTTATTGAGTATTTTTGCATCAATATTCATAAGGGAAATTGGTCTGAAGTTCTCTTTATTTTTTGGGTCTTCATGTGGTTTTTATATAAGTGTGGCTTCATAGAAAGAATTGGATAGTGTTCCTTCTGTTTCTGTTGTACTCTACTGGTAAAGAAATAACAAATATTTGGTGTGCTGTATATAATTATAAGCCATACAGCTTCCTTTTATTGTGAAGTTATCTATGTATTTACATTGTGTTTTGAATATATTACAAAAAGTATTTGAAGTAAACTAGTGTGAACTGTAAATATATTTCTTCAATTCAAATACAGAAATATGAAACCTTGGGAGCACCAAAATGATAAGGCAGGTAATATCACATATGGCACAAGCCTGTCAACCTGAATTTGATCCTTGTGATTTCTTTTCACAAACTCATCAGTTCACTCTAACAATTAAAAAAATTAGAAACACCTATGTTGAGGAGCATTATAAAGATTATCTGTCCAGTATTATTCGATATATTCAAAGAAATGTCAATCGAAAAAATCCACAACTCTCTTATGAAACAAGTTGGATAGGGATTCAAAATGACAGAGTGAGATCCTTGAATACACAATTAAGGGTCACCCAAGCCTGATAAAGATGTGTATCAATGTTAGTACCTCATTGATTATGACTGGTACACTTAATTGTTAAAAGTTAACCATAAAGGAAACCAATAACAGCACATTGAAAAGATTCATACTGTGTAATTTTTGTGTTAATTAACATTATTCCAAAATAATGTAGTTATTACAAATATGTTCCACCAGGTACAGTTGAAAGGATTAGAGAATGTTTTCAGAAAAATATGATGTTTAGTTTATAAATTATTTCTATAATTGTGACAGTTCTTACATCTGCTACTATAAAATTCACGGCAGTTTTTCCTGAGGTACAAGAAGAAAGGAGGAGTGGCCCCTTGTTCTGGAAAGACTCAGTGAAGGAGTATTCAGCAAAACCAGAACGGGGAAGTGGGAAGGGGTGGGTGGGAGGACAGGGGAAGAGAAGGGGACTTACGGGACTTTCGGGGAGTGGGGGGCTAGAAAAGGAGAAATCATTTGAAATGTAAATAAAAAATTATATCGAATTAAGAAAAAGATAAATGCACTTAATTATTAGTGAAACTCAACATCAGCTTGTTAAGATGAATGATTTGAGCCTGTCAGCTAGTCTTTACACCACCACAACAAAAAATATTAAAATAAAATTGCCTTATTACCATACCTGCTTTTCTCCATCTGCTTCATTTAATTGATGGCAGTTTGAGCTTTCATTGATCTTTTGTATTCTTCTGTAAGAAACATATATAAACCTAGTTTGAAAGTATGTTTGCTAACTAATGTGTGATTTGTGAGATTGATATATCAATCAAAATATAAACTACTTAAGCTTTGATAAATGTGTTGAAAACAGAAAATGTTCAAAGAGATAAGGCTCAGCACTTGTTCCTTTTTTCCTCTTTACAGAAGTACACTTTGTGCTTTTAGGTGCTTTTGTATTATTATTGTAAGATGATAACAAACAGGAATGATACTGAAATTAGCATTAGACTTCCAGCAAATACAGAAGCAACCAAGGGGACACAGCCTGGAATTGTAGGTAAAAATGAACAACTTTGCTTTTCTGGAAATTTTGCCAAGTAAGAGATACATAGTCTTCCCCTAAAATATTTTTTCACAGAAACTGCTCAAAACTGAGGGTTCCCACTATGATGCAACACCTCTTGTAAACTAATCTGATTAGTATCAAAAAGAACAGGCTATGGAGTCTGTTGTTCTTCAAGTTCTCATTCTGTCATAGACTTTTATTTCATGGTGGATGATTACATAAAAGATATTCATTCTTGAAAGTGTACAATTGAATGTGAACCTCCACAGCTTTGACATTTTGATTCAGAACACCTATTTGAACCAGACCGTGTATATTGAGTTTTAGTAATGTTTGCATGCACTTAATTTTGGTCTGTGGTTATTTAATTTGTTTTAACCTTTTATAACAAATTTTATACAAATTTTTAAAATTCATAAACATTTTTATCATGAGAGTTTCATCGACCTCTAGTCTAGATTTTGACTTTATTGCTAGGAAGATTACAAATATGGGGAAATGATTGATATCTTGGGTTGAAACGATGGATTTCTAATTTGTTCTTAATTTATCATGTGTGACAGAACTCTGAATTCAATTATTCATTAATTAGTTCTTTGCAAGCTTATGAACTTACATAATCACTTAGAGATAGTGTTTAGTAGGAGACATGAGGTTCTGCATTGGACATGGAAGAAACAATCTTATTGAAGACCTTTTGCTAAAGATTCCTTTCTAAGCATTCTTTTCTTTGTCTTTAAAACTAACAAAGCAATGAGATATAAATGAGAAAATTTGAGTTTCAGGTCACACACTTATGGAAGGGTAATATTGATGATAACTAAATGGTTGCTTTACCAAAAACATCATGTTGCTTCTCTGTGTTCAATGTTATCTATATGCAATTGGGACAGAATTGTGGCATGTTTATTCATTCTGATTCTCCTCACTTTTATTTCTTAAGGAAGTCACATACATTTGAACAAAAGTCTGCTTTATCTTTGCAAATTTATTTTGAAAAATATATTTTACAAAAAAAAATCAGTGAATTGCCATTTATATTTATTAGTGGTTGTGGTTGTTTGAATATGAATGGTCCTTATGAGCTCAGGCTTATTATAAGCTCAGACTCATATATTTGACTATTCCATAATTAGGGAGTGCCACTATTAGAATGTCCTTGCTCATACATGTGAGTCACTTTGTTTGGCTTTGAGATTTTAAAAACCTACCCCTTCTCCTTGCTCTCACTCTTCTTTCTGCCTATCAATCTAAATGTAGAACTCTTGGCTTTCTCCAGCCACATCTCTGCCTGCATGCCTTTATGCTTCCTGCCATGAACTAAATCTCTGATCCTGTAGACCAGCCTAAACTAAATGTTTTCCTTTTAAGTGTTGCCTTGGTTTTGGTGAGTCTTTACTGCAATAGAATACTAAGAGAGTGAGTAGCCTCAGAAACACCACATCAGCTTTTTCAGTAGTAAGGGTAAGGTCTCAAAAGTTACTGAGTTCTACTGCATGTTCTAAAATTTATCAGAATTAGATAATATTGTAAAATACTTCCCATTGTATTGGGCTTAATTTTTATAGGTTTGCAAGAACACTCAAACAACAAAACCTGTCACTTAGATTGAACAAATCACTGCATCAATAGATATATTCTAAAAAACAGTTCAAGAATGTGTGTAATATACAACAAACATGTAAAAGGAAAAAAGGACATACCGTTTCTGATAGCAACGACTGTTTTTCCATACTTGTGTTCCATTGTATTTTTGAATAAAAATGTAAGTTATTTCTATTAATAGTGTCTAAATTGATAGAAGATTATAAACATATAAAATTTTAGGGGTGAAATTTTGTTTGTGAGTAAATATGCTTGCTACAAATCCTGATTCAATACTTGAATCCAATTCTTTAAGAACTACATGGTAGACTGAAACAACTCCTCCAAACTGATCTCTGACATCCAAGTCCATTTGTGCATACACACACACACACACACACACACACACATGCACACACAGAGTTTAAGCAGTTTAATATGGTAGATATCTAATACAGTTTAATTTTTTCCCAAGTGAGCTAACAATATTCTCTTAAGAATTGACACCATCTAATGAAAATGGCAATAGCAGACACATGAAGAACTCTTCTGAGGAGGTGGTTATGGTTATTGAAGAAACTCCCAAAATATTACAGATTATTGCTGTAGCTTTTGGTTGGTCCTCCGGAGATGAAAGGTAATCCTTAGGCTGAAAATATCATGCACTTCTGATAGATCCCAGAGGTCTCTGAGCAGGAACTAACTCAAATAAAAGTTAATCCTCAGTACTAATTTTTATGATACTTTTTGGTATCAAAAGAGGGAGGAAAACAAGAGTCTTATACACCTATGATGTCTATGAAACATAACAACATACAGCATAGCATGATAACCTTCAGGCTACAGTATTGATACACATATCCTGGCATTAACCAAAAGAAATATGATTGGCCTTAAGAAATACTTCACAAGAGGGAAATAATATGTGATACTGAAAACCTAGCCACCTACCTAGGGCTAGTGAATTCACGTAGGATCTTGGAGGAGATCCTACAATGACTATTTTAATGAAACAGCATAATACATAACTACATTATAAATATGTGTCCTTATAACCAACAGTAAGTATAATCCTAACCCCTTATCAAAGAAATTTCTCTTTGCAACAGATGAAGACTGCTATAGAAAATGACAACCAATCAAAGTACAGAATTGTGAAATCCAGGCCCAGTGGATACCTCTGCAAAATAACTCCTGCATTTATGTTTCAGGAATGATAGTAGGTGAAGAAATAATGTAAGATCAGAGAGTTTTCTATGACATTATATCTCCTATTAATATAAGAAGGTAAACCACAAAATCTCACAAGTATGACTTCCTAAACTGAGCTGAGCATGACCTGAACAACAACAATAACAGTAGATATATAATGGGTGAAGAAGAGTTCACAAGGCCTCATTCCCACTCAAGAAACTATAAGAAAGGAAGGAATGGTGAAAGTGAGAGAGCTGGTCTTCCCAAATTAGTAGTAGTTATCTAATTCCATATGGTAAACCCTAAAAAACATACAAATGAGTAACATACAGATTGAGTAGGTTCACTTTATGTAGTCATGAGTGTGTGTGTGTGTGTGTGTGTGTGTGTGTGTGTGTGTGTGTGTGTGTTTGGGTGTGCTTGGGTCTCTGTGTGTCTATGTATGTATAACAACAGTTAATGAAAAATGGGTCATAGTAGATCAATGGAAGAGAACTGAAGACCCAGAAATGAACCCACACACTTATGATCACTTGATCTTTGACAAAGGAGCGACAACCATCCAGTGCAAAAACAGATAGCCTTTTCAACAAATGGTTCTGATTCAACTAGAGGTCAGCATGTAAAAGAATGCAAATTGATCCATTCTTATCTCCTTGTACTAAGCTCAAGTCCAAGTGGATCAAGAATCTCCACATAAAACCAAACACACTGAAACTAATAGAAAAGAAACTGGGGAAGACCCTTGAGGACATGGGCACAGGAGAAAATTTCCTAAACAGAACACCAGTAGCTTATGCTCTAAGATTAAGAATCGACAAATGGGACCTCATAAACCTACAAAGTTTCTGTAAGGCAAAGGACATTGTCAAAAGGACAAAATGGAAAACAACAAATTGGGAAAAGATCTTTACCAACACTACATCCAACAGAGGGCTTATATCTAAGATATACAAAGAATTCAAGAAGGTAGACTCCAGAAAGCCAAATATTCCCCTTAAAAATGGGGTACAGAACTAAACAAAGAATTTTCACCTGAGGAATATCGAATGGCTGAGAAGCACCTAAAGAAATGTTCAACATCCTTAGTCATCATGGAAATGCAAATCAAAACAACCCTGAGATTTCACCTCACACCAGTCAGAATGGTTAAGATCAAAAATTCAGGAGAAAACAGGTGCTGGCAAGGATGTCGAGAAAGAGGAATACTCCTCCACTGCTGGTGGGATTGTAAGCTTGTACTATCACTCTGGAAATCAGTCTGGTCGTTCCTCAGAAAACGGGGAATAATATTTCCAGAGGACCCCGCTATACTATTCCTGGGCATATACCCAGAGGATTTCCCAGCATGCATTAAGGATACATGCTCTACTATGTTCATACCAGCCCTATTTATAATAGCTAGAAGGTGAAAAGAACCCAGATGTCCCTCAACAGAGAAATGGATACAGAAAATGTGGTATATATACACAATGCAGTACTATTCAGTCATTAGAAACAATGAATTCATGAAATTCGTAGACAAAAGGATGGAACTGGAGAACATCATCCTAAGTGAGGTAACACAGTCTCAAAAGAACACTCATGGTATGCATTCACTGATAAACGGATATTAGCCTAGAAGCTTGGAATGCCCAGACACAATTCACAAATCAAATGATGTCCAAGAAGAAGGAAGGAGTGGCCTCTGGTCCTTGAAAGGCTCATTGCAGCAGTGTAGGGGAATAGCAGGACAGGGAAGTGGGAAGGGGTGGATTGGGGAACAGGGGGAGGGAAGAGGGTTTATGGGACTTTCAGGGAGTGGGGATCCAGGAAAGGGAAAAATCACTTGAAATATAAATAAAGAGTATATCTAATAAAAAATGGTACATAAATTACAAATAGAACAAGGAGTAGTATATTAGGGGGTATGTAGGTAGGAAATGGAAGAGGGAAATGTAATTATATTACTATCTCAAAGGTAAAAGGAGATATGAATCAATAAAATCCTTAAAAAATTACTGACATATATGTGAATGTTCATGTGTTTTCAGGAAGCCTGAAGGCAGCATCAGAGTCTTGGAGGTGAAGATAATGGCATTTATTTTGAGAGATCTGACAGGTTCTGGAAGCTGAGACCAGGGCCTCTTTAGTAGCAACAAATACTTTCAACCACTGAGCTCTTTCTCCAGGCGTATTTTTTAAAAATAATAACAATAGAGGTACAAAAAACATCTTAAAAGTGGGTCAGAAGGAATACGGCACATGCAAGATAGGAAGGCAAGCAAATATGAGAAAAGAAGTTTTGAAGCTGTACCACTTTGAGTCTAGATCAGGAAGTAAAGGAACAGATAATAGAGAGGGGACGTTCTTCAAGTAGCAAGTGTATTTGAAATATTTTCTAAGTAAGGCAACACTCACAATGTACTGGACACAAGTGAAAGTAGGCAACAATATTCTGAATGAATAGGAGAGAAACTGGGCTTTTTATGAGCCTGTGTAATCTCGACCTTTCCAGAGGGGTGTTGAGTCCAAATGTGTCATTTGACACGGGTTTTTCAGTTCTCAGGAAACTAAGTTAACACTGGAGCTAGCATAATAAAGTTCATGGCTATTACTATTGATTTATATACATTATAAACAAGAGTATTTAAAATAATCTAATTCAAAATTAAAAGCCTATAATTACAATATAAGAGATATATTTTGATCCCAAAATCCTAAATCTTTTTTGTGGGGAGCATATCATTTTTCATACAACAGGGATAGAATGAATGAAATCAGATATGGTGGCACATGCCTATAATAGCAAAAATAGAAGGCATACAGTCAGGAACCTCATGAATCTGAGGACAACTTGGATACAAACTATAGAATTCTACCTCAAAATAAATAAGAAAAAAAGAGCTAAAAATATAGGTCAGTGTTAAAATTCTTGCCCATCATATGCAAGATCCTGGACCCAGGCAATCCAAACTTGTCATGCTAATCCATCCATCCTGAATGCATGAACTAAAGAGACAAATATTGATGGGAATAAAAGAAAGAGAATGTGTATTTAATGTGGCTACATTGGGAAGAAGGAAATAATAAACAGGTCTACAGATCCCTTCAAGTCTGTCTGGGACACTGATAATATGATTTAGGTTTAAATAGAGAGAAAAGGGTATACATAACTAATTCAGTCTCCATCAAGATGTCCTGCTGTCTATCATTGTCTCTGTTCTTATCACTTTTGAAGAAAGGTGGTCTGATAACTTTATAAGAACTGTGTGAAATATCTTCCTAGAGGACAATTTTATCCCCTGAATGACAACAGGCTTCAGCTTTTCTCTTTCCCATCATGAGATTCCTAAGGAAATTTTTATTTATCTGGGATTTAAAAAAAATAGTTTCTTAGCTAATTAGAGTAGAACATGTATCTTCTTTTAGAATAACTTTATGCCTGCCAAGATGGTGCTAGAAGTTATCAATTCAGTATGTGCATATATGTTGAATACCAGCTTTGGTAAGTCATGGTAAATTGAAGAAGGGTGTAGAGTCAGTGATTGATCACTCAGCAGACCTTTCTCTGGGGGATTAAGGGTTGATTCACTGAGGTCAGTGAATGTTTCCATAGGACTATCAAAATCTTTGTGGCTGGTGGAAAAAAAGACAAATGATCTCACACACACACACACACACACACACACAAACCACACGTGCTTGATGGATGAAACAAGGCTACATGCAACAACTTCACAAATTACACATACATACACTTATGCATAAATACATACATACATACATACATACGTACATGCATACAAATTCACAGACTGGATATCTACAACTTTACATACATACACATGAATACATTTAGTGGATGGAGGAAATCTTCAACAACTTTATTTTTTGCCCATAGCTTATATATCCTAGAAAAATATTTCAAGCATTACAAAAGTACAGTGTGGTTACATTATATTAAGTGATCAACTACAGTTAGTAAATGTAGAAAAACATGTTTATCAATACCCTTACATGAATAAACATTATGCTGTGCAGGCAAAACAACAGCAACACAAAAACAACAAATTATTCCCAAGAACCTACAACCTACATATATTCATAACTAAGTAACTTCTTATAGATTACCAAATATAAACAGCAAGGTAATTTTTTTCAGTCTGTTTCTCTTAGTAGGCTAGAATTTGCAGTATAAAGGAAGGATCAATTATTTTATTATAGATTTTTAAAAGTAATCTTATAAAAAAAATCTTAAGAAAATCACAAATCTAAACGTTTATATAAAATCATTTATTTCTACTTTAAATCTTCAGGGTATACATCTACTCATGAACAATTTTTATTAAATTATACAAGAAAGCTGAGGGTAAAGATGGGTACAAAAATCATTTATCACCTTGATCATCAGCCCAGCTATAGCAAGAAAGATGTGTCAGTTGGTGTTAGTCAGGCTATTGTTTTTGTTCCCTGACCATAAGAATCATCCCATGCTCAAAAATCAAAAGTGTGCCTTTCTTAACTACAAATTATTATCTAAGATCTTCTACATCAAAGACAATAGCAAAACACCTTAACCTAACTTTAACAGTCATTGCTAACAAGCTACATCTGTAAGTTCTTTCAGAGTTTAATGGATGAATAATAAATCTGTTTCAGCAGCAATGTTTGAAAAAGATCCATCATTATTACTGTAAGCACCAATGTGATTGTCTAATAAGTGGCTTGAACCCCCCCTTAGAATCTTCATACAAGTCATAGTATGAAAGATGGCAGCAAGTGGAGCAAATCTTGACAACAGCAAGAAGTCCTCAGGACACATTGTTCTCAGGGTTCTACTTTTCCAAGGTACACCCATCGTGATTGTGATAACAGGTGGATTGCATCTGTTCTTCCATTCCTCTTGCACAACCTAAGAACATGTAGAATAGAAGTGAGTTCTCATAAAAGTAAATATTGTGTTATATCGAATAAACTTTAATATAGCTTATATATATATATATATATATATATATATATATATATATATATATATATATATATATATATATATATTGATTAAAAGTCTTTGAAGACCAGGTTCACAGTGATTCTGAGACTACATAGGTCCCATGGCAAGTTTCTGTTAGAACTTAAACTTTTGAATTTTGAGACTTCACATTCAGAATTTCAGACATCACCTTTCAAATTAGACTGTGATTAGAAATTATGAAATCAGACTATTTTCAGTCCATGCTATATTTATTTTGAAATTTTGTTAAAATAATAGTATTAAGGATAATACAAAGCTAGTTTTGACAAATGTTTTAGAAGTTTGAAAAGACTGGAAAAACAGTGTATGTTTCCAACCTCACTTAATGCCTCCTCCTCTTCATCATGCTGATAGTTTTCTGTAGTCTCACTACAGTAGTCGTTTTGTACCATTAAGACAAGAGACTATATATCTCCCAAGAACTTCCATTTTCCAGACCCTATAACTGATTCATAAATATTCATTTAAAGTAACAGTTTTATATATGTAATAATATTTCCCCTCAAAATCCATATTGACATAACTAAATGATTTGCGGCAATCATAAAGACTTATGCTAAACCAGTAAAGAGTGGCAATAGTTTGAACCAAAAGATTTGACTCCTACAAAATAGACATGTAGTTCTTTCTTAGCAATTCTATGTAGCTAATAACATATAATATATTTTGCATATTTATATGTGTGGATAATTAAATTATATTAGGCTATAAAGTCTATAAATCAATTTATAGCTTTTCAGATTATTTTTCTCTTAATGTAATGCAACTAAATACAAAATTATATGTTTTCATCTAAAATTATCATGAAAAAAATCAAATAGTAATCATTTTTGTTATAGATTTTGAGATTATAATGAAAACTGAAGTTTTATATATTGACTCTGAATAAAATGATACCATAATTTTTCTTTCTAAATATATTTGAAAGATTTATCAATATCTTATATTTAGCTGGCATATAGATCCTTGGTTAAAAAAACTTTGGTATTTATAAATTTATCTATTTAAAAGAACTAATACTCATAAATACAATGGTTCGGCATGAGGGCCAAAAAACACTACTTGAGCCAATCTGCAAAATAAAAAGTTGAGGATAGGAAGAACAAGTTGATGTGCTTCATTTTAACCTCACGATTTAGCATTCTTTAGAATTTGTTAGCATTTTACACTGATTGAATTAAATGTTCTTATCATTATATTGTTGAACATAACTGTTTGTTAACTGATTCTTGGAATCTAAATCATTTCATTTCCTTTCGCCTTACTATTCAATGTTTATATTCAAACCCTGTCCCAATGTATATATATTTTTTCTTCTCCTACAGCTATTTTGTGACAGTGAAGAAGTGATACACACTTCAGAGAATGTGGACTGGGAAGACAGAACTGTTCCTGGAACATTGGTTGGAAATGTGGTCCATTCAAGGATTACCAGTCCTCTGCGTCTATTTGTTAAACAGCCTCCAGGCCCAAAGACAGCATATGCAGACAACGTAAAAAACTTTTGGGATTGGCTGACAAACAGAACAGAAATTCAGGAGCAACTAGCAAGAACTAAAAGACGGCCAATAGTGAAGACAGGAAAATTTAAGAAAATGTTTGGGTGGGGTGACTTCCAATCTAACATTAAAACTGTCAAACTTAACCTGCTCATCACAGGAAAAATTGTCGATCATGGAAATGGAACATTCAGTGTTTACTTCCGACACAATTCTACAGGCCTGGGCAATGTTTCAGTAAGCTTGGTACCTCCCTCTAAAGTAGTAGAATTTGAAATATCCACCCAGTCTACCTTGGAGACTAAAGAATCCAAATCTTTTAACTGCCATATTGAGTATGAAAAAATAGATCGGGCAAAGAAGACTGCTTTGTGCAATTTTGACCCATCCAAAATCTGCTACCAGGAGCAGACTCAGAGTCATGTATCGTGGTTATGTTCCAAACCATTTAAGGTCATCTGCATTCACATTGCCTTTTACAGTGTTGATTATAAACTTGTACAAAAGGTTTGTCCTGACTACAATTACCATAGTGAAACACCATTCTTATCTTCTGGATAAATTTTTCTCAGTAAAAGAAATGAAATATTCATGTCACTTTACCTAGAATGCCATAAAACAGGCCCAACTTTCCATGGGGGAAAAAAAACCCTTCTATTTCTGGCAGTGGACTATAATTCCTTGTCCAGATTTCAAATTAAAAAAAAAAATGTTAAGTGCATTTGTTTTGGTGACAAGTACCCTGATCTGAAAAGTTAAACTGGTTGTGAAACCATCCTTTT
Source organism: Apodemus sylvaticus (assembly GCF_947179515.1). Classification (NCBI taxonomy): domain Eukaryota; kingdom Metazoa; phylum Chordata; class Mammalia; order Rodentia; family Muridae; genus Apodemus; species Apodemus sylvaticus. Next base: position 2,079,435 of record NC_067476.1, read on the forward strand.
CATGTAAGATGAATGAAAATGTTGCTTCTCTGTAAGAAGCATCAGCAGGAGCCATGTATAAAGGGAGAAATAAAATTGTACAAGGAATAAGCCCGCCTTCAAAATGTTTTGGAAGGTTTGCTTAGAAAGAGTAGGTTCAGTAAAGTAACTGAAAAGATGATACTTAAGAGATGGATTGTGATTCTGGTGTTGAACCCTTTTTAAAAATTACTATCTCTTGGTGCTGATTTTAATAGCTGCAATGCCTCAAGAGAATCAAACACAGTAACAAACTGAGCAGTCTATGGAAAAAGTGCCTTAAGCACTTTACTATCATGATTCATATTTGAGTAGTATTGGAACATACCACTTGGCTATTAGATAAGCAAATGTGGGTCTAAGTCAACTCAACAACAATGAAGATGTTATTTTTAGACACTTCAATGCTGTAGGATTATTTTTAAATTCTTATACATATTAAAGTTTAGGACTCCAATCCCTTTATTTAATAGTACAATTTTATATATACATTTGTGGAACAATTTTAAAAATGAAAGAAAGTATTTCTGGGCATAAAATTCCACAGTCACAGGCTCATTGTGTGGCTTCAGATTAGTTTTGTGTGTGTGTGTTTAAGTAATCACCAGAATGGGATTAAGAATGCTGTGTGGAAATGAGTTACATTTGAATATTTACAATACTGATATTTACAATGCTGGTATCGCTGAGCTTTTAAGATTACTCTGTGTCCTCATCTTTGAGACTAGTTGAATAGTCATCTTCATGATGTATCTTGATACTGTATGATAAAAGGAACAGATAAAGGGGAAAAGACTAATAGGACTCAAGACTTGTGGTTATTATCTAGTAGATATTAACTTCTATCTCATCTGTACAATGTTAAACAAGTAAAATGTTCAAATAGGACTCATGGAAGGTAAGTCCTAACAAACAAATGTGCTCTGACCACATTGTTCAGAAAGCCCACATCTCTGTTCTCTACTTTACATCCCTATTCTGTTCTTTTTCTGGAAATATCTAGAGTGTCTTATTTTGTCTTTTGTAAGGTTGTGCCAGGATTGTATATGGTAGTCCATTATTAATATTTCTACTTTAAGACCATTGATTTTGTTGTTGGTAAATAATATTTTGAGACATTTTCTTATGTTCATCTATAAACATCAATAAATACTATTTAGTTTAAAATATATGTGAGCATATATACTAAGGATTCTCTGTATGCAAATGAAGTATTGTGCATTTTTATGTAAATAAAATAATTTGCAAGTTCTTCACATAACTCTAGTTAGCTGTTTTTTTAAGTTTTTCCTTGCTTTTTCCTCAGTTTTCTCTCTTTCTTTCTCTTTCTCTCTTCCTCTTTCTTTCTCTCTCTTCCTCTCTTTCTCTCTTTCTCTCTCAGAGTATGTGTGTATGTGAATGTCAATAAAAATATTGAGAATATCTTTGTATATACTTAAAGTAGGACAGGAAGCTATGAAGATTGTAGAAGAAATGGTAACTGAAGAAAAGCAAATAGCAAGTAACAAAAACCCAGGAGGTGCAGCTGATGTTCTGATTGTGTCATCCAAAACATAAACTTAGATTTTAAATTATCCAAGCTCCAAATGTTGAGAGGTATAAATATTTCTATGCAAAGATATAAATTGAAAAATCAATTTTTACAATTTTTTAATTTAAGCATGATTTGGGATTTTTTGAAGTTTCCCATGAGCATATTTTCAAAGTATTGTAGATTGTATGCCAGAACTATTTCTAAGTCATAACTTCATTTCAAACTACATGATCATCAGTGATGGCACTTGGCACAGTATCAGTCAAACTCTATTTCAATATATAAATGCACACATTCCTATTAAAAAACATTGCTGATTTTTAGCCCTGATTTAAGTAAATGGACATTAATATGAGCAAGTATCTTTGTTTTTATATTTTTATTAGATATTTTCTTTATTTATATTTCAAATGCTATCCACTGTCCTCCTTTCCCCTCTGACAAACCCCTATACCATCCCACCTCCCCCTGTTCACTAACCCACCCACTTCTCCTTCCCTTACCTGGCATTCTCCTTCCCTGGGGTAATGAACTTCCAGGGTCAAAGGGACTCTCTTCTAATTGATGTGCAACCAGGCCATCCTCTACTAACTATGTGACTGGAGTCATGGGTCCCTCCATGTGTACTCTTTGGTTGGTGGTTAAGTCCCTGAGAGCTCTGGGATTACTGGTTAGTTCATATTGTTGTTCCTCCTATGGGGCTGCTGTAAACCCCTTAAACTCCTTGGCTCCTTTATCTAGCTCGTCCATTGGTGACCCTGTATAAGGAATTTTCTGATGCAATTACAAACTGTACAAAAATTAAGAAATAAATGCTTTTAAAATTTAGTGTTAAACTAGAAGACAAGCTAATATCAAATATGAAGTATGTAGCATAAGAATACTTCAAAAAGGGCACTGTTAGCTGTCATCTCTATCGTGTTGAAAAGAAGCAAGTAATATTACATCTCCAAAAGAGCAAAAAAAAAAAAAAAAAGCAGCAAGTCTAGCTAAAATGCCTCTCAACTGATTCCTAAGTAGACAGATAACTCAACAAATATTTACAATAGATGTATAAAAGTCATGACCCAAAGGATTGGAATTATCATAAATTGGCATTCAAAATATTCTCCCTATAAAATCTTTAGGATTATCATTTCCCTATGAGTTCAGAATTTTTAAAAACTGAAAATATAGAAAAAGTCACAATGGGATACTACTCAGCAATTAGAAACAATGAATTCACAAAATTTTTAGGCAAATGGTTTGATCTGGAAAATATAATCCTAAGTGAGGTAACCCAGTCATAAAAGAATACACATGGAATGCAATCTCTGATAAGTGCATATTAATTAGCCCAGAAGCCCTGAAGACCCAAGGCACAAATTGCATAACAAATGACTCCCATTAAGAAGTATGGAGAAGGTCCTGATCCTGGAAAGGATTGATCTAGCTTTGGAGGGAAATATAAGGACAGAGAAAAAAAGGAGGGAGGTGATTGGAGAATGGATGGAGAGAAGAAGGTTTATGGGACATATGGGGAGGGGGGATCTGGGAAAGGGGAAATCATTTGGAATGTAAACAAAGAATATAGAAAATAAAAATATTAAAAATAAGAAAAAGTCAAAATGGAGCCATTTTATCCAATGATGCACCTGAATAGCAATTAGTATCAATAGAACATTTCATGTGAAGAAGGTTTAAAATTTATCAGAAACTATTTTATAAAAATGGCTAATTGTCTGTAATAATATTATTGCAAAAAATCTCTGGTTATTCCTCATAAAGAATATCAAAATGCTTCTCTAACCTATATAACAGAGGGAAATTCATGCATTTACTTACAGTAAAATAATAATTAACTGAAAATTAGCTAACCAAACCATCAATGAGTAAAATTGCCAATTACAAAAGATAAGCCACAGGAAGCTTTTTCTTCAAAGCTTATAGGAGGTATTTGTGAATCATTTTATCCTCTGTGTTGAGGTTTCCAGCTCTGGGAACACATCCCATCCTGCTTCATTCTAATCTTTTCCTGCCTCCCCTTCGTTCAGCTTCCCCTTAAAGCATATGCAATCTGTCATCTGAGAGAATGAGTTAAGTCTGGGTGTCTTATACAACACCTGGCTGACTATCTGTAGTAATATAATAGTCAGGTTTCTCCAGATCAAAAAAGCCAATAAGATATGTATAGTATATGCAAGTTATTAAGGGAATTGGCTCACACTATTGTGGGAGCCAGGAAGTCAGAAAAAGCTGGAGCACAGGTGCTATAATTCTTCTGACAGCCACAGCTTACAGACAAAGGACCTGTGTTTTGATAGACAAGGACAGAAGAGAGTGAATGTCTCAGCTAAAGGGAAAACAATTAGAAAGTATCCTTCCTTTGTGGGTAGAACCTTATGTGGTATACAGACACAAATGGAATGGATATTAGTGGAAGTATATCTTTAGTCTTCCCCCACTTTCACATTTAATCTTTCCTGAAGGAGTCTCACTCATCCAGAAATGTTTTACCAATTATTCTAACTATCTGTCAAGATAAAGGTAACATTAAACATTACAAATAAATACTTGATAAGCATGTGTTGCTTTATGTTTTCAATCTCCAATGGGACTTTTAGCCTGCTACTCAATTTGTGTCATATTCAACATGGAGTTATAATTTCTGTCTTATATCATTGATGGAGAAGCAAATAGCACATAGATTGTGATCAGTGATGTGTAACAATAATTTTAAAATATAAACTTTCTTATTTACTTGGCATCTCTACTTATAGGCAATGTACACATATAAAGGCTAGCATAAAAAACTTCATTGTATCTTGCTCCAAAGTTTTATAAATATCAATCAGTGAAAAATCTTTATTAGCACATTCAAAACTGTCTGTGTAAGGAAACAGCCTTGTTGATGTCTTGCCTGTCATTGGAATGACATCTGTTTATGATAATTTTTTATTTATGTGTAAGAGAGAAATTGAAAACTTGGGGATAGAATTTTGCAAGAAAAAAGTCATATATTTTCAAAGGAGGAGTGAGAAAACATCATATTATTAAGCCCGGTTTTCTTTTAATAAGAAATAAAAACTGAAGAAATAATTTTATTTTAAATGTTTAGTAAAGGAATGATTCTTAAAGAACAACCTATGGCCAAATGAAATCTAGGTAATGACAGTATTACCTTTTCCTTAATTTTACTTCAACACAATAACTATAGCCATGTTGCTGAATCCTAGCAGTTACCTTGCTCATTATGACCTTCCTTGCTGTGTTATGTCTACAGCTCTGCAAATGGCAACCTCATCCACAGTCTTATCGGAGAGCATTGAATTAAGATTAAGAAACAATTCTCTTTGAATCCCCACACTTGTGGTATGTTACTCTGTTGCATTCTGTCATAGAAATAAGAGGGCAAATAAACTTTTTAGCCAGAAAAGAAAGAAATGGAAGCAGACAGCAAAAGAGAGCATGCATGGGAAAGGTAAGTCTTTTTTTTTTTTTGATTTTTTTTAATTCGATATATTTTTTATTTACATTTCAAATGATTTTCCCTTTTCTAGCCCCCCACTCCCCAAAAGTCCCATAAGCCCCCTTCTCTCCCCCTGTCCTCCCACCCACCCCTTCCCACTCTGGTTCTGGTTTTGCCCTATATTGCTTCACTGAGTCTTTCCAGAACAAGGGGCCACTCCTCCTTTCTTCTTGTACCTCATTTGATGTGTGGATTATGTTTTGGGTATTCCAGTTTTCTAGGTTAATATCCACTTATTAGTGAGTGCATACCATGATTCACCTTTTGAGTCTGGGTTACCTCACTTAGTATGATGTTCTCTAGCTCCATCCATTTGCCTAAGAATTTCATGAATTCATTGTTTCTAATGGCTGAATTGTGTATCCATTGTGTAGATATACCACATTTTTTGCATCCACTCTTCTGTTGAGGGATACCTGGGTTCTTTCCAGCATCTGGCAATTATAAATAGGGCTGCTATGAACATAGTAGAGCATGTATCCTTATTACATGGTGGTGAATCCTCTGGGTATATGCCCAGGAGTGGTATAGCAGGATCTTCTGGAAGTGAGGTGCCCAGTTTTCGGAGGAACCGCCAGACTGATTTCCAGAGTGGTTGTACCAATTTGCAACCCCACCAGCAATGAAAGAGTGTTCCTCGGGAAAGGTAAGTCTTAACAGTACAAGGGTTTTCTGAGTCTTGAAAATCATGTTATATGCTTTGATCACTTGGATCTGAGCAATTTTCATAGTAGTGCTCTTAAAAATAAATTCTCTTTGTCACTTTCTCTGTGTGAAGCTGAGTGAGTATGTGTGTCTGTGCACGTGCCTGTGTGTACGCACGAGCGTGCGTGCCTGTGAGTGTGTGTGTGTGTGTGTGTCAGACTTTTCCAGGGAAGACAACAAAAAATATGTCATTTCACCACAGAAAAAAATGCACCAATATCCAATTTGATGAATGAGTACATTTTTATTAGGATTACTAACAGGAGTATGAGTGTGTAGTTACATATGAAGAACAGATAAAACTCAAATGCAGCTGAATTTCCAGAAAGGCCATCCTACATCGGTAAAGACACCTAACAACTACACCCTTGATCTCTCTTTATAGCATGCAGTTTCACAGTCTGACTAATTTTTTCTAAAGTTTGAATTCTCAGGCTCCACTCCTAGCAACTTTTGCATTGGTTGGTTAATGGTTCCCAAAAGTCTTGCAGTTTTCTGGTCTCTTGAATTTTATGACACTTTGTTATCCTCCTGGGACTCAGTAGTCTCCCCTTGCTTCCTGGACCAGAAGTTTCAAATCATGGGAATGTTGCAAATTATAGAAAAATGCCATACAGGAACATGTAATTATAGAATTTGAGTTAGACTCTGTCTTGTATTTCTGCCCTTCTTGTGACAATAATCTTTCATCTTGAGATCAAATATGAGAAGGCACTTTGTATCTTGGCAGTAACAAATCCATATAGCCTTTAGTAGTAAGACACAACACTAGTTGCCTTAAGCCACTAGCCATTTTTGTTTTAGAACAAAAATGGCAGAGAACAGATGAGAAACAGAACAAAGGCAAATATCAAGACCCAAAATGGAACAAACATATTTATATTATACTAAGATTAATATTTAAACTATTTTTGTTATTCTTAACATAAGAATGTTGAGAATTTTTATACTAAAAGATAAATTTAAGTAACAAAAATAAATGGTAAAAGGAATGCAATCAGTGGGGGGAAATCAGTAAGCAATAATATAACATAGAGATCATGTATCAGTAGCAGACTATAAGCTCCTTTACTGTAAAAAAAAAAGTGGTAGCACAAGAATCACATTTTAGTACACAGACTGTGTGTTATAACTTACATTCTCTCAAATAATTTGATATTATATTTAATAAATAATTGAGGCATCAGTTTGGGTAGTTAAACCTCCAATTTCCCAAATTATATTATTTTAAAATACTCTTTGTACTATAATTACTAGAAAATTTGAATAGAGAAAAGTTATTGTTATTTTGCCAAGGACAATTCTGACTGTTGAATTCTGCAAGTGAATTATTCTCCTGTGTCATGTGAAAACAAATGCCCCTTCCAAATGACTGAGACTCTTCTCATTTGTCAACTATTGATCGCCTCCCACAGTCTCTCTTCTTAGCCTCACGATTCTTTAGAGGTTAAACCAATGAAGCCAAATCCCATTTATTCTTCCTACTTTGTCTTCTTGTATCACAATCCATAAAGCAGAGCAGCCAACCACTCACTCATCTTTAGTTAGTAGCAAGGTGGCAGACTAAAGGGAAAGTTGTCTGAGTATTTCTTTATGGGTCAGAATAAAAATTACAACTTAAATGCATCTACTGAATACATTTTTAAAAATTATCCCCTTTTAGTTTAGTATACAGCCATACCAGCAATGTCCCTTGTTTTCCATAATAGGCAAAGAGTAAGAAAGAATCCTAATTGCCATCACCACAATATATGTGAAACAGCTACCAAGTAGGTTAAAAGATAAAAAGTAAAGACATTTTGAAAGTCTCATTTTTATGAAAGAGTGGACAAGGTTGAAAGTCAAAGAAAAAAGCTACCACACACAAAGACCATACTTATTCCTAAAGTTTATTATCAATGTGTCCCTATTTTTATTATATTGTTTACTCTTGAGATTATATGATTTCATCATTTTCCCATTCCCTTTTATCCACTCAAATCCTCCCATATACACTCCTTGTTCTTTATAAATACATGTGTATGAATACATATGTGCTACTTAATATAACCTGCTTAGTCAGTATGTTACTTGTATGTGTGTTTTCAGAACTGACGACTTGGTTTTGGATAACTAACTGATATTCTGTTCCCTAGGAAAGACTATTTCCTCTACTGTGGCCATTTCCTAGTTACCTATAGTTCTTTGGATAGGGTTGAAACCTCATGGTTCCCTCCATTTGGCGTATCTATTTTTGTTGTTCTTGTTCAGTTCAAGTTTAGGCAATCATTTTTGTGAGACTTCACAGAAGTATCTTCTGACACACATTCTGCAAACGATGTACCCCCTATGTCATGAGAAAACAAATGGCTCTGTTTACTAGGAGACAGTTTGATCCTGTCTCTTACAATAATTCTTTCCTTACTGCAGAGTTCCCTGAACTTTAAGCGCTGGAGTGCTTTGTAGATGTTTCTTTTGTTTTTCTTTGTTCTTTTCTATATTCTTTGTTTACCTTCCAAATGTTTTCACATTTCCAGGTTTCCCCCTCCCCATATGTCCCACAAGACCACTTCTCTCCACCTATATCCCAATCACGCCCCTCCCATTTCTCTGTCCTGGTACTCCCTTAAAATGCTGGATCAAGCCTTTCCAGGACCAGGGCACTCTCCTTCCTTTTTCATGGGAATCATTTGATATGCTAATTGTATCTTGAATATTCAGAGCTTCTGGGCTAATTAACATCCACTTATCAGTGATTGCATTCCATATGTATTCTTTTGTGATTGAGTTAACTCACTTAGGATATTTTCCAGTTCCAACCATTTGCCTAAAAATTTCATGAAATCATTGTTTTTAATTGCTGAGTAGTATTCCATTGTGTATATATACCACATTTTCTGTATCCATTCCTCCATTGAGGGACATCTGGGTTCTTTCCAGTTTCTGGCTATTATAAATAAGGCTGCTATGAACATAGTGGAGCATGTATCCTTATTACAGGCTGGGGAATCCTCTGGGTATATGCCCAGGAATGGTATAGTGGGGTCCTCTGGAAGTATCATTCCTGTTTTCTGAGGAATCACCAGACTGATTTCCAGAGTGATAGTACCAGTTTACAATCCCACCAGCAGGGGAGGAGTATTCCTCTTTCTTCACATCCCTGCCAGCACCTGTTTTCTCATGAGTTTTTGATGTTAACCATTCTGACTGGTGTGAGGTGAAATCTCAGGGTTGTTTTGATTTGCATTTCCATGAAGACTAAGGATGTTGAACATTTCTTTAGGTGTTTCTCAGTCATTTGAAATTCTTCAGGTGAAAAATCTTTGTTTAGCTCTGTACCCCATATTTTAATAGGGTTATTTGGTTCTCTTGGGTCTAACTTCTTGAGTTCTTTGTATATATTGGATATTAGCCCTTTGTCGGATGGCCGTCTTGCAAAAGCAATCTACAGATTCAACGCGATCCCCATCAAAATCCCAACTCGGTTCTTCATAGAGTTAGAAAAAGCAATTCTCAAATTTATCTGGAAGAACAAAAACCCAGGATAGCTAGAACTATTCTCAACAGTAAAATAACTTCTGGGGGAATCAGTATCCCAGACCTCAAGCAATACTACAGACCAATAGTGCTAATAACTGAATGGTATTGGTACAGTGACAGGCAAGTGGACCAGTGGAATAGGATTGAAGACCCAGAAATGAACCTACACACCTATGGTCACTTGATCTTCAACAAAGGAGTGGAAAAATTCAGTGGAAAAAATATAGCCTTTTCAACAAATGGTGCTGGTTCAATTGGAGGTCAGCATGCAGAAGAATGTGAATTGATCCTTGTACTAAGCTCAACTGCAAGTGGATCAAGGACCTCCACATAAAACCAGACACACTGAAACTAATGGAAAAGAAACTGAGGAAGACCCTTGAGGACATCGGTACAGGGGAAAATTTCCTCAACAGAACACCAATAGCTTATGCTCTAAGATCAAGAATTGACAAATGGGACCTCATAAAATTACTAAGTTTCTGTAAGGCAAAGGACACCATCAAAAGGACAAATGGCAACCAACAAATTGGGAAAAGATTTTTGCAGATGTTTCTGTTGTGACTGCATTTTAAATGAGTGTGGGCTTCAGCAATAGTCTGTCTCTGTTTCAGTGACAAATTTCCTTGATGAGGGGTGAGGACTATCATTGCCTGGGGGTGTATAGTCAAATATTTAAATGTAATTAGGAATCATATGGTTTTGTTAAAGTGGTAGTTGTAGGTTCTTCTCCAGGATCCATGAATTCTCTACCCATGGGTATTTGGCTAGATTTCCAAATGATTTCTCTTTTGTTGAGTGTGTCATAAGTTCAGCTAGATAGCTGCTAGTTACTTTCATAGTGTGCATACTTATACTTCATCTTTAGGGTTTTCATGGCATGCTGTTCATTATGTTTCATAGTCTTCATAGCTGAATAGGACTGCTTGTTACTTCCCTGCTTTCCTCCTTTAAAAGCCTGCAAAGGTGACTTCTGGTACCTTAAAAGCTAGTTCTCAGGGAGGAGTTCCTTCCACTTTAGTTTCTTCAAATCCTCCTGAAGAACAATTAGTTCCATAAAGTTTTTGAACTATTCCACACAAATAACCACTTCTGATGAATTTCTCCCAAATATCCTAACACCATGCCATACATTTAAAATAAAGCATATGCATCCATCTAAATAACTTTGGGTTCATCAGCAATATTGTCACTTCAGGGATAGCATCAGTTATATTTTCTTTAGAGTAGAAATACACTATTTTTCATTTTCTCCTGTTGAAAAGATTCTTTTCTCATATAATATGTCCTGATTACATTTCCCCATCTCTCCAGTTTCTTCCACACCTTATTTTCTTTTGAGATCTTCTCCTTTTCATCTCCCTTTATAAGAACAAGGTTCTAGTAGATAACAATCAAACATGACAAAATAAAATATAATCAGATAAAGCAAGAACCATCACAGTGAGGCTGGAAAAGGCAACCCAACAAAATGAAATGATCCATAAAAGTAGGCAAAAGAATCAGAGAAACACTTTTTCACACACTGAGGAGTTCCACAAAAATAATAAACTGAAATATATAAAATGTATACAGAGGACTTGATGCAGAGTCCTGTAAACTTTGTGCTTGCCACGTCAGTCTCTGAGAGCTCATATACACCTTGTTGAATTAATCAGAATGTCTTGTTCTCCATACCCTACAACTCATATATACTTTCTGGTTCCCTTTTTTTTTTTTGAGGTTCCCTGAGTTCTGAGACAAGGGATTGATAAAGACATCCTATTTAGAGCTATGTTACAACATATATCTCTGTCTCTCTATTTTTCTGCCTCTCTCAGTGTTTTCTCTCTGTCTCTCTCTGTCTCTCTCTGTCTCTCTGTCTCTGTCTCTCTCTCTCTCTCTCTCTCTCTCTCTCTCTCTCTCTCTCTCTCTCTCTCTCTCCATAGTTTCTGGCTGTGAGTCTCTGTAACTATTCCCATCTTCTTCAAAAAGAATCCTCTCTCTGGTGATGGCTAAATAGAACATAAACCTATAAATATGCCAGCATAACATTTGTGTTGTTGATCTTAGCAATTCTGAACTGTAATATGGAATCCCAAAATAGTTTTGATTTGTATTTCCTTGAAATACAAATACTTCAAGATAAAGATATTGAACATTTTGAGAGTTTCTGAGCCATGTAAATTTTCTCTACAGAGAATTCTTTTTTTTTAGATCTGTACCTCAATTTTATTTAGGTTACTAAATTTTTGATAGCTAGTTTCTGGAGTTCTTTATATATTTTGTATACTAATCTTCTACTAGATGTGTGGAGTTGGTTAAAACCTTGTCCCATTCTGTAGGCTGCCACTCTGTCCAAATGAAGGTGTCCTTTCCCTTACACAGATTTTCAGTTTCATAAGTTTCCATTTATTAATTTTTGATCTTAGTTTCTCTGCTATCTGTCTTTCCAGGAAGCCTTCTTCTGTGCCAATGAGTTCAAAGTTATTCTCCACCTTCTATTATAAACACTCAATGTATCTGGATTTATGTTCAGGTCTTTGATCCATTTGGAACTGAGTTGTATGCATGGTCATAATGATGCAACTATTGGTATTCTTCCACTTGCAGACATCCATATAACCAGTACCATTTAGTAAAGATGCTGTCTTTTTTCCAGTGCCTATTTCCTGTTTCTTTATCAAAATTAGGTGTCTGTGTATGGAGTTATGCCAAGGTCTTATGTGATTATCAACATATCTGTTTTATGCCAATATCATGCAGCTTTTATTAGGATAGTTCTATAGTACAACTTAAAATTGGCAATGGTGAGACTTCTAACAGTCCTTTTATTGTTCAAATAAATGTTTTATTTTTCATACAAAGGTGAAAATTATCTTTTGAAGGTCTGTAAATAATGATATTATAATTTTGATAGGGATTATATTGATTTTATAGAATTTACTATTTTAATCCTACAGATCCTTGAGCATGAGAGATCTTTCCATCTTCTGATATCTTCTTCAATTTTTTGCCACAAAGATTTGAAGTTTTCATCATACATGTCTTTTACTTGCATGAGATGAGTTAACTGAAGATTTTTTATATTACTGAATGCTACCCAAAAATTACTGATTTTTTCAACTATTTTTACTATTGTAGATAGGATGATTACTAATTTTTGTGATTTAATTTTTATTTAGCTACTTTTCTCAAAGTATGTATCTGCTGTAGAAGGTCCCTGGTGGCACTTTAATAGTCATTTATATATGATGTATAATCTGCAAATAAAGAAACTCTGAATTATTCCTTTCCAGTTTGATACATTTGCTCTCCTTCTTGTTGCTCTAGCTAAGTCTTCAAGTACTATGCTGAATAGATATGCACAACCTTGCCTTATTTCTGATTTTAGTAGAATTTGTTTGTTTTTCTATATTTAATTTGATGTTGGCTACAGGCTTGCTGTAAACTGCCTTTATTATGTTATGTCCCTTTTATCTCTAATCTCTTTTGCCATGAGAAAATGCTGGATTTTGTCAAATGGATCTAATAAGATAACAATGTGTGTGTGTGTTTTTCTCTGTTTATGGTGAGTTACATTTCTTGTATTTCATACATTGAATCTCACTGTATCTTTTGGAGGAAACATACTTGATCTTTTTGAAGTGTTCTTGTATCTATTTGAAAATATCTTGATAATTTTGCATCTTTGTTTATAAGGGAAATTAGTCTGTAATTCTCTTCCTTTTGGGGATATTCATGAGGTTGGAGTAATTGTGGCCTCATAAATGAATTGGCAATGTTATTTCTGTTTTTATTTTATGAAGTATGGCCATTAACACATTTTGAAAGACTGATAGAACTCTGGTAAAACCATCTGGTCCTGTTGCTGGTTTTTTGTTTTTTTTTTTTTGTTGTTGTTGTTGTTGTTGTTGTTGATGATAATGATGATGATGACGATGGCGATGATGATGATGATGATGATGGTGATGAAAGACTTAAAGACTGCTTCTATTTCACTAAGGGTCACAGGTTTATTCAAATTGTTTATCTGGTCCCAATTTACCCTTGGTAATGGCAGATATCAAAAAAGTTATTCATTCCCTTCAGAGTTTTCTTTTTTTTTCTTTCTTTTTTTTTTTTTAGTTTTTTTTTATTCGATATATTTTTATTTACATTTCAAATGATTTCCCATTTTCTGGCCCCCCACTCCCCGAAAGTCCCATAAGCCCCCTTCCCTCCCCCGTTCTCCCACCCACCTCTTCCTACTTCCCTGTTCTGGTTTTGCCCTATACTGCTACACTGAGTCTTTCCAGAACAAGGGGCCACTCCTCTGTTCTTCTTGTACCTTATTTGATGTGTGGATTATGTTTTGGGTATTCCAGTTTTCTAGATTAATATCCACTTATTAGTGAGTGCATACCATGATTGATCTTTTGAGACTGGGTTACCTCACTTAGTGTGATGTTCTCCAGCTCCATCCATTTGCCTAAGAATTTCAATAATTCATTGTTTCTAATGGCTGAATAGTACTCCATTGTGTATATATACCACATTTTTTGCATCCATTCTTCTGTTGAGGGATACCTGGGTTCTTTCCAGCTTCTGGCTATTATAAATAGGGCTGCTATGAACATAGTGGAGCATGTATCCTTATTACATGCTGGGGAATCCTCTGGGTATATGCCCAGGAGTGGTATAGTAAGATCTTCCGGAAGTGACATGCCCAGTTGACTGAGGAACCGCCAGACTGATTTCCAGAGTGGTTGTACCAATTTGCAACCCCACCAGCAGTGGAAGAGTGTTCCTCTTTCTCCACATCCTTGCCAACACCTGCTGTCTCCTGAATTTTTAATCTTAGCCATTGTATCTATTGCTAGGTCCCTCATTTCATTTCTAATTTTCTTAATTTGGATAATTTATTTCTTCCTTTTAGTTTTCATAAGAGTTTGTCTTGTTGATTTTCTCAAGGAGTAAATCTTTGTTTTCTTGATTCTTTGAATTATTCTCTGTTTCTTTATTGATTTCGGCCACAAGTTTATTTTTATCACTCCTCTTGGGTGTAATTATTTCTTTTTGTTTTGAGGTTTTGAGTACATAAGTTGCTAATATGCAATCTCTCCACTTTTTGTGTGCTATGAACTTTGCATGTAGCACAATTTTATTGTGTGCCATAGTTTGAGGTATACTGTGTATTCAGAAATTATTTCATTTTTTTATTTTTGCCTTGAAATATGTTTCATTCAATAAACAGTATTTAATTTAAATGTGTTTGTAAGCTTTTTGTTCTTTCTGTTTTTGACATCCAGCTTTAATCCATGATGGTCTGATAGGATATAGGAAGTTAGTGAAATTTTCTTTTATCTTTTGAGATTTACTTTGTGTCCCAGTATGTAGTCAATTTTAGAGAAAGTTCCATGAAGTGCTAAGAACAAGGTATACTTTTTTGTGTTTATGTAAAATGTTCTATAAATATTTGTTAAGAACTTTTGACTTATACCATCTTTTAGCTCCAGTATGTCTCTGTTTGGCTTTTATCTACATTACCTGCCCATTTATGACAATAGGAAATTAAAGTTTCTCACTCTTAGTATTGATGGTTAATACATGATTTAATCTATAGTGGTGTCTTTTTTTATAAACTTGGATACCTTTTTATTTGGGGAATGGATGCTACATGAAATGTCATCTTGACAGGTTGATAAATTTTTCTTTTGATGAGTGTGTGGTGTTCTTCCCTATCCTTTTTTATTAGATTTGATTTGAAGTCTATTTTGTTATATATTAAGAGGGCTCCACCATCTTGCTTTTTGATTCCATTTGTCTGGAATATCTTTTTTCAACCATTAAGGCATAAGTAGTATCTATCCTTCATGGTAAACTATGTTTCTTGAATACAGCAGTAAAATGGATCCTATTTCACATGAATTCTATTATTCTCCTTTTTATTGTAGAATTGAGAACATTAATATTAATATATATTAATGACCACTGATTGCTGATTCCTGTTATTTTGTTGTTGTTGCTGCTGCTGGTAGTAGTGGTGGTGGTGGTTTGTGTATGAGCATGTATGCTTCCCTTTTATTTTCCTTATTAATTTCTTCTTTTTACACTCCAGATATCATTCCCCTCCTGGTCCACCCTCCAACTGTTACAAATACCATACCTCCTCCCCCAACATTGTCTCCCTAAGGATGTGTTTCCACCCCATCCCATGGCACCCCACCCCACCTCACCAGAACTCTAAAATCTGTGGGGCCTCAAGTCTCTTGAGGGTTAGGTTCGTCTTCTCTGACTGAACCCAGAGCTGGCAGTCCTCTGCTGTATATGCGTTGGGGGATTTCATATCATCTGGTGTGTGCTGTCTGGTTGGTGATGCAGTGTCAGAGAGATCTCGGGGGTCCAGGTTAATTGAGACTGCTGAATGCTGGTCTTCCTACAGGATCACCCTCCTTCTCACCTTCTTCCAGTTTTTTCCCTAATTCAACCACAGGTGTCAGAAGCTTCTGTTCATTGCTTGGGTGCAACTATCTGCATCTGACTCTTTCAACTGCTTGTTGGGTCTTTAGGAGGGTAGTTATGAAAGACTCCTTTTTGTGACTGCTCCATAACCTCAGTAATAGTTCAGGCCTTGGTACCTCCCTTTGAGTTGGATCCCAATTTTGGCCTATCACTGGACCTTCTTTTCCTCCTACTATACTCCATCTCTATCCCTGAAGTTCTTTCAGACAAGAACGATTATGGGTCAGAGTTTTGACTTTGGGATAGCAACTCTATCCCTCACTTGATGCCCTGTCTTTTTGCTGGAGATGGGCTCTACAAGTTCCCTCTCTCCACTGTAGGGCATTTCCTCTAGGATCCCTTCGTTTGAGTTCTGAGAGTCTTTCACCTCCCAGGTTGCTGGTACATTCTGGAGGGTCCCCTCAACCTTCTACTTCCAGAGGTTACCTATTTGCATTCTTCCTGATGGCCCTTAGGGCTTCAGTCCTCCCCCCACACACACACACACTACCAGATCATGTTCCCCTCTTCTTACTGTCCCCATCCCCTTTCCATCCCAGGTACCTCACTACATTCCCCCTTATGGTTGCTTTCTTCTCTCTCTCAAGCAGAACTGAGGTATCCTTAGTTGAACTCTTCAGCTTGTTGAACTTTTTGAGTTGTGTGCACTGTACCTTGGGTATTATGTACTTTTTTGGCTAATATCCACTTATTAGTGAGTATAAACCATTCATGTCCTTTGGGGTCAGAATTACCTTACTCAGGATGATATTTTTTAGTTCCATCCTCTTGCCTGCAACAGTCAGGATGTCCTTGATCTTTTTTTTTTTTCAATTGGATAGTCTCTTTATTTACATTTTAAATGTTTTCCCCTTTCCAGGTCTCCTCTTCAGAAAATCCCCATCTCACCCTCCCTCTACCTGCCTCTATAAGGGTACTCCACCACCCACCCACCTACATACTTCTGTCTTCCCCACTTGGCATTCCCCTACACTAGGGCATCGAACACCCTCAGAGCCAAGGGTCTCTCCTCCCACTGATGTATAACAAGGCCATCCTCTGCCACATATGTGGCCAGAGCCCTGGGTACCTCTATGTGTATTCTTTGGTTGGTGGTCCAGTGCCCAGGATTTTTGGGGAGGTCTGGCCTGTTGATACTGTTGCTTCCTCCATGGTACTGCAAAGCCACTCAGATATTTCAGTCTTTTCTCCAAATCTTGCATCGCTAACCCTACTCTCAGTCCAATGGTTGACTGCTAGCATATGCCTCTGTATTTGTCAGGCTCTGGCAAAGCCTCTCATAAAAGGTTTTGCCATATCAGGCTTCCATCAGTAAGCACATCCAAGCATCCACAATAGCACCCTGGTTTGGTGGCTGTATATGGGATGGATCCCCAGATGGGGCAGCCTCTGGATGGCCATTCCTTCAGTCAGTGCTCCATACTTAGTCTCCATATTTCTTCCTGTAAGCATTTTGTTCACCCTTCTAAGAAGCAATGAAACATCCATACTTTGGTCTTCCTTCTTCTTCGAGCTCCTATGGTCTATGAATTGAAATTTGGGCATTCCAAGCTTTTGGGATAATATCCAAAAGGACCTGGAGAGTCCTTTATTTATTTAGTGAGTATATACAATGTGTGTTCTTTTGTGACTGAGTTACCTCACTCAGAATATTTTCAACTTCCTTCCATTTGTCTGTGAATTTCATGAAATCATTGTTTTTAATAGGTGAGTATGAGTCCATTGCGTAAATGTACCTGATATAACTTTGGTATTTGCTATCTGTCTAAGAAATTGTCCATTTCACCCAGATTTTCCAGTTGGGTTGAGTATAGGCTTTTGTGGTAGGATCTGATGAATTTTTGAATTTCCTCAGTTTCTGTTGTTATATCTCCCTTTTCATTTCTTATTTTGTTAATTTGGATACTGTCTCTGTGCCTTTTGTTTAGCCTGGCTAAGGGTTTAGCTATCTTGGTGATTTTCTCAAAGAACCAGCTCCTGGTTTAATTGATTCTTTGTATAGTTCCTTTTGTTTCTACTTGGTTGATTTCAGCCTTGAGTTTGATTTTTTCCTGTCATATACTCCTCTTGAGTGAATTAGCTTCTTTTTGTTCCAGAGCTTTCAGGGGTGCTGACAAGTTTCTAGGGTTTTCTCTGTCCAGGTCCTTTTTGGAGGCACTTAGAGCTGGGTTTTCCTCTTAGCACTGATTTCATTGTGTCCTGTGAGTTTTGGTATGATGTGCCTTCATTTTCATTAAGTTCTTAAAAGTCTTTAATTTCTTTATTTGTTCGTTGACCAAGTTATCATTGAGTAGAGCATTTTTCAGCTTAGTGTTTGTGGGCTTTCTATTGTTTTGTTGCTATTGAAGACCAGCCCTAGTCTGTGATGAGCTGATATGATGCATGGGATTATTTCTATCTTCTTATATCTGTTAATACCTGTTTTGTAACCAATTATAGGTCAATTTTGAAGAAGGTACCATGAGGTGATGAGAAGAAAGTATATTCTTTTGCTTTAGGATGAAATGTCCTATAGATATCTGTTAAATCTATTTAGTCCATAACTTCGGTTAGTTTCAATGTGTCTCTGTTTAGTTTGTGTTTCCATAATCTGTCCATTGATAAGAGTGGGGTGTTGAAGTCTCCCACTATTATTGTGTGAGGTGCAATGTGTGCTTTGAGCCTTAGGAAAGTTTCTTTTGTGAATGTAGGTGCCCTTGCATTTTGAGCATTGAGATTTCAGAATTGAGGGTTCATCTTAGTAGATTTTTCCTTTGATGAGTATAAAGTGTTCTCTTTGAAAACTTTTGATTAAAAGTGTATTTTATTTAAAAAAAGAAAGAAAAGAAAGAAAGTGGATTTTATTTGATATTAGAATGTGTATTCCAGCTTGTTTCTTGGGACCATTTGTTTGGAAATTTTTTCCAGCCCTTTATTCTGAAGTAGTGCCTGTCTTTTACACTGACCTGTGTTTCCTGGGTCCTTTTCATGTATCCAAGATTGGTAAAGATCATTTCCTAATCTGTTGGTTACCTTTTTCTCCTTTGCCTTACAGAAGCATTCTAATTTTATGAGGTCCTATCTGTCGATTCTTGATATTAGAGCATAAGCTATTGGTGTTCTGTTCAGGAACTTTTCCCCAGTTAAGAGCACTGACTGCTCTTCCAAAGGTCCTGAGTTCAGTTCCCATTCCCCTGTATTTCTTTATGGGCATTATTTATATGCTTTTTAAAGTCTTTCTCAGCATCATGAGATGTGACTTTAAATCAGAGTTTTGCTTTTCTGGTGTGTTGGGGTATCATCACACCTGGGAGACCAGTTTCTCTTGGAGGTATTTGGATATGGAGCACTGTGACACAGGATCAGCTCCCAGAACAAACTGAAAACAGAAGTCGATGACCAATTTTTAAACAAAGAACTTCTGGTAGAATAAATATCCCGGACCTCAAACAGTACTACAGAGCAATAGTGTTAAAAACTGCATGTTATTGGTACAGTAACAGACAGGTAGATCAATGGAATAGGATTGAAGACCCAAAAATGAACCCACACACCTATGGTCACTTGGTCTTTGACAAAGGAGCTGAAAGCATCCAGTGGAAAAAAAATAGCCTTTTCAGCAAATGGTGCTGGCTCAATTGGAGGTCAGCTTGCAGAAGAATGTGAATTGATCCATTCTTATCTCCTTGTACTAAGCTCAACTCCAAGTGGATCAAGGACCACCACATAAAACCAGACACACTGAAACTAATGGAAAAGAAACTGGGGAAGACCCTTGAGGACATGGGCACAGGGGAAAAGTTCCTGAATAGATCACAAATACCTTATGCTCTAAGATCAAGAATTGACAAATGGGACCTCATAAAATTACTAAGTTTCTGTAAGGCAAAGGACACCATCAAAGAAGAAAGAAAGGTCCCTGATCCTGAAAAGGCTTGTTCCAGCATTGTAGGGGAATACCAGAAGAGAGAAGTAGGAGGGGGTTGATAGGATAATGGGAGGAAGGAATAAGGCCTAGGGAACTTATGGGGAGGGGGGAACCCAGAAAGGGAAAATCATTTGGAATGTAAACAAAGAATATAGAAAATTTTTAAAAATTATAATAAAAAAGAAAAGAAAAAACAAACAGTAGAATGCCTTCCTGCCACACCACCTCCAGTAGATTCTGTGTGACAGGTTCCACAGACTGAGGTGTTAGACTTCTGCAAGAGGAGGTCTCCTGGAACCGATTGTGGAATTCTCTAGCCAGAGAATAATTTTGAGCTGTAATTCTCATGGCAGTTTGCCTGCTTTGGTTTTCCCCTATTCTATCTCTATATTCATGAGATCTTCCTGCTAGCCTGGGCCACGAGTATCCAAGCGAGAAAGTTGAATGAAAATTCATTCTTTGAAATATAGTCACTGGACATGACCTCTTTTCTTGGAATTTCAATGATTTGCTTCATAATCAGTTACATAACTATAACATAATACATTGTTAAAATAACCTTCCAACAACATCTGAATTTGTATGGCTATGTGTGTAGATGATGTTGGTTCTGACATTGTGGTATGGAAAGCATTGTTTAAGTACAGTTTTAAAGTGAATTTTGAGGAGCTTTAAAGAGACAGAAACGAGATGTTACATAAGGATTACTCACAAAAATTCCTTAAAGTAATCAGGACCTAGGGGCCATAGCTAAGTGTTCTTGAGAACTTTTGAACTCTTGAAAGTTTGTCATTAACTTCAGGTGATTTTATGTAAATTTATTATGATCAAGGAATGTGATGCTTCATGCGTGATTTTCTAAATTCATACATGATGGATTTTGTATCTTCTTCTGCCAAATGCTTATGATAATTGTTTTTTTTTTGTAATTGCTTCACTGGATACATTTCTTAGAATTGTAATGCCAATTTTTTTATGTATAAAAATCCTTGCTTGCGAGCTGCAAAAATACATTTAGATTCAAACCACCTCAGTGTTTGTTTCTGTTTGTCCTTCGCTGAACCTGTGCCTTTCCTGAATACCAAAGCCCTGATTCTATCTCTGTCATGACTCCCCCTGGCTGGGTCAGTCCGTGGCAACCTCCCATATTCATTATTAGTATTAATATTATAAACTACATATTCAATTAGTGAGTCACCAAATTCAGGGATATCCAAAACAACCCTGAACAAAGAAACCACTGCTGATATCACCAAAGTACACATTGATACAATGAATAGAATTTTCAGAGTCAGAGACATGCATTTTCAGCTATCTGGCTTTTTTTTCTGGGAAGGGGGTTATTTTGTTTTGTTTTGTTTTGTTTTTCACAAAGAGGCAAAAAATAGACAATGATGAGAACATAGCTTTTTAAAACTATTGTTCTGGTCAAACTGAACATCTATATTAAATGAATGAATTCAGTGTCTAGTCTCTCAATATCCCCAAAATTCAATATCAAATTGATCAAAGACCTAAACTTAAACACAGATACCCAGGATGTGATAGATGAGTAAGAAATATAATTGAATTTTTATGCACAAAAAAAGAACTTTCTGAACAGGACTCAGATAGGACCAGATCAAGGAAGTAGGGGTTTGGGCCAGTCTGAACTCAAAACCCGAGTTTCCCTCTAATTAGCATTTGTTGTCAGCTCTACAAAATACAGAATGATGTAGGAGACACATCTTGGTATGGCTGTAAGAGAATTTCCAGAGAATATCTGAAAAGTAAAGATTCACCCTGTAGTGGCAGATTAATTTGATGGATTTTTTGGGGACCAGGCTGAATAGAACGTGGAAAGGGGAAAAAAAGTTGAGGCTCAGCATCCATCTTTTTCTACTTCCTTCTTCAATGAGACTTGAACAAGGAGCCACTGACTACAGAACGGATTCTATTGAACCATAAGCCAAAATTAACATTTCCATTCTTAAGTCGGAGGGCACTAATAAACTGCTAAATATGTTTATACTCATCAGAATGCTTATTTTCAGCCAGGAAGGGACTGTTTGGGCACTATTCAGAATAGATCAAGAAGTGGATCAGGCAACACAAATTGGCAATGTTACACATGTAATAATTGTGTTTCAAAGATGAAGAAGTAAGGGTCACAGTGGCTAGTATCAAGGTCTCAAAATGTTCCTGAAGCTAGACAGCATATGACAAATTTAGATTCTGTGCAAAGAGGCCCTGAAAGGGCTTGACCTGTAGCTGAGAATTACGAAGTAATAATAGTTTACTTGTACTTATAAGTCTATAGGGTATCAAGTCAGGGAAAATGCAATCAAAAGAGAAATAGTCACAGGTACAATAGGTAGCAGAGCTGAAAGACCCTGAACCTTTGGAACTAAGATGATTCCAGAATAAGCTTCAGATAAAGGATAAGCTACACAGTTTTGTTTTTGATTTATTGTGTCTGTTTCCTTCTATATTCTATTCTTTTTTTCTCTCCTCTTTGTATTTCATTGTAGAACAGCAATGTTGGGTCTATGTGTTTATATATTGTTACTATGTATTTTGTTTAATTTGTAAAGGGTTCACAGTTAATAAATTACCCAGACCTTCAGAAGAGACCTTTGACTTTTGAACAATGTTATAAATACAAATAACTATGGGAACTTTTGACGTTGTAATGAATGCCTTTTGTTTTTTGAGATGATCATTCTTCCAGGGGCATAAGTTTATGGTTTGTATGTGAAATATCTACTATAGGCTCATGTGGAAATTTGATACTCAGCTAATTGAACTCTCTTGGAAAGTTGTGAAACTACTAGAAATGGAGCCACAGTAGAGCATTGGTGTAATACAGGTGGGGTGGGGGCATGACTTGAGATTTTATAGCATGAGATTTTTCCACTTTCTCTGCTTTCTGATTTGGATACAGTGTGACCACCTGACTCATCATCTGCTTCCTTCCCTTTCCCAACATATTGAACTCTACTTCTTCTTAAATTATGATTCAAAATAAACTATTGTGCTTCTTTTGGGAGGGTATTATCTCAAGTTAATGATAAAAGTAACTAACCAGAGTTTAATACAAGAAGAAAGTTGTAAGCTGAGGTGTCCTAAACTTATAAGGAATATTAATAACTAAGATACAAGGCCAGTGTGGCCAGTACATAGTGGACAGAATGTAAAAGGGCAAAAGATAGCAAGAAAGTGAATATGCAGAACATGGAAAGTCAAATTCAGGACCTTAATGCTATGCTCAGAATAATAACAAATTATAGATATCCTTAAGCTAGAAGGGCAGAACGTAATCATTTATATTTTGCAATGACTGGTGAAGTTTCTGTGAAAAGAATGATCTCGTTAAGGGTTAATCACATAAAAAGCAAGTCAGCTAGGAAGCTATTTCAAAACAGAAGAAGCAAATAATTGCTAACAATAAACATAGAAAGAAGCAAATGGACCTGAGAGATATTTGGGAGGAACTGTCATTAAAATTTCATGGTGGATTAGACACAGGCATTGAAGAGGTAAAGATTCTCTGTTTTTTAACAGGAGCAACCCATTATTTGAATATATCATTCACTCAAAGAACTCTAAAATACTCTAGTACTCATCTTTTTATTGTGACAAAATTCTCCACAAAAGAAACTTAAAGGAGGGGGAGGAAAATATTTTGGCTTATGTCTTAAGAAGTTATGTAGTTCTTAGTGGCAGAAAAGGTTGCTAGTCACATTGCATCCAAAGTCTGCAAGCAGAAAGTAAACATAAAAGCAAGCAGAAAGTAGGCCCAGATAGTAAAACCTCAAGGACCACACACAGAAATCCGCATCCTCCAATGAAATTCTACTCCTAGAAACGTTTCTGCTGTGTCAAAGTTTGTTTCTTTAGCAAGTGGCCACTTGGACAAATCAAATATTCCAATCTTATTTTTTATTTTTATTAGTTATTTTATTTGCATTTAAAATATTATCCTGCTTCCCTGTTTCCCCTCTGCAAATCCTCTACCACAATGCTTCCCCCCACACACCTTGAGCTGGATCCCACTTTGTGCTTGTTGATTGATCTTCTTTTCTTCAGGCTCCTTTCCATTTCCATCCCTATAATTCTTTCAGGCAGAAACAATTATGAGTCAGAGTTGTGACTCTGGGATATGAGGGGAGCATCCAAAATATTCCAATCTTAAGAAGTCAGGCCATGCCCATACTATTAGGGAGAATGGAAGAGACAGAGAGAAAATCGGAGATAATGGGTTATTCTACATATAGTGATCAAGGAAAGCAATCTTGATATCCAATATGTAAATATTGAATCAAGATGAACAACCTACAGTAAGTATGGTACTGGCTTCCTCCTTGATCATCAATTATCCTTGATTACAAGATCCACACTACATCTTATGACCATACCAAAGTATGGAAATGAATCTGATTTTCCTATTTTTTTCTCTTGTGTAAGAAGATATATTGACCTATCTCAAAATAATAAACATTAGGGTCTTATACCATAGGCCATTAATCTCAACCACTTGAAAGATTGAGCCAAGAGGATTACAATTTCAAGACCAACTTGTACAACTTACTAAGGCCCTTTGTCAAAATTCAACTTGAGAAGAGAGCTAGAGAGGTAGTAAGATAATAAAGTGTTTCTTAGCACTACCATAACTGTCAAAAATAAAGAAAATGAAAAGTTAAATAAGCAGAAAGAAAAATTAATAACTAAAAGATTGGTAGAGATATATTAACAATTAAGACTTTTGTATGGTAATTCACAACCATCTATAACTTCACTTCTAATTATTTCAATGTCCCCTTCTTGCCTCTTCAGGCACTGCACACACATAATACACAAGGATACAGAAAGTCAAAACACTTATACACATATGATAAAAACAAGGGCTTTAAAAACAAATGAAAGGAAAAATATTTGAAAGACCATTGTATAATAGGAATATACATGGGAAGAAGCTATTTATGGTTAGAATTATCTTTGAACAATATTTGCAGGCTATGACTAGCTTATTATCCTTATCATAATATCTCCTAGTTTCTATATATTGTAATATTATAGTATAATTTGCTTTTTAAGATTGATTTATGCTCTGCAACATACCAATGAACCACTTTTTGCAATTCCTTAATCACTTATAGTACATACTGGAAGACCACATGTTAATTCTAATACACAATTAGGATTCAAATTCCTGTATTAAATATTGGTTGCACACCTGAACTGTCTATATCCTGACTTCTTCGATCCTTGTTGACTCTCCTATAAAGGGATGCCATGGGATCTTCTGTGTAAGTGAGCCAAGTTATTATAATATCAATGGCAACAGAACCATGCTGAGTCTTCCTAACCAAAGCCTTTTTATTTTTTTGAACCAAGGGAGTGAGGTTATATCTTTGTCATCCAAATACAGAAGACTGGTGCACCCCCTTATAGGAGCAGAAATGACTTCCATAATCCACTAGGGAAGCTGCAAAGTGTAGGCTATCAGCAGGAAACTATCCTTCCTAACTCTAAGAGGATATGACAATGCAGGGCAGAAACATTATAGCTGTTTTCTGCTGACTATGGCACTTATTGGAGGGGATAATTTTGGGTTCATTGAAGCCAGGAGAGATCTCAAGACATATAATAAAAAATCTTAATTTGATTAGCTGTGGCAGATTAGGTAATTGTTGTCCTGCATTCCTGAAGAGAAATTAAAATAATTATTGGAGAACTGTCAGCAGATGATCTGATTATGGAGTAAAACAGACCTTTTCTGGAAAGAATAAGGGATTGGGAGAAATAAAGGTGGGATAAAAAGAAGTGGGCCAATAAGAGGAAGTTGACATAAAGTTGATTCAGGATGACAGTGACTATTCCCATTGCAAGGTCTATTGTACCAAAATGAGCAAGAAGTAACAAGAAGCTACAGTGCATCAAATGAAGGAGACAGGAGTGAATAGAGAATGTAAAGCATTGTATCTGGTTCAGAGTGAAAGAGATAAAGGTTCATTAGAAACTTTTCTATTGCATTTAAAAGAACTTTTTTCAAATGTATCAGGAGCACATAGAGCTGTCAAAGGGAGAGACTGCATGGAACATTTTATTTGTGTGTAGAGTGAAGTTTTATAGGCTAAGAATTCTAAAGATGGGATATAAACATGGGTATAAGGTTAATAAAGAAGAAAGATTGAACAAGGCAAGAAACCAGAGTGGGAGAGAACCAGAATGGATGTTTCTTCAGTTCTCTCTGTCTTTAGGCCCCATTTCAAACCAGTTAGGGTTTGCTAAGGTAAAGCAGTATTGTTTGAGGAGGAAAAAATGTTATTCTTAGCAGCAATCAGATCCAGTTCTTTTACTTTATTTTATTTCATTTTATTTACTTACATTTCATATGCAGATCCAGTTCTTTTAAAATTTGGAATATTGCATTAGTCAAAGTGTTCAGCTGGTCCTGAAGGATGTTAGGCTTATCTGAGCTAGTGAGACAAAGGATAATTGATGCAAAAAGCTTCAGTCCAGTTCTTTTAGTTCTGAGTCCCAAAAGCAATGTCTGCAGTGGTAAGAAAATGGGTGAGATGGATGGGCTATGGGTGATTAGTCCCCTTTTGGAGGTAACCTAAACTGCTTTTAGAAGTTTGTGGTACTGATTTCTTAATAAATGCTTCAAGGGTGATGGAAGTATGATGAGGGAAGCAGCAGTTAGAGTGCCTTAAAAGAGGTTCCATCCAAGTGGAAGATATAGAGCATAAAACAAAAAATAATAACTATAATTTTGTAGGGAGCATTAAGGAACTAAGTTTTATAAAGATAACTAAGGCTAACATGAGTCACTATAACATAAGGTTAAAAGTTAACATAAAGTTAAATGCAACTGTACAACAGGCTGAAACATGTACCAGAGTTCTGTATAAGGATGACTATTATTAGCTATTTGTTCACATAAGACTCTTCTGAAAGGAAGGAGCACCTGTGAAGTTTTATAAAAAGAAGTCAGTTACAATTAGCATCTAAGAAATGAATTTGAACAGACAGTATCTAAGTGATCTTTTTTACTTTCATATATGAAGAACTTTATATATTTGTTTAAAATATTAACAATACCAGATATTATTTAATGAACAAAAACATTTCTCAAGTAAAATGTGATTTTTTTCTTAGAAACAAAATGCTAAGAAAAAATTAAAATTTGGACTATTAATTTAAGTGACCAAATCTAATACTTGAAAGCATCACAATACATATTTTGTTAAGATCAATTTAAAACAAATATAGAAAGTTCATCATACACTCAACCAATAGGTAAAAGATGAGTCAGTGATGTCAAAACTGTCATACGCAGCTTACATATGACAGGAACTGAATGAACAAAAAAAAAAACAAAATCAAAAAGCAAAACAAAAAAATAAACCAAGTCTGTTCTTTCTGCTCATGGACAGATCTCTAGATCATCTCATACTGGGAGAAGTAAGCTTGTTTACAACAATCAAAGACACCAATTAGAGAGTATGAATAATGTTTTAAAGCTGTGACTTTGTTTTTTTTTTTTTTTGTAATTCTTTTTTTTTAATTTTTTTATTCGATATAATTTATTTACATTTCAAATGATTTCCCCTTTTCTAGCCCCCCCACTCCCTGAAAGTCCCATAAGCCCCCTTCTCTTCCCCTGTCCTCCCTCCCACCCCTTCCCAGTTCCCCGTTCTGGTTTCGCCGAATATTGTTTCACTGAGTCTTTCCAGAACCAGGGACCACTCCTCCTTTCTTCTTGTATCTCATTTGATGTGTGGATTATGTTTTGGGTATTCCAGTTTTCTAGGTTAATAACCACTTATTAGTGAGTGCATACCATGATTCACCTTTTGAGTCTGGGTTACCTCACTTAGTATGATGTTATCTAGCTCCATCCATTTGCCTAAGAATTTCATGAATTCATTGTTTCTAATGGCTGAATAGTACTCCATTGTGTAGATATACCACATTTTTTGCATCCACTCTTCTGTTGAGGGATACCTTGGTTATTTCCAGCATCTGGCAATTATAAATAGGGCTGCTATGAACATAGTAGAGCATGTATCCTTATTACATGGTGGGGAATCCTCTGGGTATATGCCCAGGAGTGGTATAGCAGGATCTTCTGGAAGTGAGGTGCCCAGTTTTCGGAGGAACCGCCAGACTGATTTCCAGAGTGGTTGTACCAATTTGCAACCCCACCAGCAGTGGAGGAGTGTTCCTCTTTCTCCACACCCTCTCCAACACCTGCTGTCTCCTAAATTTTTAATCTTAGCCATTCTGACTGGTGTAAGATGAAATCTTAGGGTTGTTTTGATTTGCATTTCCCTAATGACTAATGAAGTTGAGCATTTATAACAGATTATCTGGCATCCTTCTTTTATCAAGAGACATGATGGTTAAAGAATGGATCCTGAAATTTGTTTTTGCTAAAAGGAAGAATTGAATGCAAGGGTAAAGGACATGATCAACTGAACTGCTATGGAAGTCAGGTGATAGGTTTAGGAACAAGTTTCCACTGTTTATAGTGAGTCAAGAAGAAAATGAGGACAGAGTAATTGTTATTTGCCTCTCTCATGTTTGAGGCATTTAGGATATGGGTGTGGACTTTGAGATGGGCAAGAGAACCCATCTCCCTGTCATGTGAAACATGAGTCATAATTCATTTTAGATAAGGAACAAGTGTTTGATTTTTATTTCTGGTTGAGCCTACATGGATGGAACATGTCAAACCTACATAGTCAAAGGTGGCCAGGCCTCTGCATATGGAGACAGATCCAGCAGATTTCTGGCAGCTGTTACTTTCTATGCATCCTTGCCCTCTAAGGAGGCTATCAGCTAGCGTGCACCTTAACCTGGTGGGATGGTCTATATCCAAAGAAATGTTTGAGCCTATGGACCTCCTGCCATGCATTGTAAATTTAAACCATTTTACTCAATCACTCAATGTTTTATAACCAGTTTTAACAATATTACTGATTTTGAATATTATTTTACATTAAAAAAGTTAAAGTGTACTTTAAACTTGTTTTGAGTTACTTGCTATAGGCTTTTGATATAATTTATGTGATAACTATATAATAGGAGCTATGAATTGGTCTCTTCCTATGTTTGTCTCTGTAAATATTTATACTGAGCATGATTGAAGCTTAACTTGTATATCTTAATTATCTTCAACAATTTATAGTGGTTAGTACCTATTATATGTTTACAATTTTATCACTGTTAAGTTAGAACCTTAAAAAGGCAAAAAAAGCATAAGGCAAAAGATTTCTATGCTATATCAATTAGAAATAGATACAAGTTTGGAGAAAAAGCAATGAACACGCTGACTCAGAGAATGGTTGTAAGCCAGAGTCTTGTGAAAGATTAAAGTGAACTCTAAGTTTTATCAAGGGTGGGGCCTCAAAGCATACCATCATTCTGTCTTATTAAGTTACATAAATCATTTTAGATAGTTAAAATTAAAAGTACAAAATTTGGGCCATTAATGTCCATTTGTGTACAGAAAATTTGAAGTGGATGAATGACAAAAGCAAGAACAGGATTAAATATCCAGTGGTTTAGAGCATCTTCTAATTCTTGAAATGACCAATTATCTGGAATTTTCTGGAAAGAATAGGAACATCCCAACCTTTACAATCCAATCCCAGACAGAGCAGGTCTCACAAAAATAGTTACAGTGAGTTCTCAGACTTAGCTAGGGCACCTCCAAGTTAAGTCCAGTGATTGCCTTGTCCCTTCACCTTACTATGTGGCATGTGTGTTCTAGTGGAATGTAGTACAGCCTCCTATCTGCATCAAACTGTGTCATGGAGATACATTAAGGTAAGAAAGGGTAGAGACAGAAAGTGAAAAAAAAAAAAAAAAGGCTGATGGGAAAAAAATATGTGGCCCTGCCTCGCTCTTTTAACAGGGCCAGAGAGTATAGGAGACTCAAGGAGGTTTGTTCATGGTTGGCTTGACCCTTTAGCAGCATCAGATTCCCCTCCCACATCCTTAACACCAAATCTTAGATTATTTAAGAGTAGTTGTAGAGAGATTGAAGACAGAAAGGTAGGGTTTGTCTGACCATAGGCAGGACCATGTTTATTCATGGCAAAGGGACATCCTTGTCACTTATGGGTGAAGATCCTACTTGTTGATCAAAATCTATGGGTAACAATAATAATAATAATAATTTATGCCTGTGCAAAATGTTTGACTCACAGACAAATAAATGTCAAAGAGGATATACACATTTAACAAGATGTCCAAAATTAAGGTGAGGGATGGAGATATGGTTTAACAATTAGGAGCACACACTACCCTTTCAAAGGACCTGGATTCAATTCCCAGCCCCTAAATACTATCTATATTTCCAGTTTCAGTTTATCTGATTCTCCCACTGGCCTCTATAAGTCCTGTGAGCTTGTGATTCATAGGCCTTCATGTAAGCAAAACATCCAAAAACATAAAAAATATTTTCTTTGAAAAATATAAGTACAAAGTTAGTTACTTATATAAGTTAACTAACATATAAGTTAGTTATATAAGTAGCTAGATATATTAGTCATGGTTCTCTAGAGTCATAGAACTTATGTGTAGTCTCTGTATAGTAAGAGAATTTGTTGATGACTTATAGTATGTAGTCCAACTTCCAACAATGGTCAGCAGCAGCTGTGAAAGAAAGTCCAAGGATCTAGAAATTACTCAGTCCCACAAGGCAAGAAAGCAAAGAAGAGAGAGTGAATCTTCCTTCTTCCAATGTCCTTATGTAGGATTCTACCCGAAGGTTTGGCTCAGACTAAAGGTGTGTGCCACCACACCTGGATTTGGAACTTGCTTTTTTCCCAGATGACCTTGAACTCAGAGATTTCCCTCTGTCTTAATCTTCTGGGATTCATAGCCACTATGCCTCAATATCTCCATGCTGAGAACCAGGTCAGAAACTTATAACTCCCAGTCTCCAGATTAGGATCACATGTGATCCTTCCAATTCTGGATTCTAGTTCATTCCACATATAGTCAAGTTGACAACCAGGGAGATGCACTACAATAGATAACAGATAGGAAAATGATAGATTACTCAGTTCTCATGAACATGGATTTCTTTCTTCTACTTAATATACATTAATAACAAATAGAGGGTCCGCCACCATTTGAATAAGGGAGCCTTGAAACTCCACAGCCTTCTGCGCATAACCCATCAGGAAGAAGTGATCTCCCAGCAGGCTTTCACTTTTGAGCACAGAGGTGAGATCTCCACCTTCTCTGGAGGGGACAATGCTAGGAGCACACAGGGCCTAAGATCAGTGGAGCATCAGGGAAGGAAGTCTTCCCACACACTCTCATTTGCACCAGAGAGCCAGGAGACTAGACAGCTTTCTGTGATCAGTGGAACAGCTGGGATGGAAGTCTTCCTGATGTCATTTGCACCAGGGAGCCAGGAGACTCCACAGCCTTCTGTGCATGGCCCAGCAGGAGGGAATGATCTCTCAGAAGGCTTTCACTTTTGAACACAGAAGTGAGATCGCCACCTTCTCTCTGGAGGGGACACAGCTAGGAGCACACAGGGCCTAAGATCAGTGGAGCAGCTGGGATAGAAGTCTTCCCACCTGCTGCCATTTGCACCATAGAACCAGAAAACCCCATAGTCTTCTGCGCATAGCCCATCAGGAGAGAGAGATCTCCCACCAGAGCTTTCACTTTTGAGCACAGAGGAGTAAGGACACAGGCTTACAGGTCCACAGGAGGAACAAACTCCAGCTAGAAACAACAATACCAACTAGCACCAGATGACAAAAGGCAAGCACAAGAACCCTAAAAACCAAGGTCACATGGCAACATCAGAACCTAGTTCTGCCACCACAGAAAGTCCCAGTTACCCCAACACACCAGAAAATCCAGAATTGGATTTAAAATCATATCTCATGATGCTGATGGAGGGCTTCAAGAAAAACTTAAGTAACTCCTTTAAAGAAATACAGGAGAACATCAGTCAACAGGTAAAAGCCCTTAAAGAGGAAACACAAAAATCCCTTAAAGAAATATAGGAGATTGTAGGTCAACAGGCAGAAACCTTTAAAGAAGATACACAAAAAATTACTTAAATAATTACAGAAAAACACAAACAATCAAGTGAAGGAACTGAACAAAACCATCCAGGATCTAAAAGTGGAAGTAGAAACAATAAAGGAGTCACAAAGTGAGACATCTCTGGACAGAATTGATGTTATTGAACAAGAGTGTGCCCTTAACCCCGGGGCACCAGAATTTACTATTCATGATCTACCTAGAGTTACTCCAGGAAGTGCTGGGTTAGATCTAGCTTCCTGTGAGGATGTCATTTTGTCATCCTGGGAAGGAGTTGCCTTGATCCCAACCTCAGTGGTATGAAACAAATTCTATATAATAAAGAATGGGATTTAATCATATTTAGAACAACTCCCCCCGAGGCATGAGGAAGGACCTGATGACCGGCACCTGAAAAGGACCGGATGCTTTAATTTCCTCTGGGAGGGGATATGCTTATGTGTTCCCACAGGATGCTGACTCCCAAGTCTGGATCCCAGATTGGATCGTGCGACAGGTGGCTAGTACGACAAAGAAAATAAAAGCAGGAGAGATGGAAAACTAAAGTGAAACTACAAAAGCTTTCTCTGGCTCCCAGGAGACTGCCAAGGTAGACTCAGCTGAAGACTCTGACAAGAGAAGCTGTAACATTGGTGACTGCTCAACAGCAGCCACAGACTCCTGAATTTATTTTTCTAGCAATGCTTTCTCTTCTTGCTGCTCGACCTACAGTTGTGAGTGGAGAAAGTTATTGGGCTTATGTACCTAAGCCACCTCTTATACATCCTGTAGGTTGGATGAGTCTGGATTACATAAAAGTTTTGATTAATGATACAAACCTGTTAGGTGGCTTCCAGGACTACGAACAAAGGTTGAATAGCTCTACTTTCATAACTTTTGAAGGAAGTTCAGATTCTCTTCAAATTTGCCTAGCGTTTAAAGGCTCTCCTCCTTTTGGGTGCCTATCACTCAGCTATAGAACGCTTCTTACTGATGCTCCTGATCCTACCACTAAAGGTAAAAATGAAAAAAGGTTAATATGGGAAACACGGATTTCTACATTGGGGTCTGCTTCTTATAATGATACTTTTCAAAATGCTCCTTTTATGCCTTTGCCTGTCTGTACTGAAAAATTTAGAGATAAGAACCAATTTTGGGAAAATACCCTTACTGGTTATCCAAAATGGTTAGGATGTGGATTCCCTCGCTCAGCAGTAAAACATCATCCTTTGGGAACTCCTCTAGAAATTTGGGACTTCTCTGTGTCGTCTGGAACTTTTGATTATATTCAATACTTAAAGAATAATTCTAATAGATTTAATGGATATATTCCATCTAAGGTAGGAGAAAGAATTCATCGATGGTTCAGTCCCGGATATGTAGAACCTATCTGGGTGGCTAGAGACCTAGATGATAACAGAATTACTATTCATCATGATATGTTTAGATTGGCTGCTAGTGCTAATATGATATTACAAAAGAAACCAAAAGAGATTAGGTCCACTCCTTATGCTATAAGGGCTTGTGTGGCCTATCCTTTTGCATTATTATTAGGACATGCTTCACAAATTAATATTACAAAAATAGGTTAATCCTATATGATTAATTGCTATGCATGCAGACTTACTAATTGTGTGGATTCTGGCATAAACAGACAGACGACAGTTATGATTTTGGTAAAGCGTCCTGCATATGTCATGTTGCCAGTAGATTTGAAGGATGAATCATGGTATGAAAATACAGCTATACAGACTTTAAAGAAATTGCAAGAATTAATAAGACCAAAGAGATTTGTGGCTGCCCTTATTCTAGGGTTCTCAGCATTAATAGCCATACTCACTACATTTGCCATCTCTACTGCTGCCTTGGTTCAGGAAATGCATACTGCACAATTTCTCAATGATATGAATAAGAATATCTCATTGGCCTTGTCAGAACAAGCAGTGATAGACAGAAAGTTGGAATCAAAGATAAATGCTTTAGAAGAGGTGGTCTTGGCTTTAGGACAGGATATAGTAAATATTAAGACCAGAATGGGGACTCGATGCCATGCTGCCTTTCCGTATATTTGTGTTACACCTTTACCTTATAATGCTACTGAGCAATGGGAAAAGGTGAAGAATCATCTACAGGGAGTTAGGGCAGATTCTGAGATTACTCATGACATGGAGATATTGCAGAGGGATATTGCAACAATTAGCAAAGCACATCTAGATAATACTCAGCTTGACTCATTGGCTAAAGGACTGGAAGCAGGAATTAAGTCTTTGAATCCTCTAGATTGGGTACAATATTTTGTCTTAATTGGAATATTGATGTTCATGATTATTATGGTCGTGCTGTTATTTCCTTGCCTTTTCAGACTTGTGCTGAAGTCCATTTACTCGGTGAAGCGAGATGTAACAGAGTTGCATCTTAAAAACAAAAAAACGGGAACTGCCACACCAACTCCAGTGTCGTCTGTGTGACATGACAGTACGTCATTAAGGCAGACGGGAGAAAAATGCCCCTCGGGGCTAGGCTCCCTGGAGGTCCCTGGCAGTGTGCCCACCTCTGGCCTAAGAAAAGGCCTTGATGATCTCTAAGGATATTGCGCTTCCTGGGTTATGGGTTTTGCACTTTGTCTTTCTTCTTCCTACTCTTAATTCTTTATACAGCTCGATCCCAGCCTACAAGCTGGTTAATTGATAAAGGAGAACTTGGTATTCCGGTGGAAGGAAAAAGAGGATGTGGTGATTACGCCTACTGCTTCCAGTCCTAAACTCAATGAACTTATGTTGAACCTTAGTGAAAGAAAGTTTTAGAATGCTCTTTTAACAGGGTCTGTCTTTATTATTAGCCTAAGTAAAGGTAATGATAAATAGTCTGCAACAAGAAGAAAAACAATATGAAAAAGAATAGGACTACTGATGAGCTATTGCTTTATACAGGTACTTATGATAAGAAGGTAATAGATAGATTAAAAACATTGAAGGTTAGAAGGTCCTATAATTTTCTTGAGATTATGGACATAGATTAGCTTGAGCCAGACCACCGTGGTGTTTGCTGTCCAAGGCAGTAGAGAAGGCTCTTGTAATGTATGTGTGTTCATTTTTAAAGCATTTTGACTTTTGATGACAGAAGAAGGCTTTAAGCATGCAAATTGGTCTGAAGGCCCAAGTTCTCCTGTTGATTATTAACACAACTTTAATAAGTAAACACAAGTTAGAATCGAACACTGTATGTCTGAGGTTCATGATCATAGTTTGCTTTTGATCATGGTTCACAGAGTTAAGAGTTCCTGTGGGCATCATCTCATGTTTACTTGCTATTCTAATTAAGATGGAAATCTACCTTGTTTAGCAATTGTTTGAGTGTTTCTGGAGGTGTGCCAACCTCGATCTGTTCCTCAATGTATTATAAATATGCCTGACTAAAAAAGTAAAGTTGCAGCAGATTCAAACCGCTCTGTGGTGTGTCTGTCTGTCATCTCGCCGAACCTGTGCCTTCCTGAATCCAAAGCCCTGATTTTCCCTCGGTCGTGACTCCCTCGACTGGGTCAGTCCGTGGCACAGAATCTTCCAGAACCTTGGAAAGAATTCAGGAGTCATAGATGAAAGCATCAACAGCAGAATAGAAGAGATAGAAAAAAGAACCTCAGGTACTGAAGATACGATAGAAAACATTGACTCAACAGCCAAAGAAAATGCAAAATATGTAAAGATAGTAACTCAAAACATCCAGTAACTACAGGACACAATGAGAAGGCCAAACCTAAGGATTATAGGTATAGATGAGAGTGAGGATTTACATCTTAAAGGTCCAGTAAATATCTTCAACAAAATTGTAGAAGAAGACTTCCCTAACCCAGAGAAAGAGATGCCCATGAACATACAAGAAGCCTTCAGAACTCAAAACAGAATGAACTGGAACAGAAAATCCTCCTGGCACATAATAATCAAAACACCAAATTCACTAAATAAAGGAAGAATATTAAAAGCAGCAAGGGGAAAAGGTGAAAGGGGGAAAACTTATAAAGGCAGACCTATCAGAATCACACCAGACTTCTCACAAGAGACGATGAAAGCCAGAAGATCCTGGACAGACCTCATACAGCCCGTAAGAGAACACAAATGCCAGCCCAGGCTACTATATCCAGAAAAACTCTCAATCATCATAGATGGATAAACCAAGATATTCCATGATAAAATCAAATTTTCACAATATCTGTCCACAAATCCAGCCCTGCAAAGAATAATTGATTGAAAACGCCAACACAACGAGGGAAACTACATCCTAGAAAAAGCAAGAAAGTAATGTTCTTCCAACAAACCCAAAAGAAGATACCTACACAAACATAAAAATAGCAGGAAGCAACAATCACTACTCCCTAATATCTCTTAACAACAATGGTCTCAACTCCTCAATAAAAAGATATAGACTAACGAAATATTTCTCATGTAAATCTTTAATTTTATCAGAAAATGTTTGCAATTCCCCTTTTAATTAATTTAGTTATATATTTTATGACTATCATTTTATCTGTATTATTTTTATGAGAATCTTCCACTTTAATGTCTTTCTTTATACTGCCTCTATTTTATCAGAAATGTTTTCAATGTAAATTTTGATTTTATCACAAATGTTTCTAATTCCACCTTCAACTGATTTAGAGTTTTTACATCAACCATTTTTTATGCAAAATTTTCCATGAAATAGTCAATTTTAATGTGTTTGTCTATTTATTTCTCAAATTTTACCAGAAATATTTTCTATGTAAATTTTCAATGTTATCTGAAAATGTTTATAACTCAACTCTCAATTAACTTAGAATAATCTTTATGCCTATCATTTTATCTATAAAATTTCCATGATAATCTTTAATTTTAACATGTTTTCTATATATTTCTACAATTTTATCAGAAATATTTCCATGTAAATTTTCAAATTTATCAGAAAATGCTTATGATTTCCCTTTTAATCAACTAAGGAATAGTTTTATACCTACCATTGTTATATCTATATAAAATATTCCATGATAATCTTCAATTCTAACATGTTTTTCTACATTTTTCTACAATTTTATCAGAAATATTTTCTATGTAAATCTTTAATTCTATCATAAAATCTTTCTATCTAATATTTCAATTAATTTAGCAATGTTTTACATGTCTACCACTTTACTCTTTAATTTTTCATGAAAAGTGTCAATTTTAATGTCTTTATCTGAAATATTTTCCATGTAAATCTTTAATTTTATCATAAAGTATTTTTACTTCCTTTTAATTCCCTTTTCAATAAATAAAAAAAAAGTTAAAAAAAAAATAGAGGGAGGCTTAAAGTGAAATCAGGCACAGAATGGTAGGCCAAGGGTAACCATGGGAACACACACACCCATAAATCCCCAGATGTGTCTCTGAGTGGAATAGAACAGATAAGAACCAAATTATAAAGGAACAAAGAGTTGTATAACTTACTGCTCTGTCATTACAAGGAAAACAAAGGCTTAATTTGACTCATATATAACATCATACTTCTCTTCTACTTGAGCAAATTAATATAAAGGAAAACCTTAGAAGTGGAAGAAACGGGGGTCTAACTTCTTTAGTTCTTTGTATATATTGGATATTAGCCCTCTATCTGATGTAGAGTTTGTGAAGATATTTTCCCAATTTGTTGGTTGCTGATTTGTCCTTTTGATGGTGTCCTTTGCCTTACAGAACCTTTGTAATTTTATGAGGTCCCATTTGTCAATTCTTGATCTTAAAGCATATGCTATTGGTGTTCTGTTCAGGAACGTTCCCCCTGTACTGATGTCCTCCAGAGTCTTCCCCAATTTCTTTTCTATTAGCTTCAGAGTGTCTGGCTTTATGTGGAAGTCCTTGATCCATTTGGAGTTGAGCTTAGTACAAGGAGACAAGAATGGATCAATTCTCATTCTTCTGCATGCTGACCTCTAGTTGAACCAGCACCATTTGTTGAAAAGGCTATCTTTTTTTCCATTGGATGTTTTCAGCCCCTTTGTCGAGGATCAAGTGGCCATAGGTGTGTGGGTTCATTTCTGGATCTTCAATCCTGTTCCATTGATTTGCCTGCCTGTCACTGTACCAATACCATGCTGTTTTTAACACTATTGCTCTGTAGTATTGCTTGAGGTCAGGGATACTGATTCCCCCAGAAGTTCTTTTGTTACTAACCTATTAAAAATGGGGTACAGAGCTAAACAAAGAATTTTCACCAGAAGAACTTCAAAGGTCTGAGAAGCATCTTAAAAAATGTTCAACTTCCTTAGTCATTAGGGAAATGCAAATCAAAACAACCTTGAGATTTCACCTTACACCAGTCAGAATGGCTAAGATTAAAAATTCAGGAGACAGCAGGTGTTGGCAAGGATGTGGAGAAAGAGGAACACTCCTCCACTGTTGGTGGGGTTGCAAATTGGTACAACCACTCTGGAAATCAGTCTGGCAGTTCCTCAGAAAACTGTGCATGTTAATTCTGGAAGATACTGCTATACCACTCCTGGGCATATACTCAGAGGATTCCCCGCATGTAATAAGGTTATATTCTCCACTATGTTCATAACAGCCCTATTTATAATAGCCAGAAGCTGGAAAGAACCCAGGTATCCCTCAACAGAAGAATGGATGAAAAAATGTGGTATATATACACAATGGAGTACTATTCAGCCATTAGAAACAATGAATTCATGAAATTCTTAGGCAAATGGATGGAGCTGGAGAACATCATACTAAGTGAGGTAACCCAGTCTCAAAAGATCAATCATGGTATGCACTCACTAATAAGTGGATATTAGCCTAGAAAACTGGAATACCCAAAACATAATCCACACATCAAATGAGGTACAAGAAGAACAGAGGAGTGGTCCCTGGTTCTGTAAAGACTCAGTGTAGCAGTATAGGGCAAAACTAGAACAGGGAAGTGGGAATGGGTGGGTGAGAGAACAGGGGGAGGGAAGGGGGCTTATTTGACTTTTGGGGAGTAGGGGGCCAGAAAAGGGGAAATCATTTTGAAATGTAAATAAAAAATATATCCAAAAAAAGTGAAAGAAACTAAAAGCATCATATGGAGTGGAAAAAAGCTGGTCCAAATCCCAGTGAAATAACTCAAATAAAAGCTCTCTGGAGAACTTTGCCAGTAGAATGGATTGTGTGGAGAATAGAACATAGGGGCTGAAGAATTGGACAACCCAGTAAAGTTCAAGAATATTCTTTTAAATCATGTGAAGGGGGCATGCAGAAGCTTTGGAACATGAAGGAAAAAACTAAATACATGAATTATGAGCATAGATGAAGAAGATGCAATTCATGACAAAAGCACCAAAATTTGTTCAATAATTTCATAGAAAAACACTAAATCAAAGGGAAGAGGTTCCAAGTCAGATAGAAAAGGCTTTATGAACATTCAATCAAAACGGTAAGAAGACCTAACATTAGAATTGATACAGTAAAAAATAAATAAATGAAATAATATTTATTATTTCAATTTTTCAAGCATGAAAAAATAAATAAATGAATAAATAAATAACAAAAGGATGATAAATAAACAACTAAAAGTTGCCAGAGGGAAAAAACCAACTAAAACATAAATGCAGGCCAATCAAAATACTAGTTGATTACTCAATCGAGATTTTTTGTTTGTTGGTTTGTTTGCTTGGGTTCTTTTTGTTTGTTTGTTTTCTTGTAAATAATGTCAACCTTCAATAATCTATAGAAGGAATATATAGATAAGCAATGGTAGGACAAATAAGCAAGTGATGAGGTGATGAATAAGAAAGCACCACTAACAACAAAACAGGAGCTGACACACCCATTTCAATAATAATTTGGAATACTCATGGTGTAAATGAATAAAAAGAAAAAGACTCACAAATTGGATCATAGAGCAGAGTCTGGTTTTTTGTTGATTCCAAGAAACATAACTCACCATCAAAGACAAATTTTAGAATTGTGTGTAAGAGGTATTCTAAGCAAATGGAACAACAAAATAACCATTTGTACTTCTGATACTGGACAAAAGAGACTTCAAATATACAGTAAATAGGAGAAAACAAAAAGATACCATCATATTGATTAAGAGAATAACCAACCAAGCAGATATAACAATTCTCAATATACATTCACAGGTCTGCCCAATTTCAAAAAGCAAATTACCTACATTAACCTTAACTTAACGCTAATACAATAATGGCATACTTCAACTACATCTATGCTCATTGATCAACCAGACAAGTAAATGAACAGAAAACATTGGAGTTAATTATATTATGAATAAAATGTACCTATCAGATATTTACATATTTGTAAATATGAATATATAGTACAATGAATGAAAGATGGATCACTAAAGAAAGAGAATGAAATTTAAGAAGGAGAATAAACTTTAAAAATTCTAAAATAATTAAAATAAATCATGATGCAAAATCCATGTGATATATATAAGTCCTTTCTGAAAGAAAATCTTAGCATTAAGTGCCTATGCATTCAAAAATGAGAGATATTCTACTACAATTCTGCTGTGAATCCATCTGCCTGCAGGGACTGAGGGAAGATACTAGAGAGAATGATACTCCAGGCTTCAAGACATATGATACAGCTATTGTAATAACAATCATATGGTACTGACTTTTAAAGCAGACTTGAAGACCAATGGAATAATTTAGAAGACCCACAAGGAAGACTACTTATAATTAAATCTATGTAATACTTCAAAGACAACAACAAAAAAAGCATACACCAGACAAGAGACAATACTTTCTTTTTTTTTTTATTGAATATCTTCTTCATTTACGCTGCCAATGGTAAAAACCTTTCTTGATTTCCCCCCTCCCCAAAGACCCCCTAACCCCTCTTCCCACCCCCTGCCTCCACATATTTGCCCCTCGCCCTAACACATTACCACATACCACCCCCCCCCCCGATTTCCCTTTATTGGGGCATCTATTGAGCCTTTACCTGATGAAGGAACACTCTTCCCACTGATGCCCAACAAGGCATTCCTCTGCCACATTTTTTGGCTGGAACCATGTGTACCCCTTGGTTGATGGTTTAGTCTCTAGGAGTCGTGGGGCATTTCCTGGCCAAAATCATTGTTCTTCCCATAGAAAATGATTTTGCAAACCCCTTCAGCTCCTGCAGACCATCCTCCAGCTCCTCCATTGGGGACCCCATGCCCAGAACAATGGTTGGCTGTTAGCATCTTCCTCTGTGTTTGTAAGGCTCTGGCAGGGCCCCTCCAGAAACAACCAAGGCATGCTCCTTTTGGTATACACTTCTTGTCAACCATAGTAGTGTCAGAGTTTGGTGACTGTTTATAGGGTGAATCCCCAGGCAGGGCAGTCTCTGAATGGTCTTTACTTCAGTCTCTGCTCCACATATTATCTACCTAATTGATCCCATGTGCATTTTGTTCCCTTTCTCAGAGGAACCAAAGCACACAAACTTAAGTCCTACTTGTAGAACCTCCTGTGCTAGGTGAATTGTAACTTGTTTATTTTGAGTTTTTGGGCTAACATTCACTTGTCAGTGAGTGCATATCATGTGTGTTCTTTTCAGATTGGGTTACCTCGCTCAGGATGACACTTTCTAGTACCATTCATTTGCTAAGAATTTCATGAATTTATTGTTTTTAATATCTGAAGAGTACTCTATTGTGTATATATACCACAGTTTTTGTATCCATTCATCTGTTGAAGGACATGTGGGTTCTTTCCAGCTTCTGGCTATTTTAATAAGGCAGCTATGATCATAGTGGAGCATGTGTCCTTACTACATGTAGGAGCATCTTCTGGGTATATGCCCAGGAGTGGTATAGCTGTGTCCTCATGTAGTACTATGCCTAATTTTCAGAGGAATCACCAAACTGATTGCCAGAGTGGTTTTACCAGCTTGAAA
Source organism: Apodemus sylvaticus (assembly GCF_947179515.1). Classification (NCBI taxonomy): domain Eukaryota; kingdom Metazoa; phylum Chordata; class Mammalia; order Rodentia; family Muridae; genus Apodemus; species Apodemus sylvaticus. The sequence goes on from NC_067476.1 coordinate 2,121,047, forward strand.
TCCCACCAACAATGGAGAAGTGTTCCTTTTTCCCTACATCCTCTCCAGCATCAGCTGTCCCCTGAGTTTTTCATCTTAGCCATTCTTACCTGTGTAAAGTAGAATCTCAGTGTTGTTTTGATTTGCATTTCCCTGATAACTGAAGATGTTGAACATTTCTTTAGGTGCTTTAGAGTCTTTGAGTTTCCTCAGTTGAGAATTCCTTGTTTAGCTCTGTACCCTATATTTTAATAGGGTTATTTGACTCTCTGAAGACAAACTTCTTGAGTTCTTTGTATAAATTAGATATTAGCCCTCTATTGGGTGTAGGGTTAGTAAAGACCTTTTCCCAGTTTGTTGGTTGTCATTTTGTCCAATCGACCATGTCTTTTGCCTTACAGAAGCTTTGCAGTGTTATGAGGTCCCATTTGTCAATTCTTGTTCTTAGAGCATAAGCCATTGGTGTTCTGTTCAGGAAAATTTTCCCTGTGCCCATGTGTTTAAGATTCATCCCCACTTACTCCTCTATAAGTTTCAGTGTGTCTGGTTTTAGGTATAGATCCTTGATCCACTTGCACTTTGTACAAGGAGATAAGAATGGGTCTATTTGTATTTTTCTGCATGCAGACCTCCAGTTGGTCCAGAACCATTTCAACAAGTAGTTCTGGAGGAATTGGATTTCCAAATGCAGAAAGAATTAAAATAGACCAAATCTATCAAACAATATAAAAATTACATCCATGTCCATCAAAGACCTCAATTCGAAACTTCAACCATTAAAACTACAAAACACACACACACACACACAACATAGGAAGGTACCTCCAAGATAAAGGTATGAAAAGGGACTTTTAGAACTGCATTCCATTAACCAAGTAATTAAGGCCAATTCCTAGAACCTTATAAAACTAAAATGCTTTTGAATAGCTAATGATGCAAAAAATCTAGTAAAGAAAAAAACACATAAAATTGGAAAGAATCTTTATCAGTTATCATATATAATGTATTATGTATTATGTTTTATATGTTATATATCATATATCATATATTATATTATATATTAATTATATATATACATATACGAGAGAATATTGATATTCAGAATATAGAGTGAACAGGTGCTTTGAGAAAAATCAACAAGATAAATAAACCCTTAGGCAGAATAAGCAAAGGGCATAGAGATATTATCCAAATTAAATCAGAAATAAAATGAGAGACAGCAACAGAAATTGAGGAAATCCAAAAAAATCATCAGATCCTACTTCAAAAGCCTATACTCAACAAAACTGGAAAATCTGGATGAAATGGACAATTTTCTAGGCAGATACCAGGTACCAAAGTAAATCAGGGTCAAATAAACAATCTAAATAGTCCCATAAATGCTAATGAAATAAAAGCAATCATTAACAGTTTCCCAACCAGAAAAGCCCAGGAACAGATGGGTTTAGTGCAGTGTTCTATCAGGTCTTCAAAGAAGAACTAATACCAATACTTTTTAAACTATTCCACAAAATAGAAACAGAAGGAACTCTACCAAACTCATTGTATGAAGTCACATGTACTCTGACACCTAAACCACACAAAGACCCAACAAAGAAGGAGAACATCAGAACAATTTCCATTATGTATATTGATGCAAAAATACTCACTAAAATTCTCACAAACAGAATCCAAGAACATACCAAAAATGATCATCCACCATGATCAAGTAAGCTTCATCCCATGGATGTAGGGATGGTATAATATACTGAAATTAATCAATGTAATCCACTAAACAAATTCAAAGACAAAAACAATATGATCATTCCATTAGATGCCGAAAAAAACATTTGACAAAAATCCAACACACCTTCATGATAAAAGTCTTGGAAAGAACAGGAATTGAAGTCCCATACTGAAACATAATAAAAGCAATATACAGCAAACCAGTAGCCAACATCAAACTAAATGGAGAGAAACTTGAACCAATCTCACTAAAATCAGAGACTAGACAAGGCTGCCCAGTCTCTCCCTACTGTTTCAATATATTACTCAAAGTCCTAGCCAGAGCAATTAGACAACAAAGAATGTCAAAGGGATAAAAATTGGAAAGGAAGAAGTCAAAATATCAGTTTGCAGATGGTAATATAGTATAAATAAGTGACCCCAAAAATTCCAACAGAGAAGTTCTACACCTGATGAGCAACTTAGACAAAGTGGCTGGATATAAAATTAAACAAATCAGTGGCCATCTCTACACAAAGAATAAACAGTCTGAGAAATAAACTAGGGAAACAACACTCTTCACAATATTTACAAATAATATAAAATGCCTTGGTGTGACTCTATGACAAGAACTTTAAGTCTCTGAAGAATGAAATCAAAGAGCTCAGCAGATGCAAAGATCTCCCATTCTTATGGACTGGCTGAATGAACAGGGTAAAAATAGCCATCTTGCCAAAAACAATATACAGATTCAATGCAATCCCCATCAAAATTCTGACTCAATTCTTCATAGAGTTAGAAAGAGCAATTTGCAAATTCATGTGAAATAACAAAAAACCCAGGATAGCTAAAACTATTCTTAAAAATAAAAGAACTTCCAGGGGAATCACCATCCCTGACCTAAAGCTGTACTACAGAGTAATCATGATAAAAAAAAACTGCATGGTATTGGTACAGTGACAGGCAGGTAGATCAATGGAATAAAATTGAAGACCCAGAAATAAACCTATACACCTATGGTCACTTGATTTTTAACAATCCATCCAGTAGAAAAAAAAGGCAATTTCGAAAAATGGTGCTGGTTCAACTGGCAGTCAACATGTAGAAGAATGCAAATCAACCCATTCTTATCTCCTTATACAAAGCTCAAGTACAAGTCAAACAAGGACATCCACATAAATCCAGATACACTGACACTAATAAAAAATAAAGTGGCGAAGAGCCTGAGGCACATGGATACAGGGGAAAGTTTCCTGAAGAGAACACCAATAGCTTATGCTCTAAGATCAAGAATTGACAAATGGGACCTCGAAATTGCAAAGCTTCTGTAAGGCAAAGGACACTGTCTATAGGACAAAATGGCAACCAGCAGATGAGGAAATGATCTTTACCAATTCTACATCTGATAGAGGAATAATATCCAATAAATACAAAGATCCCAAGAAGTTAGTCTCCAGAGAACCGAACAACCATATTTAAAAACTGCCATGCAGAGCTAAACCAAGAATTCTCAGCTTGGGAAAATCAAATGGCTGAGAAGCACCTAAAGAAATGTTCAACATCCTTAATCATCAGGGAAATAAAAATCAAAACAACCCTGAGATTTCACCTCACACCAGTTGAAATGGCTAAGATAAAAAATTCAGGTGACAGCAGATACTGACAAGGATGTGGAGAAAAAGGAACACTCCTCCATTGCTGGCAGAATTGCAAGCTGGTACAATAACTTTGGAAATCAGTTTGGTATTTTCTCAGAAAATTGGACATAGTACTATCTGAGGACCCAGCTATATGACTCCTGGGCATATACCCAGAAAATGCTCCAACATGTAAAAAGGACACATGCTCTACTGTGTTCACAGTGGCCTTATTTATAATAACCAGAAGCAGGAAAGAACCCAGATGTCCTTCAACAGAGGAATGGATACAGAAAATATGATACATTTACATAGTGGAGTACTGCTCAGTTCTTAAAAGCAATGACTTCATGAAATTTTTGGCAAATGGGTGGAACAAAAAAAAAATTCCATCCTGAGTGAGGTAAGCCAGTCACAAAAGGACACACATAGTGTGGACTCACTGATAAGTGGGTATTAGCCAATAAGTTCGGAATGCCCAACATACAATTCACCAACCACATGAAGCTCAAGAAGGAAGACCAATCAACCAACCATTGGACTGAGCACAGGGAATCCAAAGGAGGAGTTAATGGAAAAAGCTGAAGGGGTTTGCCAACTCATAAGAGGAACAACAATATAAACCAAACAGTCCCCTGAATGATTGCTAAGACATTCTGGCCCACAACCAGAGGACCAGACAAGATTTAGAAGATACCACTTTGATATATGTAGAGATAAATTAGTTCATCAATGGTAGTAGCTTCATTCAGTACAAAGAGAGGTACCCTGGAACAGCAGTGGTCTCAAACATTGAGATCACATGAGCAGAGCCACACCTGACTGAAATGTTGGCCCAGAAAGCTGAAATAATAGCTCTAACCAAGCTGTGAGAGGTTGGGAAAGACAAGATAATTAATACTTATATGGATAAGCCAACATTTCTTTGCTACCACCTATAACTATAGGGCTATAGGGCTATTTATAGGGAGAGAGACCTTCTAACTGTATAAGGAAACACTAGAAAACACTAGTCTACTACTAAGAGCCCTATGGGGGCCTAAACAGTTGGCTATCATCCACTGTCCAGGGCATCAAAAAAAAAAAAAAAAAAAAAAAGACTCCCATCTCGAGGGCAACAACATAACAAATGAAACAAACTGGTGGGTGGCGATAGAAATTGGTCCCCTCATGCCTGTTGATTGCTCTAGACCTGGGAGACTCCCCACTTCCAAACCAGACCAAATATACTACAGAAGATGTGATCTGAGTCAGGAGCCTGTTTATGCCTCAGTGTCATAAGGGATGGTGGAGGATAACCAACTACACACTAATTGTACCAGAGAAAATGGGTATGCACATACTGCAAAAGGCACATCATTCTTTATACATAGGTGCTAGAAGAACTCAGGACTTAGTCCACCAGTTTTACATCAGAATTAGATGTCAACCCGAAAATACGCGAAATTATTAAGAACTGTAAGGCCCGCCATTTGATCAGTGCAGCTGCCAATGAGAAGAAGAACTCCAGCACTTGATGCTGGGGCACCAAACAAGGAGTCTATTGAGAAATGGACTTTGTGGAAGTAAATCAAGGAAAATTTGGATAGAAATATTTACTACTGCTTATAAAGACCTTTTTAGGGTGCACTGAGGCTTTCCTAACTAAGCACAAGACTGCTCAAAGAAACTGCTAGAAGAAATTCTTCCAAAGTATGGTTTTCCTAGGCTTATACAGTCAGACAATAGACCTGCATTTTTGTCATATATATACGTATATATATATATATATAGTCCTGGATTAACTAATATTCTGGGCATTCATTGGAAACATCATTGTGCTTACAGACCCTAGAGTTCAGGACAGGTAGAGAAGATGAATAGAACCCTAAAAGAGACCTTAGATAAATCGGTGGTGATAGGGTAACTCTTCTCCCCTTAGCCCTTTATAGAGTATGAAACTCCCCATACCAGATGGGAGTCAACTCTTTTGAATTTACATTTGCTTCACCTCCCCCATTATTCCCTACCTACAGGCAGAGGTTATTGCAAAAGTAGATGATTGCCAAGTATTGGACAATCTTGAGGGTGTTCAAGGCAAACATATTTGGCCTAAACTTCATGCTTTATATGAAACAAATCCACTGCCAGAGCCCCACTGATTCAAGCCCAGAGATAGGGTCGTAGTCAAGAGACACCATCAGCTGTCACTACAGCCTCACTGGAAAGACTCCTATGTCTTTATTCTGACCACACCTATCAACCTGAAGATTGACAGATTTGCAATGAGAATCCACCACACACACACACACACATACACACACACACACTCAAATCACAGACACATTTGCAATTGAAGATGCACCAGACCAGCAGAGATAAGAGAAATGGAAGGTTATCAAGCACTCTTTGAATCCTCTCAAGCTCAAGCTACATCCTGAAGATGAGCCTCCTTGCCGCATGTACTACAGAACCTAATCTCACACAACCCCACCCCCTTAATCTTACCTGGACCATCATCAATATGTCCACAGGTAAGATTGTCAACTTCACTTCAAGGGTTATTCTCGCAAATACCTAGTTCCCCAATCTCCATGTTGAACTCTGTGATCTGGTGAGTAAAGAAAGTGAGACTAGGCAGATCTGAAGATCCAGTCTGTAGGCCTCTGGCAAGAGCCTTCCAGTTTCTGCCTCTGGATCAGGAACACCCTCAGCCACAGTGTGCCATCCCCAAGCAGTGCAGGAAGCCAGCTATACACCCAGCAGACAGCAAGGAAGAGGCAGGCTACACAGGTGAGTCCGGCCCTGCAGATCAGAGGATCGAGCAATATAAAGCAAAATGGTAGCCAACATCAAACTAAATGGAGAGAAACTTGAAGCAATTCTACTAAAATCAAGGACTAGACCATGCTGCCCCCTCTCTCCATATCTTTTCAATATAGTACTTGAAGTTCTAGCCATAGCAATTAGACAACACAAGGAGGTCAAAGGGATACAAAGTGAAAAGGAAGAAGTCAAATTATCACTATTTGCAGATGACATGATAGTATATGTAAGTGACCCAAAAAAACTCCACCAGAGAACTCCTACAGCTGATATACAACTTCAGTAAAGTGGCTGCTTATAAAATTAACTCAAGCAAATCAGTAGCCTTCCTATACTCAAAGGATAAACAGGCTTAGAAGAAATTAGGGAAATGACACCCTTCACAATAGACACAAACAATATAAAGTATCTTGCAGTGATTCTAACCAAACAAGTGAATGATCTGTATGACAGGAACTTCTAGTCTTTGAAGAAATTGAAGAAGACCTCAGAGGATAGAAAAATCTTCCATGCTCTTGGATTGGCAGGATTAATATAGTAAAAATGGCCATCTTGCCAAAAGCAATCTACAGATTCAATACAATCCCCATTAAAATCCCAACTCAATTCTTCATAGACTTAGAAAGAGCAATTCTCAAATTCATCTGGAATAACAAAAACCCAAGATAGCTAAAACTATTCTCAGCAGCAAAAGAAAGTCTAGGGGAATCAGTATCCCTGACCTCAACCAGTACTACAGAGAAATAGTGTTAAAAACTGCATGATATTGGTACAGTAACAGGCAAGTAGATCAATTGAATAGAATTGAAGATCCAGAAATGAACCCACAAAATTATGGTCTCTTGATCTTTGACAAAGGAACTACAACCATCCAGTGGAAAAAAAGATAGCCTTTTCAACAAATGGTTCTGGTTCAACTGGAGGTCATCATGTAAAAGAATGCATATTGATCCATTCTTATCCTCTTGTACTAAGATCAAGTCCAAGTATATCAAGGACCTCCACATAAAACCAAACACACTGGAACTAACAGAAAAGTAACTGGGGAAGAGCATTGAGGACATGGACACAGGGGAAATTTTCCTGAACAGATCATCAATAGCTTATGCTCTAAGATCAAGAGTTGACAAATGGGACCTCATAAAACTACAAAGTTTCTGTAAGGCAAAGGACATTGTCAATAGGACAAAATGGCAACCAACAAATTGGGAAAAAATCTTTACCAACACTACATCTGACACAAGGCTTATATCCAAGATATACAAAGAAGTCAAGAAGGTAGACTCCAGAGAGTCAATTCAGCCATTAAAACAATGAATTCATGAAATTTTTAGACAAATGGATGTAACTGGAGAACATCATCCTAAGTAAAGTACCCAATCTCAAAAGAACACTCATGGTATGCATTCACTGATAAACAGATATTAGCCTAGAAGCTTCAATACCCAAGACACAATTCACATATCAAATGATGCCCAAGAAGAAGGAAGGAGTGACCCCTGGTCCTGGAAAGGCTCAGTGCAGCAATGTAGGAGAATACCAGGACAGGGAAGTAGGAAGGGGTGGATTGGGGAACAGGGGTGGGAAAGAAGCTTATGGGACTTTCGGGGATGGGGCATCCAAGAAAGGGAAAATCACTTGAAATGTAAATGAAGAATATATCAAATAAAAAAGAATTGACAAATGTGACCTCATAAAATTACCAAGTTTCTGTAAGGCAAAGGACACTGTCAATTGGACAAAACAGCAACCAACAAATTGGGAAAAGATCTTCATCAACTCTCCATCTGACAGAGGGCTAATATCCAATGTATACAAAGAACTCAAGACGTTAGACTCCAGAGAGCCAAATAACCCTATTAAAAATGGGGTACAGAGCTAAACAAAGAATTTTCACCTGAAGAATTTCGAATGGCTGAGAAGCACCTTAAGAAATGTTCAACATCATTAATCATTAGGGAAACGCAAATCAAAACAACCCTAAGATTTCACTTCACACCAGTCAGAAGGGCTAAGATTAAAAACTCAGGAGACAGCAGGCGTTGGTGAAGATGTGGAGAAAGAGGAACACTCCTCCACTACTGGTGGGATTGCAAGCTGGTACAACCACACTGGAAATCAGTCTGGCAGTTTTTCAGAAAACTGGACATGACACTTCTGGAGGACCCTGTTATACTATTCCTAGGCATATACCCAGAGGATTCTCTGGCATGCAGTAAGGATACCTGCTCCACTATGTTCATAGCAGCCTTACTTATAATAACCAGAAGCTGTAAAGACCCCAGCTGTCAATGGAGGAATGGATACAGAAAATGTTGTATATTTATACAATGGAATACTACTCATCAATTAAAAACAGTGAATATAGAAAATAAAAAAATATAATAAAAATGAATTCTTGAAATTTTTAGGCAAATGGTTGGAACTGGAAAATTTCATCCTAAGTGAGGTAACCCAATCACAAAGAATAGACATGGAATGCAGTCACTGATGAGTGGATATTAATTATCCCAGAAACTCTGAATACTCAAGAAACAATCAACATATCAAATGATTCCCAAGAAGAAGGAAGGATGTACAGAGCCATATTGGAGTGGCATGCCACATGGTAGGAACTTGACATTGGCCAAGGACAATTCCTGGCTTCGGGCAGGAATCTGATGTTAGGGCATAATAGGGAAGTAGGTTACAGCATGAATTTTTATCCTAGGGTGGAGTGCTAAGAATGTACTTGACATTGGTCAAGGTGAACTTCTCCCCAGCCTATGTTGAGCATGGATTCCTGTGCTAGTCAGGATCCTGCTCCACCTAGGGTGGAAAAGCTCAGAGTGAAGATTAAGTTCATTGTTCCTCCAGATCTATGAATTCCTGAATTAAGCAGGTGACCCACCAGCTGCCTGAGAAGTAGAGTCAAGGACCACCAGAAGACTTTCCCAGAACTCAGCCCAGAGTCTGGGGGGAGGGGCCTGCCCAAATTGTTAAAAGGTCTAACCTCGCTTAAAGTTGGTGTCTCGATCTGCAAACTATCATCCTGGCCTCATTCTTTTCACCACTTCCCCATCTATCCCTCAGCTTCTGTTCCAGCAACCCAGTTCATAATAGCTGCAGGGAGCTACAGAATACAACAAAAGGAGAGGTCCCTGGTCCTGGAAAGGCTTGATAAACCATTGTAGAGGATTACTTGGACAGAGGAATGGTAGGGGGTAACTGGGGAATGGGTGGAGGAAAGAGGACTTATGGGATTTATGGGGAGGGGGAACCAGGAAAGAAGAAATCATTTGGAATGTAAACAAAGAATTAAAAAAATGAAAGAAAGAAAGTGAGACTAAACACCAAGCCTGTTATGTTTGTCCAAGAAATTCCGAGAGTCATGACCAATGCAACAAATGTGGAGGCCCTTAGGCCTTCTTCTGTGCAGCCTGAGAATGAGAATCCACTGGATGGATACACTGGAGATCCCCACAATAATAGCCTCATCACCATGACTAGGCTTAATATCCAGGTCTTTGAGGAGTAATGCAATCTTATTAGATTCACAAATAATAGCAGGAAGGCTGAATGGATGACAGTTAAGACTTTAGGTTACAGGTACAAACCATGAATTCCTATTCACCATCTGACTCTATTTCAGACACCCCTTCAATTGCTCTCAGTCCCAATGTCCTGCTGGTTAAACCCCACCTACACCACCTGTGTGGGCTCAGACATCAATCCTATCCCAGCACCCATGTCCATATTCCCCTAATAAGACACCAATCCAGGTCACCAGAACAACACAAAGACTTAGTATTGATGGCCCTGAACCCATCTGGAATAGGATAGTCCAGTCTTTTCAGGTTACTAATGCCTCCAGATCTGAGTTAACTGAACTGTCTTGGCTGTCAAAGACTACTCTACTTTGAAGGCATAGCTCTGATTGTAAACTTTACTGAAACTAAGAACTCCAATGAGTGCAGATGGCAACAGTTAGACTAAGCTGACTTTACAGGCCATAGACAGTCAGGGCACCTGTACAGGGACAGTCCCTGGGGCCTATAGCCACCTTTGTAACCAGACGTTCAAGGTAAATCCAAATAATAAATATATATATATATATACAGATATATTTATATATATATATATGTGTGTGTGTGTGTATAAATATATCTGTATATATATACACCTATATATCTATATAATGTATATATATATATATATATAACCATCTGTAGAATGTAATTTTAATAATACATGTGAAATCCAGCTAGGGGTTAGCCACAGTGATTTCACCCATACCCCATAGCTTGCACTATCTTCTACGTTTTCTTCCTCCATCTTCTCTCTCCATCTTCCATCTCCTCTTCTCATCTTTATCCTTCTCTCCCTTCTCAGAACTCCCAATTTTGCCTTTTCCTTCCACTGCCTAATCACAGGCCTTTGTTTGACCTATTTAGATTTCACCTGAAACTGCCTGAGTATGTGATCTACTCCTCTTCAAGGTATTCCACTTGAGAGACAGAAAATACAAGCAGCAATCCACAACAACTATCAACCAATGCATAGTGGAAATGCACTGCAAGGTTTACCCATACATCCACAGGGCTATACTACAACAAGAAAAAAGAATTCTGTATACTTGCCCAGTTCTTACCAAGGATTATCTATCACACAGATGACCAAGTTCTGGATTTCCTAGATGGAACCTTGGGTTTAATCCCCACAAGAGCCAAGTGAGAACCAATTTCAACTCTAACTCTGGCAGTTCTCATAGGACTAGGCATGACTAGCACAGGAACGTGGGTAGTTTCTTTGGAGTTACAAAAAAAGAGAGGCCATAGGTACTGATATAGAGATACTAGAAAAAGGAATCTCTCACCATCAAGATTTTTCCAGACTCCCTAGCAGAGGTAGTATTCCAAAATAGGAGGAGGCTGCATTTCCTGTTTATGCAACATGAAGGGCTTTGTGCAGCTCTCAAAGAAGAATGCAATTTTTATGTTTACAACTCATAAGTGGTCAAAGAGTTAATGGCCAAAGTTAGTGGTCCTGACTGAGAAAAACAGAAAGAGAGCAGTCACAAGACTAGTTTGAATCATAGTTCTACAGCTCCCCATGGCTGACCACCCTGATATCTACCCTGCTGGGATCCTTCTCATTTTATTTCTGCTCCTTACCTTTGGCTTCTACAACCTAGACAAATTAATCCAGTTCATAAGAGAAATACTTGGGGCTATTCACATTATTGTGGTGAAAAGTCACTACCAGTCCCTCTATAATGACACCTATGAACTTCAGGATGTACCATGACTGGGCCTTCTAGGTACCGAAGAAATGTGGGAATGAGAGGCCAAACCATATTAGAAGAGGCCTCCATCTTAAAAGAAAAAAGCCTGAGAACTTGGACCACAACTGAAGCCAAACTGCAACCACATACCAGGAAGGATCTCACAGCTCTTCCATGACTAGAGTTACGCAGGTACTTCCAAGCAATAGTTAATCAAAGATTAGTCTGATTATTTCAGATGGACTTTCAGACTGTTAATGATTGTATATAGTCTTGCTTCAGAGCTCCCATGTATTGGTTTACAATAGACATTCAGTTACATGCATGCCAGGCTGGATCTCCCCTCCCTTACTTCCATTTCCTATAAAAATAACCTTGTCCCATGTAGAGTTCAGACTGTCTCACCAAAAACCATCTTGTGTGCTGGACATGAGTAAGCCCAAACTCAAGTTTGTAATAAAGAGACCCTAATGCAATTGCATCAGAAATGGTTCCTTGGTGCACTTTTGGGATTCAAAGCACCCTTCACTATAGTCACAAATAATATAAATTACCTTGGTTTGACTCTCACAAAGAAAGTGAAAAATCTGGATGATGAGAACTTCAAGTCTCTGAAGAAAAATTGAAGATCTCAGAAGATGGAAAGATCTCCCATGCTCATGGATTGGCAGGGTTAATATAGTAAAAATGGCCATCTCACATAAAGCAATCTACAAATTCAATGCAATCCCCATCAAACTTCTAACTAAATTCTTTATAGAGTTAGAAAGAGCAATTTCCAAATTTATCTGAAATAACAAAAAATCCAGGATAGTGAAAACTATTATCAACAATAAAAGAACTTCTGGAAGAATCACCATCCCTGACCTCAAGGTATACTACAGAGCAATTGTGATTATAAACTGTGTGGTATTGGTTCAGGGACAGGCAGGTAGATCAATGGAATAGAATTGAAGACCCACAAATGAACCCTCACACTTATGGTCACTTGATCACTGACAAAGGAGCTAAAATCATCCAGTGGAAAAAAGACACCCGTTTCAACAAATGGTGTTGGTTCAATGGGCAGTCAACATGTAGAGGATGCAAACTGATCCATTCTTATCTGCCTGTACAAATCTCAAGTCCAAGTGGGTCAATGACCTCCACATAAAACCCAAAACATTGAATCTAATAGAAGAGAAATTGAGGTATAACCTGGAGCACATGGGCACAGAGGGAAATTTTCTTAATAGAACACCAATAACTTATGCTCTAAGATCAAGAACTAACAAATGGGAGCTCATAAAATGGCAAAGCTTCTGTGAGGTAAAGGACACTTTCAAACAGACAAAACAGCAACCAACAGATTGGGAACAGATCTTTACCAATCCCACATCCAATAGAGGGCTAATATCCAATATATACAAAGAACTCAAGAAGTTAGGCTCCAGAGAATAAAATAACACTATTAAAAAATTGGGTACAGCTGGCAGGAGCAGGGCATTCTGTAAGAATCACCCCCACCCCTAGAGGCCCAGAGAGGCTCTGGGACTCACTATACAGCAACCTCCAGATCACCACTCCCCTTCCTTCCCTTCTACCACTCCCTCAACCCACCACCACCCCATTCCTTCATATGTGGTAAACCTGCTCTCTTTATGACACAGGGAGGATCCTACTTTCTGATAGTCTCTAGAGAATGAGCAGGAGCACGGTATTCGAGAACTGGCAACAGTAGACATTTGAACTGGCAGAAGTGGGGCACTGGAGAACCAGCATCAGCAGAGCATTCGAGATCCAGCAGAAACATAACATTTGAGAAATAGCAGGCTGCATGGCATTCAACCCTTGCCAAGTCTGCCACAGGGGACACACCATCACCTGATACCGCCTAGAGAACAAGTTGCTTGCAGGGCATTGGAGAGAAATGGAATTCCAGGAGTACGGAAACACAGGTCTGCAGGACAGAAAAGATAGAGTCAGAAAGACCAGCTAACACCAAAGATAACAAGATGGCCAAAGGCAAATGCAAGATTATTACCAACAGATACCAAGGTAACATGGCACCAACAGAACCCAGTTCTCACCCAGCAGCAAATCCTGCATACTCCATCACATCAGAAAGTCAAGAGCTAGATTTAAAACACATCTCAATTTGGTGATGGAGGATTTCAAGTAGGACATATATAACTCCTTAAAGAAATACAAGAAAACATAGATCAACAGGTAGAATCACAAAAATCCCTTAAAGAAATACAAGAGAATATGGATCAAAAGGTAGAAGCCCTTAAAGAGGAAACACAAAAATCCCTTAAAGAAATATGGGAGAACATGGGTCAACAGATAAAAGCCCTTTAAAGAGGCAATACAAAAATCCCATAGGGGATTATGGGAGAACATGGATCAATATGCAGAAGCCTTTAAAGAGGAGTCACAAAAATCCCTAAAAAGAAACACAGGAGAACATGGGTCAACAGGTCAAAACCATTAAAGAAGAAACAAAAAATTCCTTACGGAATTTCAGGAAAAAACAAACAAGTGAAGGAACTGAACAAAACTATCCAGGATCTAAAACTGGAAATAGAATCAATAAAGAAATCACAAAGTGAGACATCTCTGAAGATAGAAAACCTTGGAATGAATTTAGGAGTCAAAGATGCAAGCATCAACAACAGAATACAAGAGATAGAAGGAAGAATCTCAGATGCTCAAGATTCCACAGAAACATTTACTCAACAGTTAAAGAAAATGCAAAATGCAAAAAGCTTATAACCCAAAACATCCAGGAAATCCAGGACACAATGAGAAGGCCAAACCTAAGGATTATAGGTATAGAATAAAGCAAGGATTTACATCTTAAAAGTCCAGTAAATATTTTCAACAAAATTATACATGAAAACTTCCCTAACCTAAAGAAAGAGATGCCCATGAACATACAAGAAGCCTACAGACCTTCAAACAAATTGGAAAAGATCAGAAATTCCTCCCGTCACATAATAATCAAAACACCAAATGCACTAAACAAAGAAAGAATGTTAAAAGCAGTGAGAGAAAAGGGTCAAGTAACATATAAAGGCAGACCTACCAGAATTATACCAGACTTCTCACCAGAGACTATGAAAGCCAGAAGAGCCTGGGCAGATGTCACACAGACCCTAAGAGAACACAAAGGACAGCCCAGACTACTATACCCAGCAAAACTTTCAATTACCATAGACGGAGAAAACAAGACATTCCATGACAAAAGCAAATTTACACAATAGCTTTCCAAAATTCCAGCTCTGCAAAGGATAATGGGTAGAAAACACAAACACAAGGCAGGAAACCACACCTTAGAAAAATCAATAAGGTAATCTTTCAACAAATCCAATAAAAGATAGCTACACAACCAGAATTTCACCTTTAACTAAGAAGATAACAGTAAGTAACAATCACTTTTCCTTAATTCTCTTAATATCAATGGTCTCGATTTTCCTATAAAAAGACAAAGACTAACAGATTGGATACATAAACAGGACCCAATGTTTTGCTGCATACAAGAAATCCACCTCAGTGACAAAGACAGTCACTATTTAAAAGTCAAAGATTGTAAAACAATTTTCCAAGCAAATGGTCCCAAGAAACAAGCTGGACTGGCTCTCCTTATATCAGATAAAAATTGACTTTCAACCAAAAGTTGTCAGAAAATATAAGGAGGGACAATTCATACTGGTAAAAGGAAAAGTCTACCAAGATGAACTCTCATTTCTGAACATCTATGCTCAGAACGCAAGGGCACCCAAATTCATAAAACAAATTTTATGAAATTAAAGCTTAAAGCACACATTGCACTCCACACAATAATAGTGGGAAACTTCAACACCCCACTCAAAAAAAAATGGACAAATCATGGAATCAAAAACTAAACAAAGATACAGTGATACTAACTGAAGTTATGGACCAAATGGATCTAACAGGTATTTATAGAACATTCCACCCTAAAGAAAAAGAATATAACGTCTCGGTACCTCATGGTACCTTCTCCAAAATTGACCACATACTTGGTCACAAAACAGGCCTCAACAGATACAGAAATGTTGAAATTATTCTATGTATCTTATCAGATTACCATGGCCTTAGGCTGGTCTTAAGCTCAAACAAAAGCAATGGAAAACACACATCCACATGGGCTTTAAACAATGCTCTTCTCAAAGATAGCTTGGTCAAGGAAGAAGTAAAGAAAGAAATTAAAGACTTTATAAAATTTTATGAAAATGAAGACACATTATACCAAAATTTATGGGACACAATGTAAGCAGTGCTAAGAGGAAAACTCATAGCTCTGAGAGCCTCCAAAAAGAGAATGGAAAGAGCTTACACTAACAGCTTGACAGTGCAGTTGAAAGCTCTTGAAGAAAAGGAAGAAAATACCCCAAAGAGGAGTAGACAGCAGGAAATAATCAAACTTAAGGCTGAAATCAACCAAACAGAAACAAAAAGAACTATACAAAAAAATCAACAAAACAAGGAGCTGGTTCTTTGAAAAAATCAACAAGATAGATAAATCCTTATCCAGACTTACCAGAGGGCACAGAGACAGTATCCAAATTAATAAAATCAGAAATGAAAAGGGAGACATAACAACAGAAATTGTGGAAATTCAAAAAATCATCATATCCTACTACAAGAGATTATACTCAACAAAGTTTGAAAACCTGGATGAAATGGACAACTTTCTAGATATATACCGGGTGCCAACATTAAAACAGGATCAGATAAACCGTCTAAATAGTCCCATAAATTCTGAGGAAATAGAAGCAGTCATTAATAGTCTCCCATCAAAAAAAAAAAAAAAAAAAAAAAAAAAGCTCAGGACCAGATGGGTTCAGTGGGGAATTCTATCAGATCTTTAAAGAAGAGTTAACACTGATACTCTTCAAACTTTTCCATGAAATAGAAATTCAGGGAACACTACCTAACTCATTCTATTTAGCCACAATAACACTTATACATAAACCAAATAAACACACAGGAAAGGAGAACTTCAGAACAATCTCCCTCATGAACATTGATGCAAAAATACTGAACAAAATCCTGGCCAAATGAATCCAAGAATGCATCAAAACTATAATTCAACACAATCAGGTAGGCTTCATCCCAGTGATGGAGGGATGGTTCAATATATGGATATCCATCAATGTAATCCACTACATAAACAAACTAAAGGAAAAAACCCGCATGGTCATTTCATTAGAGGCTAAAAAGGCTTTTGACAAAATTTAGCATCCCTTCATGATAAAAACCTTGGAGAGATTGGGAATCCAAGGCCCACACCTAAAGATAGTGAAAGCAAAATACCACAAACCTGTGGCCAACATCAAGTTAAATGGAGAGAAACTTGAAGCAATCCTACTAAAATCATGGACCAGACAAGGCTGCCCATTCTCTCCCTATCTATTCAATATAGTACTTAATCTCCTAGCCAGAACAATCAGGCACCTAAAAAGGTCAAAGGTAAACAAACTGGAAAGGAAGAAGTCAAAATATCACTATTTTCAGAAGGTGTGCTAGTGTACTTAAGTGACCCCAAGACTTCCACAAGAGAACTCCTAAAGCTTATAAACAACTTCAGCAAAATGGCTGGATATAAAATTAACCCAAGGAAATCAGTAGCCTTCCTCTACTCAAAGGAAAAACAAGATAAGAAAGAAATTAAGGAAATGACACCCTTCACAATAGTCCCAAATAATATTTCATACCTAGGTGTGACCCTAACCAAGCAAATGAAAGATCTATATGACAAGAACTTCAAACCTCTGAAGAAAGAAATCAAAGAAGGTCTCAGAAGATGGAAAGATCTCATGTGTTAATGTACTGGCAGGAAAAATATCAATCAAATGGCCATCTTGCCAAAAGCAATCTACAGATTCAGTGCTATCCCCATCAAAATCCCAAATCAATTCTTCATAGATCTAGAAAGAGCAATTCTCAAATTCATCTGGAATAACAAAAAAACCCAGGATAGCAAAAACTATCCCCCACAACAAATGATCTATGGGAATCACAATCCCTGCCCTCAAGCTTTACTATAGAGAAATAGTGATAAGAAACTGTTTGATATTGGTATGCAGACAGGCTGGAAGATCAATGGAATAGAACTGAAGACCCAGAAAAGAACCCACACACATACAGTCACTTGATATTTGACAAAGGAGCTAAACAACATCCACTGGAAAAAAAGACATTTTTAACAAATGGTGCTCAATCAACTGTCAGCTAGCATGCAGAAAAATGCAAATAGACCCATTCTTGTCTCCTTGTACAAAGCTCAAGTCCAAGTAGATCAAGGATCTATATATAAAACCAGACACACTGAAGCTTATAGAGGAGAAAGTGAGGACGAATCTTGAACACATGGGCACAGGGGGAAAGTTCCTGAACAGAACACTAAAGACTTATGCTCTAAGAATAAGAATCAACAAAAGAGACCCCATAAAACTGCAAAGCTTCTGTAAGGCAAAGGACAGGGGCAATAGGACCAAATGACAATAAACAAATTGGGAAAAGATCTTTACTAATCCTACATCTGACAGAGGTTTAATATCCAATGTACAGAAAGAACTCAAGAAGATAGTCTCCAGAGAATCAAATAACCCTATTAAAAAATGGGGCACAGAGCTAAACAGGGAATTCTCTACTGAGGAAATTTGAATGGCTCTGAAGAACCTAAAGAAATGTTCAGCATCCTTAGTTATTAGGAAAATGCAAATCAAAACAACACTGAGATTCCACCTTACACCAGCCAGAATGGCTAAGATGAAAAACTCAGGGTACAGCAGATGCTGGTGAGGATGTGGGTTAAAAAAACACTTCTCCATTTTTGGTGGGATTGCAAGCTGGTAAAACCACTCTGGAAATCCGTTTGGGGATTCCTCAGAAAATTAGAGATAGTACTACCTGTGGACCCAGCTATAGTACTCCTGGGCATATACCCAGAAGATGCACCTACATGTAATAAGGACACATGCTCCACTATGTTCATAGCAACCTTATTTATAATAGCCAGAAGCTGGAAAGAACCCAGATGTCCCTCAACAGAGGAATGATACAGAAACTGTGGTATATATACACAATGGAGTACTATTCAGCTATTAAAAATAATGAATTCATGAAATTCTTAGGCAAATGGATGAAACTAGAAAGTGTCATCTTGATTGAGGTAACCCAACCACAAAAGAACACACATGGTATGCTCTCACTAATAAGAGGATGTTAGCCCAAAAGCTCAAAACAAGTTACAATGTACACAGCACAGGAGGCTCAAGAAGAAGGAGGACTTAAATGAGGGTGCTTTGGTTCCTCTGAAGAAAGGGAACAAATACTCACAGGAGCAATAAAGGAGACATTGTGTGGAGAAGAGACTGAAGGAAAAGCCACCCAGAGACTGCCCTACCTGGGGATTTACCCTATAAAGAGTCACCAAACTCTGACACTACTATTGTCGACAAGAAGTGTATACCAAAAGGAACATGCCTTGGTTGTCTCGGATGGACACTGCCAGAGCCTTACAAATACAGAGGTAGATGCTAGCAGCCAACCATTGGTCTGAGAGTGGGATCCCCAATGGAGGAACTGGAGTGTGGTCCAGAGGAGCTGAAGGGGTTACAGACCCATGGAAAGAACAATGATTTTGGCTACCCAGATGTCCCAAGACTCCCAGGGACTGAACAATCAACGAAGGGCCACATATGGTTCCAGCCAAAAATGTGGCAAGGAAGGAGTTGGGCATCAGTGGGAGGAGTGGTCCTTGGTCAGGGATAGGTTCAATAGATACCCCAACAAAGGGGAATCGAGGGGAAGGGAGGTGGGATTGTGTCCGGTGGAGAGGCATACATGTGGAGGCAGGGGGTAGGAGGAGGTTGGGGTCTTTGGTGAGGGGGGAAATCTGGAAAGGTTTTACCATTGGCAATATAAATGAAGATAATATTCAATACCAAAAAGTGGGGTACAGAGCTAAACAAAGAAATCTCAACTGAGGAATACTAGATGACTGAGAAACAGCTAAAGAAATGTTCAACATTCTTTTTTTTTGAAATTTTTAACATTTTTATTATTGAATAAATACACACATTATATGTATTGAATGAGTATATATGTATACTCATTTTTTAAATTTTTGGGGTTTTTTATTTAATATATTCTTTATTTACATTTCAAGTGAGTTTCCCTTTCCTGGATATCTCCTCCCCAAAATTCCCATAATCCCTCTTCCCTCCCCCTGTTTCCCAATCCAACCCTTACCAATTCCCTCTCCTAGTATTCCCAACACTGCTACTCTGAGCTTTTCCAGGACCGGGGGTGGGGGGGCACTTCTTCCTTCTTCTTTGGCATCATTTGATATGTGCATTGTGTCTTGGGTATTCTGAGCTTCTAGGCTAATATCCATTTATCAGTGAGTGCATACCATGAGTGTTCTTTTGAGATGGGGTTACCTCACTTAGGATGATGTTCTCCAGTTGCATCCATTTGTTTAAGAATTTCATGAATGTACTATTTGTAATGGCTGAATAGTACTCCATTGTGTATATATGCAACATTTTCTGTATCCATTCTTCCATGGAGGAACACCTGGGTTCTTTCCAGCTTCTGGCTATGATAAAGAGGGCTGCTATGAACGTAGTGTGGCATGTATCCTTATTAAATGCTGGGGAATCCTCTGGGTATATGTCCAGGAGTGGCATAGCGGGGTCCTCTGGAAGTATCATTCCCAGTTTTATGAGGAATCACCAAACTGACTTCCAGAGTGGTAGTACCAGCTTGAAACCCCATCAGCAGTGGAGGAATATTCCTCTTTCTCCACATCCTTGCCAGCACCTGTTTTCTCCTGACTTTTTGATCTTAGCCATTCTGACTGGCTTGAGGTGAAATCTCAGGGTTGTTTTGATTTGCATTTCCCTGATGACTAAGGATGTTGAACATTTCTTTAGGTGCTTCTTGGCATTTCGATATTCCTCAGGTGAAAATTCTTTGTTTAGTTCTGTACACCATTTTTAAGGGGGGTATTTGGGTCTCTGGAGTCTTCATTCTTGAGTTCTTTGTATATCTTGAATATAAGCCCTCTGTCAGATATAGTGTTGGTAAAGATATTTTCCCAATTTGTAGATTGCCGTTTTGTCCTTTTGACAATGTCCTTTGCCTTACAGAAACTTTGTAGTTTAATGAAGTCCCATTTGTCAATTCTTGATCTTAGAGCATAAGCTATTGGTGTTCTGTTCAAGAAAATTTCCCCTGTGCTCATGTCCTCAAGGGTCTTCCCCAGGTTCTTTTCTATCAGCTTCAGTGTGTCTGGATTTATGTGGAGGTTCTTGATCCACTTTGACTTGAGCTTAGTACAAGGAGATAAGAATGTATCAATTTGCATTCTTTTGCATGATGACCTCCAGTTGAACCAGCACCATTTGTTGAAGAGGCTATCTGTTTTCCACTGGATGGTTGTAGCTCCTTTATCAAAGAACAAGTGATCATAATTCTGTAGGTTCATTTCTGGATCTTCAGTTCTATTCCATTGATCTACTTGCCTGTCACTGTACCAATACCATGAAGTTTTTAACACAGTTGCTCTGTAGTATTGCTTGAGGTTGGGGATACTTATTCCCCCAGAAGTTCTTTTACTGTTGAGAATAGTTTTAGCTATCCTGGGTTTTTTGTTATTCCAGATGAATTTGAGAATTGCTCTTTCTAAGTCTATGAAGAAATGAGTTGGGATTTTAATGGGGATTGCATTGAATCTGTAGATTGGTTTTGGCAAGATGGCTATTTTTACTACATTACTCCTGCCAATCCAAGAACATGGAAGATTTTTCCATCTTCTGAAGTCTTCTTTGATTTCTTTCTTCAAAGACTTGAAGTTCCTGTCATACAGATCTTTCACTTGTTTGGTTAGAGTCACACCAAGATACTTTATATTGTTTGTGGCTATTGTGAAGGGTGTCATTTCCCTAATTTCTGTCTCAGCCTGTTTATCCTTTCAGTATAGGAAGGCTACTGATTTGCTTGAGTTAATTTTGTAACCAGACACTTTGCTGAAGTTGTTTATCAGCTGTAGGTGTTCTCTGGTGGAGTTTTTGGGTCACTTAAATACACTATCATATTATCTGCAAATATTGATAGTTTGACTTCTTCCTTTCCAATTTGTATCCCTTTGACCTCCTTTTGTTGTCTAATTGCTCTAGCTAGACCTTGAAGTACTATATTGAATAAATATGAAGAGAGATGGAAGGCTTGTCTAGTCCCTGATTTTAGTGGGATTGCTTCACGTTTCTCTCCATATAGTTTGATGTTGGCTACTGGTTTGGTGTATATTGCTTTTATTATGTTTAGGTATGAGCCTTGAATTCCAAGACCTTTAACATGAAAGGATGCTGAATTTTATCAAATGCTTTTTCAGCATCTAATGAAATGATCATGTGGTTTTTTTTCTTTAAGTTTGTTTATGTAGTGGATTACATTGATGTATTTCCATATATTGAACTATCCCTGCATCCCTAGGATGAAGCCTGCTTGATCGTGGTGAATGATTATTTTGATGTGTTCTTGGATTCGGTTGGCAAGAATTTTATTGAGGACTTTTGCATTGATATTAATAAGGGAAATTGGTCTAAGGTTTTCTATTTTGTTGGATCTTTGTGTGGTTTTGGTATCAGAGAAATTGTGGGTTCATAGAACAAGTTCGGTAATGTTCTTTCTGTTTCTATTTTGTGGAATATTTTGAAGAGTATTGGCATTAGGTCTCCTTTGAATGTCTAATAGAATTCTGCACTAAAGCCATTTGGTCCTGTGCTTTTTTTGGTTGGGAGACTGTCAATAACCTCTTCTATTTCTTTAGGTAATTGAGGTATTTGCTGGATATAGCAGTTTGGGTTGGCATTTGTGTTCTGTTAGGGTGTGCATGATGTCTGCCCAGGCTTTTCTGGCTTTCATAAGCTCTGTTGAGAAATTCGGTGTAATTCTGATAGGTCAACCTGTATATGTTACTTGACCTTTTTCCCATATTGCTTTTAATATTCTTTCTTTGTTTAGTACATTTTGGTGTTTTAATTATTATATGAAGGGATGAATTTCTGTTCTGTTCGAATCTAGTTGCAGTTCTACAGGCTTCTTGTATGTTCATGAGCATCTCTTTCTTTAGGTTAGGGAAGTCCTATAGTTTTGTTGAAGACATTTACTGGCCCTTTCAGTTGGAGATCTTCATTCTCTTCTATGCCTATAATCCTTAGGTTTTGTCTTCTCATTTTGTCCTGGATTTCCTGAATATTTTGGGTCAGGAGCTTTATGCATTTTTCATTTTTTTTGACTATTGTATCAATGCTTTCTATGGTA
This sequence comes from Apodemus sylvaticus, assembly GCF_947179515.1. Classification (NCBI taxonomy): domain Eukaryota; kingdom Metazoa; phylum Chordata; class Mammalia; order Rodentia; family Muridae; genus Apodemus; species Apodemus sylvaticus. The sequence continues at coordinate 2,143,775 of NC_067476.1, forward strand.
TCTTCTGCATCTGAGATTCTCTCTTCTATCTCTTGTATTCTGTTGCTGATGCTTGGACCCATGACTCCTGAATTCTTTCCTAAGTTTTCTATGTCCTGAGTTGTCTCCCTTTGTGATTTCATTATTGTTTCTACCTCCTTCTTTAGATCCTGGATGGCTTTGTTTAATTCCTTCACCTGTTTTGCTGTGTTTTACCTTAGTTCTTCAAGGGCTTCCTGCTGTTTACTTATGTTCTCCTGTATTTCTTTAAGGGAGTTATTTGTGTCCTTCTTGAAGCCCTTCATGAAGCCCTCCATTAGCATCATGACCTGTGATTTTAAATCCAAATCTTGCTTTCCTGGTGTGTTGGGGTATCCAGGACATGCTGTTGTGGAAGAATTGGCTTCGGATGGCACCATATTGCCTTGATTTCTGTTAGCAAAGTTCCCATGTTTTCCTTTTGCCATCTGGTTATCTCTGGTGTTAGTTGGGCCTGCTGTCACTGGCTGGAGTGTGCCCCTCCTGTGTGTGTGCCTGTAGACCTATGTCAACAACCGTGAGTGAGCTGTTTTCTCCTGGTACAAATTGCTGTTGTGCTGCAGAGTTCCTGGGTGCAGGTGGATTCCTGGTGCAGTGTGTCCCAGGTTATCCTCTACTCTGGTAAAACCTGCCAACCAATCTGTTGCACAGTCACAGAAGCAAAGATGACAGCTGAGACCTACTCTCTTGTATTTGGGTATGTACCACTGTGGTCACGATCAGCTCTGGATGCAGGTTGTGCTGACTGTCTCCTCCTCACTGGCTGCTGGGTGTATAGCTGGCTTCTTGCATTGCTTGGAGATGGCATGCTGTGGCTAAGGCTGTTCCCAATCCAGAGGCAGAGACCGGAAGGCTCTTGCCAGAGGCCTCTGGCCTGGATCCTCTGCTCTGCAGGACTGGACTTGCCTATTCAGGCCGCCTCTTCCTAGCTGGCTGTTGGGTGTATTGCTGGCTTCCTGCACTGCTTGGAGATGGCACTCTGTGGCTGAGGCTGTTTCCGATCCAGAGCAATGTTCAACATTCTTTTTTTTTTTTTTTTATTCGATATAATTTATTTACATTTCAGATGATTTCCCCTTTTCTAGCCCCCCCCTCCCCGAAAGTCCCGTAAGCCCCCTTCTCTTCCCCTGTCCTCCCTCCCACCCCTTCCCAGTTCCCCGTTCTGGTTTTGCCAAATACTGTTTCACTGAGTCTTTCCAGAACCAGGGACCACTCCTGCTTTCTTCTTGTATCTCATTTGATGTGTGGATTATGTTTTGGGTATTCCAGTTTTCTAGGTTAATAACCACTTATTAGTGAGTGCATACCATGATTCACCTTTTGAGTCTGGGTTACCTCACTTAGTATGATGTTCTCTAGCTCCATCCATTTGCCTAAGAATTTCATGAATTCATTGTTTCTAATGGCTGAATAGTACTCCATTGTGTAGATATACCACATTTTTTGCATCCACTCTTCTGTTGAGGGATACCTGGGTTCTTTCCAGCATCTGGCAATTATAAATAGGGCTGCTATGAACATAGTAGAGCATGTATCCTTATTACATGGTGGGGAATCCTCTGGGTATATGCCCAGGAGTGGTATAGCAGGATCTTCTGGAAGTGAGGTGCCCAGTTTTCAGAGGAACCGCCAGACTGCTTTCCAGAGTGTTCAACATTCTTAATTATCAGGGAAATGCAAATCAAAACATCCGTGAGATTCCACTGCATACCATTCAGGATAGCCAAGATCAAAAACTCAGGGGACAGCAAGTGCTGGAGAGGATGTGGAGAAAGAAGACTCCTCCATTCCTGGTGGGATTGCAAGCTGGTAAAAGCATTCTGGAAGTCAGTTTGGCAGTTCCTCAGAAAATTGGACATAGCACTACCTGATGATCCAGCTATACCATTCCTGGGCATATACCCAGAAGATGTTCCAACATTGTAATAAAGATACATGCTCCACTATGTTCATAGCAGCCTTACTTATAATAGTCAGAAGCTGGAAAGAACACAGATGTCCCTCAACAGAAGAATGGATACAGAAAATGTGGTACACTTACACAATGGAATACTACTCGGCTATTAAAAACAATGAATATGTGAAATTCTTAGGCAAATGGATGTAGCTAGAAACTATCATTCTGAGTAAAGTAACCCAATCACAAAAGAACACACAGAACACACATGGTACACACGTGCTGATAAGTGGATATTAGCCCCAAATCTCGGAATACCCAAAATACAAGTCACAGACCACATGAAGCTCAAGATGAAGGAAGACCAAAGTGTGGATAGTTTGATCCTTATTGGAAGGTGGATCAAATTATCCATGCCTCACAGCCAACCAATAGAATGAGAATAGGGTCCTCAATGGAGCAGCCCTGCAGGAGGAACAATAATATGTACCAGCCAGTACCTCCAGCACTCCCAGGGACTAAGCCACCAACCAAAGTGTACACTTGGGGTGACCCACGGCTCCAGCTACATATGTAGCAGATGAGCATTTCAAACATCAATGATAGGAGAGACCATTGGTCCTGTAAATGCATGTCACAAAATTGGGACGGGGGTTAGCAGGAGGAGTGGAGATGGGATAGGAGGTTTTCATAAGTGTTACATGGAAAGGGGTTAACATTTGAAATGTAAATAGAGCAAATGTCTAATAAGAAAGAAAATTAAATAAATATAAATGCAGATTATGATAAAGGATGCAGGATCTTCTCCCTCCCCCCCCCCAAATCAAAACAAAAAACAAATAAAAAACAAAGAGACAAAAATCTCTAGCTTGGGTCAATTTGAGAAAATAGAGAATTGTAAAAACTGACCAGTACAATACCAACATATAGCTGCTTTCTTTTTCCTTTTTTTTCTCATGCTGGGAATAAACCCATGTTGATGAAGGGCAATGGAAAATATGGTACACTATAATCCTCTTCAATGGAAAAACCCAGAAGATATACCCTTCATTAATCTTATAAGATACAAATGGCAAAAGAAATACAAGCACATTTGAAGAACTTTACTGTCATTCTTTCTCGTGTGCCAGAGGTCAGAGACTCTGCTGCTCAGTTGGATGAATTAAACTTCGGAGGGCTGAGAAACACCTTAAGAAATGTTCAACATCATTAATCATTAGGGAGATGCAAATCAAAACAACCCTGAGATTTCACCTCACACCAGTCAGAATGGCTAAGGTAAAAAACTCAGGAGACAGCAGGTGCTGGCGAAGATGTGGAGAAAGAGGAACACTCCTCCACTGCTGGTGGGATTGTAAGATGGTGCAACCACTTTGGAAATCAATCTGGAGGTTCCTCAGAAAACTGGGCATGGCACTTCCAGAGGACCCTGCTATACCACTCCTGAGCATATACCCAGAGGATTCCCCAGCATGTAATAAGGACACAGGCTTCACTATGTTCATAGCAGCCCTATTTGTAGTAGCCAGAAGCTGGAAACAACCCAGGTGTCCCTCAACAGAGGAATGGATACAAAAAATGTGGTATATTTACACAATGGAGTACTATTCAGCCATTAGAAACAATGAATTCATGAAATTCGTAGACAAATGGATGGAGCTGGAGAACATCATACTAAGTGAGGTAACCCAGTCTCAAAAGATCAGTAATGGTATGCACTCACTGATAAGTGGATAATAACCTAGAAACTTGGAATACCCAAGAAATAATACACATATTAAATAATGTCCAAAAAGAACAGAGGAGTGACTCCTGGTTCTGGAAAGACTCAATGCAACAGTATAGGAGAATACCAGAACAGGGAAATGGGAAGGAGTTGATGGAGGAACAGGGGGAGGGAAGAGGGCTTATGGGACTTGTGAGGAGTGGGGACCCAGAAACGGGGAAATCATTTGATATGTAAATAAAGAATATGTTGAATAAAAAAAAAGGAAAAAAAAAGAAAAGGGAGGGGGAAAGACAGGAGAATGGATGGAGAGAAGAGGATTTATGGAACATATTGGGGGGGACTAGGAAAGGGGAAGGCTTCTAGAATGTAAACAAAGAATATAGAAAATAAATAAAAAAATTAAAAAAATTAAAAAATAAATGCTGTGGGTTCAATTGAGCCATGAAGTTGCAGGAAGCAAGTTATAGCACTGAATCAACAAAAGCAAAATGATACTTATTCTAATGGGCAGCATAAGAAAAGTGATTTATATGGTGGCATAGAGGTAGACCTTTGATACTGCTTCAAATCACACAATTGATTGAATTTATTTATTTATTAATTAATTAAAAATCTACATCTTTGTTTGATCTGTATAAATGGAAAACTCCTCAAACTAATGAAAAGACAAGACAATTGGTTCTTGGCACATGAACCAATTCCCAGACTTGAGTTATTTCAAAGATCCAGATTCCCATTTAATGAAGTAATTTGCTTTCAGTTTTCAAGGCTAGAAATATATCATTGCATTTCTACCTCCAGGATCTATTAACTTTCCAATCCTGTGTGATAACTTAGTTCAAAGATCTCTTGATGTCTGTCTCTTCCATAAAATATCACATAAGTTCACTATCTTCCCAACAATATGATGATTGTTCCAAGTAAGCAGAAGGACTTTGGACTTGCTAGTAACACATTTGCACATAAGAGGAAGAAAAACAAATCCAAACAAAATATAAAATACTATGGCCTTCTAACTAATTGAGTGTTTTATGAGTCATTCATACAAAATTAAATAAGCTGTTGCAACTGGCCCTTCCTATCACCCTGAAAGAAGCATAAAAATTTGTTAACCTATTAGGAATCTGGAGACAGCATATTTCCCCACTTGGGTGTGTTACTTTGGTCTATATGTCAAATAACTCAGAAAGTTGCTAAGTTTTATTGGGGCCTACCATAAGAGAAGTCTCTTCAACAGGTCCAGGTTGACGTATCACTGGGGCCATATGTAGGAGACCTGATAGTACTCAAGTGTTAGTGACAAATATGGATGTTCTTTGGCCCATTTGCTGAATCCCTATTTGTGAATCAAAAAGAAGAAGTCTAGGAATTTGAAATAAGATGATACCATCATCTGCAGATAACTATTCTCTCTTTTAAAGATAGCTCTGAGACTACTATTAGACATTAGTGGAAGCCAAAACTTTGATAATGCATCATTTAGTTATTAACAATACTTGAAGTTCCTATCATGAGCTATGCATTATCTGATAATCCAAGCTATAAAGTGGGATGTGCACAGCTACAATCAATTAACATGAAAATGGCATTTACATTATCAGGCCCAAGAATATTCTGAAAGCACAAGCAAGTCACATGAAGAATTTGACTAAAAATCCTATGGTTTTACTCATATTCACAATGCTGTCTGCTGCCAAACATGTACCTATAGATTATGGGCTGTACCCTATGATAGGATGATTAAAGTAGATAAGACTAGGGCCTCTTTTACTGATGTTTTTCACATTAGTTTTGCAGGCACCACTCAGAATTAGACAGCTGCAGCATTGCAACACTTTCTTGTAAAACTTTAATAGACAAGAGTGAAGGGAAATTTTCACAGTTGTCAGAATTCTAGAGTTCCAGGTAGTAAAAAACACTATTCATTTTGTTTAGAAGAAATGAGGAGTTGTATAATCATTCACTGATTCATAAGCAATAGGCAGAGCAGCTACATGGCCAATAGTTATAGTAGCTATGGCCAGCTAGATAGCTATAGACTTGGAAAGAGCATAATTAGAAAATTGGTGCCAAAGATATCTGGAGAAGACATATGTGGATACATCTCAAAAGATGGACAATGTATGTGAGGATACTTGTGTGTCATGGTGATATTTCTTCCATATTTTGGATCTGTGGATCCAAGGAATCAAGTGGTAGAAAAGCAAATAGGTATACTCAACTGTCATGTAGCTGGTTACTTACGCACAGGTACCGATCTTGTCACATTACCTTGGAGAATTTCCCACCTGGCTCTCTCCCAGAATCTTTTCTCTCTCCCACCTGTATTTCCTGCATAAGCCATAGGCCATAGACTTTTTAATCGACAAATGACTCATCCATACAATACACAAGTTATTTCTCAACAATTCCCCTTTATAGTGTGCACCCCCTCAGCTCTCTGAGTGGGAATTTCCAGACCTCAGTGCTAGCCACAAGTCTCCCACCACCTGGGGTGGAGCACAGGGACCAAGGTAAAGTCCATTGTTCTTCCAGATCTACAGTTTCCTGAATTAAGCAGGCTACCCACCAAGCATTGTGGAGCAGTGGAGCTGATCCAGCTGAGCAGTCTCTTGACCCTTGGGGAGAAGGGTCTCATCCCCCAACCATAAATCCTCAGAACCCAAAATAACTTTGAGTCTTGAGTAGAAAGTCTTGTCTTGGCTTGATGTCCTCTTGTCACTCTGTTCCATATACCCAACTTTCCTTCCAGATGGCCCGGTATATTGTTCGAATGTAGCTGCCAACAGCTACATTTTATTACAAAAAGGCTCCTTTTATTTCAAATGTAAATTGAATATAATTAAAACAATTATGAAAATTATAATATATGGTATAAATTTATGATGTCAATATTTGGCAATTAAGGAAATTTTATATTATCTATCTTATTTAAAGTTTTGTAAACTAACTCAATTTCTGTCTTAATATGCATTATCATCCCAAAAAAATCATCTTGTTAGACCTAGAACATCTTCCTAAATCCTAAGCAACTAACCTTAATTGTAAGACCAAAACTATGGGGTCTTCAACCCCATCAAACACCCTGGGAGGAATAAATATTACCTGAGTATATAGGAAGCATAAGGATGTAGCTTCCAAAAATTAAGACATGATGGAGACATCTAATTGCCTAGACAGTACCCAATTTTTCTGTAACATTAGAGTATTTGTCTTACACCTTCTTTCCTAGGATATCTGACAGACCTCATATGAAGTAGATATTATGAAAATCATGCTTACCCTGTCTTGGCAGAGCTTGGCCATCATTCACCCTATATCTGTCTGAACTTTTTGGATAGATTTATCTATAACTGAAGCATGGGTATTTTCTTTGCCCATTCTATTTTCTGCATATCTGAACTGTCAAACATGTTTTTATTCTAAGCTATTTACTACCTGAAATCTGGAAAACATTTTATTATAATTGACTATGCTAATATCTAAGCTGACTATGTGTGCTACTAACTGTTAATTTGTGGTTTTTACCCATTCCTAATAGTTTGTAACTTGTATTTTAAACTGAGTTGCATAGGCACAGTGCCTATTTAAAGGTTGAAACATCATATATAGTATGTTGTAACTAAATTAACCTTAAATTTTGTATCAAAATATGAAGATTTATACTAATGAATATCCTAAACCTGTATCGATATAAAAATTCTATATCAATGTATCAAAACATAACCTCAGTTCTTCATCAAAATAAAAAAATCACAACCAGTGTAAGATTATGGGTATAAAATGGGGTTTTGTTGTTGTTTAGGAGTAGACTCAATAATCTAATTCTCCCTTGTCTAATTTCTTAAAATGTTTTGATATCCTCCCTTTTTCTTCTCAAGTTTTTTCCCTTACCTAAGAAAGAAAGAAGGATAGAGAAGAGGAAAGGAAAGATAGAAATCCCTGAATCTAAGCTCCCTCTCTTGTTTCTTTCCAGTCCAAGACCATAATTATTTGTAATCAAGCCCTAAAATGACAAGATATCTATTACTCATAAAATAACCAAAACTATCCTTCATAACTTAAGGGAATGGAATAATTGTCTTATTATAAATGCTTCCTGCTTAATTGGTGAAAAAAATTCCTGTTTGGAGCCTAAAAGGAAATTAGAAAAATGATTAAGTCAAAAGGAAGCTAGCTGGTATCATTTGTTGCCCAGTCTTTATGTGCTGAGAATATTCAGGGCTTAATTGAAGTCCTAACTGGAAAAGTCTGAAAGGATGCATTAAGCAAAGTAATCTGGGATCAGCAGTACTTTTTGAGGCTGTACCAGAAGCAAGTCTCTGGAAACAGTATTAGTTTCAGGCGGGATTCATTAGGGAGTTGGAACAGCATGTTTCATCGTCTAAGCATCCCTGAAGGTGAATTTCGTCAGGGCTACATTTTATTCTGTGAACATAAAGCTTTGGGAAAAATATATATATATAGAGAGAGATTATATAGATATAGACATACATATAGACACAGACATATAGACAGAGACATATAGACATAGACAGAGACATATAGACATAGACACAGACATATAGACATAGACACAGACATATAGACATAGACATAGACATATAGACATAGGCATAGACAGACACAGATATTGATAGATAAATAGATAGATAGATAGATAGATAGATATGTGTGTATGTATATGTGTATGTGTATATGTATATGTACATACACAATGTATGAAGTGTGCACTGTATAAAGATCAGTTTAAGATAATTTTTGTTCTTCATTTGAGTGGGTAAAAGAAAACTGTTTTACTTTATGAGCTAGTTTGATCATATAACCAAACTGAAATATAAATCTCCATTCACGTCATGTGAAATGATGGCAGGATGAATTTTGTTCTGGCTGGAGACATATATGAGCCACTCCATTTCAGAGTTGTTTCAATAGAGTGTTTAGCAACATATATTGCTTGGTCCTTCTGGTTTTCTCTTGTCTATAGCAAATCTTCAGATAGATTTGCTATCAAATCTGATTCTTGTTATCTTGGAAGGATTCCTATTATTTTCTTCTTTCCTGCTAACACAAACCTAGAGCATCTCTCCCAACATAGCATGACCTTTTTTTGGTCTGGCAGTCTGAAGTCATTAAAAGTAAAGATTGATCCATGTTAGTAATCCCTTTTTTACCTATGCCTGTTTTATTTGTAATATCATCAGAACCAGAAAAATGTTTATCAATGTTCATTTTAATAATTAAGACAACATAGAAAAATTATTATTATTTATTGATAAAGGTTTTCTCTATGTAACTGAGACTGATTTGGATTTGCTCCTTAGATCAGGATGCCCTAAACCCCATTAGAAACTTTGAGTTCCTTTGTCTTTGTCTTTGTATCTCAAGTATTGGTATCAAAGGATTGAGTTTATTAATTTACTATCTATGTACCCTAAAAAATTTATATCTTTTTTAATCTTTCTCTGTTCTTTAGAGATTAATATCTATGTGGATAAATAAATGCCTATATTCCACTTTCTCTTTGCATAAATTCAATATTGATGTATTCTTATTTTTTAAATTATTAAGTGTGTTTTGTCCTTATTAAGCAAAAACCTACATAGTATCTTTAGAAGGAAAATGTGTCATTTTGAATTTAGACTGCTGTTTGAAAGACTGTCTACAGAGGATCTCAACCTGGTGGTATTGTGCAGATCAGGCTGGTCTAGAATAAATAGAGATATGCCTGCCTCTGTGTCCTGTGTCTGCTCTTATTTAGCTCAGATTCTATCTTGTACCTGGGAATTTCCTGTCCCTCTATTTACAGGAAGAGGTGTTTTGGCCTTCTGCTTAACTCTGGCCACAGCAGCCAACTTAGGGCTACATCCCCACACACCATGAGCATTGAGCATTAATTCCCATAGGACGGGACTGGGCTGATCTATTGTACCAAGCTTGGGAGAACCTGAAGTGGCGGATCCTGCAGTTGTTATTTCCAGGAAGTCTCCATAGGTTTGCCATCCACTGCTGTATCAGCTTTAGACTGTGTTTAATCAGGAGCCTCGTTCCTCTACCTTGGCTACTCTGCCCTTGGGAGAAGTCCCAATTTCTGTGCTTTGTTTTTAAATTTAGTAGGGGCTTCTTTAAGAACCCTCCATATGTAATATCACCTGCAGGTTCCTGATCCTTGGTTAAGAAGTCTCCTTCTCTTCAGCCATATGTCTTGTGTTGTTCTGGGAAGCTATAGCTTTGGTCTGTTTTCTTTCTTTCTTTCTTTCTTTTCTTTCTTTCATTCATTCTTTCTTTTTTTCTTTCCTTCCTTCCTTCCTTCCTTCCTTTCTTTTTTCTTTATTTTTTTAAGACACTAGACCTCTTGGCTAGTTAGTCTCACTACCCCCTGCTTTTTACCCAGACCTTTTTAGGCTGTTAGCTTGGGTTCTAATTGCTGTAAAATCGGATGCCATTTTGTTGAAATTTTGTGTAATTCTTCCTCCCAGCTCGATGCTTCCAGAAATAAGATGCAGACTCAAAATATATTTACAGTTTCCTTGGTTGTGTAGCTATTCTCTGACTATATATAACTTAAAATATTTCATTTGTTCTAGCCTACATTTTAAGATGAGCCTGGTTACCTGTGCTCGGGTATCATGCATCCATCTTGCTACATCTCCCTAGAAAATCGCCTGCCTCTTTGGATGGCCGAGAAGCCATCCAAGGAATTTGGATGGCTGAGAAGCACCTTAAGAAATGCTCAACATGATTAGCCATTAGGGAAATGCAAATCAAAACAACCCTGAGATTTCACCTCACACCAGTCAGAATGGCTAAAGTTAAAAACTCAGGAGACAGTAGGTGTTGGCGAGGATGTGGAGAAAGAGGAACACTTCTTCACTGCTGCTGGGATTGTAAGATGGTACAACCACTAGGGAAATCAGTCTGGTGGTTCCTAAGAAAACTGGGCATGACACTTCCGGAGGACCCTGCTATACCTCTCCTGGGCATATACCCAGAGGATTCCCCAGCATGCAATAAGGACACATGCTCCACTATATTCATAGCAGACTTATTTATAATAGCCAGACACTGGAAAGAATCCAGATATTCCTCAATGGAGGAATGGATACAGAAAATGTGGAATATATACACAATGAAGTACTATTCAGCAATTAAAAACAATGAATTCATGAATTTTTTAGGCAAATGGATGGAACTGGAAAATATCATCCTAAGCGAGGTAACACAATCACAAAAAAATACACATGGAATGCAATCATTGATAAGTGGATATGAATACTGAAGTTACAATTAGCATATCAAATAATGCCCATGAAGAAGGAAGAAGAGGGCCCTAACCCTGGAAAGGCTTGATCCAGCATTGTAGGGGAGTACCAGGACAGAGAAAAGGGAGGGGGAAAGATAGGAGAACGGATGCAGAGAAGAGGATTTATGGGACATATGGAGAGGGGGAACTGGGAAAGAGGAAAGCTTTTGGATTGTAAACAAAGAATATAGAAAATAAAAATATATGTTAAAAAAAAGATATCTCGGGGTGCAAACTGCCAGGGGTCTGCCTGCACCCAGGACCTGAGCACATAGGCAGTTCATCTGCCAGCTGGTCAGGCATGGGGCCTGTGTCCTGCATGGAGAGCAGCAGAGGGAGCAACTCCCTGCGGCCATTTTTCCTGTCTGCCAGGGCAGAAAAACATCACTAGGTACTATATTATCATGAGCTTAAGATCTCTGGGGGTGCAAACCGCCATGAGTCTGCCTGTACCCAGGACCTGACCACATAGGTGGTTCATCTGCCAGCCGGTCTGTTGGGGGACCTGTGTCCTACATGAGAATCAACAGAGGGAGTGACCCCCTGCCACCATCTTCGCTCCCTGACAGAGAAGTCCAGGAACACCTGGTTCACCATGACAAAGCAAGTATAACATTGCTTGACTGAGCAGGACTCCAAAGGCACAAAAGAGGAAGGCAGCATATTAGCAGTCTGTGCCAGAGGAAACCCAGTCATCCAGTGTCCCAGAAATAGCCTTAAAGGTCAACAGTAGGTTGAAGCACCAGCCTGTGACAATAAGACCATCTAACACCAGTGAGAACTAGATGGCTAAAGACAAATATAGGAACGTGATAAACAGAAACAAAGGCATTATGGCAGCATCTAAACCCAACTCTCCAACAACAGCAAGTCCTGGATACCCCAACATACCAGAAAAATTAGAGTTAGATTTAAAATCACTGGTAAGGATGCTGTTAGAGGAACACATGAAAGACATAAATAAATCTCTTAAAGAAATTCAGGAGAAAACTGATCAAAAGCTAGAAGCCCTTACAAGGGAAACACAAAAATCACTTAAAGATATTCAGGAGAATATGGGTCAGAAGTTAGTAGCCAATAAGGAGGAAATGCAAAAATCACTTAAAGAAATAGTGGAGAACTTTGCTCAACAGGCAGAAGTCATGAAAGAGGAAACACAAAAATCTCTGAACGAATTACAGGAAAACACAAACAAGCAAGTGAAGGAACTGAGCAAAAACTTCAAGGATCTAAAAACAAAAGTAGAAACAACTGAGAAAGCACAAAGAGAGACAACTTTGGAGATAGAAAATCTTGGGAAGAAATCAGGGGCTATAGATGTAAATATCAACAACAGAATACAAGAGATTGAAGAGAGAATCTCAGATGCCGAAGATACCATAGAAACCATTGACACAACAGTCAAAGAAAATGCAAAATGCAAAAAGCTTGTAACCCAAAACATCCAGGAAATCTAGGACACAATGAGAATGCCAAGCCTAAGGATTATAGGTATTGATGAGAGTGAAGATTTACAACTTAAAGGGCCAGCAAATATCTTCAACAAAATTATGGAAGAAACCTTCCCTAACCTAAAGAGAGAGATGCCCACGAATATACAAGAAGCCTACAGACCTCCAAACAGACTGGACCAGAACAGAAATACCTCCTGTCACATAATAATCAAAACCCCAAACGTACTAAACAAAGAAAGAATACTTAGGGCAGTAAGAGAAAAAGGGCAAGTAACATATAAAGGAAGACTTATCAGAATTACACCAGACTTCTCACCAGAGACCATGAAAGCTAGAAGATCCTGGGTGGAGCTCATGCAGACTCTAAGAGAACACAAATACCAGCCAAGACTACTATAACCAGTGAAACTCTTCAATCACTATAGATGGAGAAACCAAGATATTCCATGACAAAACCAAATTTACACAATATCTTTCCACAGACCCAGTCCTACAAAGGATAATAGGGGGAAAACACCATTACAACGAGGGAAACTATACCCTGGAAAAAGCAGGATATTAAACTTCCTTCATCAAACCCAAAAGAAATAAAGTACAAGTATAAAATTAACATCAAAAATGATAGGAAGCAATAACCACTACTCCTTAATATCTCTTAATATCAATGGACTCAGTTCCCCACTAAAAAGGCATCGACTAACAGACTGGTTACGTCAACAGGACCCTACATTTTGCTGCATACAGGAAACACACCTCAGTGTCAAAGACAAAAAAACTTACAGTAAAAGGCTGGAAGACAATTCTACAAGCAAATGGTCTCAGGAAACAAGCCAGAGTTGCCATTCTAATATCAGATAAAATTGACTTTCAATCTAATGTCATCAAAAGAGACATGGAAGGACACTTCTTGCTGGTCAAAGGAAAACTCCAACAAGAAGAACTCTCAATCCTGAACATCTATACTCCAAATACAAGCATGCCTTTATTCATAAAAGAAACTTTACTAAAGCTCAAAGCACACATTGCACCTAACACAATAATTGTGCGTGACTTCAACACTCTACTCTCTTCAACGGACCGATCAGGAAAACAGAAACTAAACCGGAACACAGTGAAATTAACTGAAGCTTTGGACCAATTGGATTTACATATATATAAAGAACTTTTCATCCCAAAGCAAAAGAATATACCTTTTTCACAGCACCTCATGGTACCTTCTTGAATATCGATCATATAGTTGGTCACAAGACAGACCTCAACAAATATGAGAAGATTGAAATAATCCCATGCCTCCTATCAGATCACTATGGAGTAAAAGTCGTCTTTAATAACAATAAAAACAACAGAAAGCCCACATACACATGGAAACTAAACAATAGTCTACTCAATGATACCTTGGTCAAGGAAGAAATGAAGAAATCAAAGATTTTTTAGAATTTAACAAAAATGAAGACACAACATACCCAAATATATGGGACACAATGAAAGCAGTGCTAAGAGGAAAACTCATAGCTTTGAGTGCCTCCAAAAAGAAATTGGAGAGAGCATACACTAAAAGATTAAAGGAACAACTGAAAGCACTGGAACAAAAAGAAGTTAATTCACCCAGGAGGAGAAAAAGACAGGAAATCATCAAACTCATGGCTGAAATCAATCAAATAGAAACTAAGAGAACCATACAAAGAATCAACAAAACCAGGAGCTTGTTCTTTGAAAAAAATCAACAAGATAGATAATCCCTTAGCCAGACTAATCAAAGGGCACAGAGACAGTATCCAAATTAACAAAATTAGAAATGGAAAGGGAGATATTATAACAGAAACCATGGGAATTCAAAAAATCATCAGATCCTACTACAAAACCTGTACTCAACACAACTGGGGAATCTGGAGGAAATGGACAATTTCTTAGATAGATACCAATTACCAAAATTAAATCAGGATCAAATAGATAATCTAAACAGACCCATAACCCCTAAAGAAATAGAAGGGGTCATAGATAGCCTTCCGTCCAAAAAAGCACAGGACCAGATGGTTCTAGTCCAGAATTCTATCAGACCTTCAAAGAAGACCTAACACCAATATTCTTCAAAGGATTGCACCAAATAGAAACAGAAGGAACACTACCCGACTCCTTCTATGAAGCTACAATTATGCTGATACCAAAACCACACAAAGATCCAACTAAGAAAGAGAATTTCAGGCCAATTTCCCTTATGAATATGATGCAAAAATACTCAATAAAATGCTTGCCCACCGAATCCAAGAACACACCAAAATGATCATCCACCCTGATCAAGTAAGCTTCATCCCAGGGATGCAGGGATGGTTCAATATATGGAAATCCATCAATGCTATCCACTACATAAACAAACTCAAAGAAAAAAACCACATGATCATTTCATTAGATGCTGAAAAAGCATTTGACAAAATTCAGCAATCTTTCATGCTAAAAGTCTTGGAAAGAACAGGAATTCAAGGATCATATCTAAACATAGTAAAAGCAATATACAGCAAACCGGGTAGCCAGCATCAAACTAAATGAAGAGAAACTTGAAGCAATCCCACTAAAATTAGGGACTAGACAAGGCTGCCCCCTATCTCCATATCTTTTCAATATAGTTCTTGAAGTCCTAGCTAGAGGAATTAGACAACATAAGGAGGTCAAAGGGATACAAATTGGAAAGGAAGAAGTCAAACTATCACTATTTGCAGATGATATGATAGTATACTTAAGTGACCCAAAAAATTCTACTAGAGAACTCCTACAGCTGATAAACTTCAGCAAAGTGGCTGGCTACAAAGTCAACTCAAGCAAATCAATAGCCTTTATATACTCAAAGGATAAGCAGGGAAATGACACCCTTCACAATAGCCACAAACAGCATAAAGTAACTTTGGATGACTCTAACAAAAAAAGTGAAAGACATATATGACAAGAACTTCAGATCTCTAAAGAAGGAAATCAAAGAAGATCTCAGAAAATGGAAAAATCTTCCATGCTCGGGGATTGGAGGATTAATATAGTTAAAATGGCCATCTTGCCAAAGGCAATCTACAGATTCAATGCAATCCCCATCAAAATCCCAATTCAGTTCTTCATAGAGCTAGAAAGAGCAATTCTCAAATTCATCTGGAATAGCAAAAAAAAAAAAAAAAAAAAAAAAAAAAAAAAAAAAACCCAAGAGAGCTAAAACTATTCTCAACAGTAAAAGAACTTCTGGGGGATTCAGTATCCCAGACCTCAAACTTTACTACAGAGCAATAGTGAGAAAAAACTGCATGGTATTGGTACAATGTCAGGCAAGCAGATCAATGGAATAGGATTGAAGACCCAGAAATGAACCCACACACCTATGGTCACTTGATTTTCGACAAAGGAGCTGAAAACATCCAGTGGAAAAAAGCCTTTTCAACAAATGGTGTTGGTTCAATTGGAGGTCAGCATGCAGAAGAATGCGAATCAATCCATTCTTATCTCCTTGTACTAAGCTCAACGCCAAATGGATCAAGGACCTCCACATAAAACCTGAAACACTGAAACTAATAGAAAAGAAACTGGGGAAAAACCCTTGAGGACATGGGCACAGGTGAAAAGTTCCTGAAAAGAACACCAATAGCTTATGCTCTAAGATCAAGAATTGACAAATGGGACCTCATAAAACTACAAAGTTTCTGTAAAGCAAAGAATACTGTCAAAAGGACAAATGTCAACCAACAGATTGGGAAAGGCTCTTCACCAACCCTAACTCCAACAGAGGGCTAATATCTAATATATACAAAGAACTCAAGAAGATAGAACACAGAGAACCAAATAACCCCATTAAAAAGTGGGGCACAGAGCTAAACAAAGAATTTTCACATGAAGAACTTCAGAAGGCTGAGAAGCACCTTAAGAAATGTTCAACATCATTAATCATTAGGGAAATGCAAATCAAAACAACCCTGACATTTTACCTCACACCAGTCAGAATGGCTAAGTTCAAAAAATCAGGAGACAGCAGGTGTTGGCGAGGATGTGGAGAAAGAAGAACACTCCTCCACTGCTGGTGGGATTGCAAAATGGTGCAACCACTTCAGTCTGGTGGTTCCTCAGAAATATGGGCATGACACTTCCGGAGGACCCTGCTATACCACTCCTGGGCATATACCCAGAGGATTCCCCGGCATGCAATAAGGACACATGTTCCACTATGTTCATAGCAGCTCTATTTGTACTAGCCAGAAGCTGGAAAGAACCCAGGTGTCCCTCAATGGAGGAATGGATACAGAAAATGTGGCATATTTATACAATGGAGTACTATTCAGCCATTAGAAACAATGAATTCATGAAAAAAAATTTGTTTTGGTGATTTGGTTTTTTCGAGACAGGGTTTCTCTGTATATCCCTGGCTGTCCTGGAACTCACTCTGTAGACCAGGCTGGCCTCGAACTCAGAAATCTGCCTGTCTCTGCATCCCAGAGTGCTGGGATTACAGGCGTGCGCCACCACCGCCTGGCTCATGAAATTCTTAGACAAATGGATGGAGCTGGAGAACATCATACTAAGTGAGGTAACCTAGTCTCAAAAGATTAAACATGGTATGCACTCACTGATAAGTGGATATTAGTCTAGAAACTTTGAATACCCAAGACATAATCCACATATTAATGATGTCCAAGAAGAATGGAGGAGTGGCCCCTGGTTCTGGAAAGACTCAGTGCAGCAGTATAGGGGAATAACAGAACACGGAAGTGGGAAGGAGTAGATGGGGGAACAGGGGGAGGAAAGAGGGCTTATGGGACTTTCGGGGAGTGGGGGGCCAGAAAAGAGGAAATCATTTGAAATGTAAATAAAGAATATATCGAATAAAAAATAATACATTTGAAGTCAGGCATAATTATAATTTAATTATTATTTTCACTTGGACATTAAGCATGAAATTAGGATACATGAGTATATGTCAAGTAGACAAGTGGTGGACTTGTTATACCTATTCTCAGTAGTCAACTTGAGTTCATCTGGAATTATCTAAAATCCAAAGTTCTAGGTACACCTGTGAATTATTTTCTTTGATTGGGTCACTTGAGGTTGAAAGACTAGCATAAATCCAAATCATATGAGGTGGAGAGATCCACCTTAAATCTGGGGCCATACATTCTGTTAGCAACTTATGTACATGAGAGGACAGAATGAAGCTCTTGCTTCTTGTCTGCATCTTGCTGGCAAGTTCATTCCTTCACTAAATATTGGAGCCTACTTCTTCAGTATTCCAGAATATACTGAAGATAAGCCTAGATATCTTGGACTTTCTGTCTAGAGACAACCATTACTGGGTTAATCAGACAACAACATTTCAATTTCCCTAATAAATCCTGTGTGTGTGTGTGTGTGTGTGTGTGTGTGTTACCTCTGCTAATTCTGTTTCCCTCTAGAATCCTGTGTAATACAAGCAGATACCTCTGTTGGTTTAAATTGCTCAATCATGGCATCATGGGTATAAAATCTGATTTACCCATGACCTCAGAAAGTTGGAAGGGATAAGAGGGTGAACTATAGCTACTTATAAACAAAAACTTAGTTTTCTCAATGGAATCT
Organism: Apodemus sylvaticus; assembly: GCF_947179515.1. Classification (NCBI taxonomy): domain Eukaryota; kingdom Metazoa; phylum Chordata; class Mammalia; order Rodentia; family Muridae; genus Apodemus; species Apodemus sylvaticus. The sequence goes on from NC_067476.1 coordinate 2,161,753, forward strand.
CACAGAAGAAACAAACCACTCTTAAGGGTATGACATTACTCAAAAGTAGATGAGCAAAACAAACTCAATGGCATCTTTGGAGACTATTTGTCTCATAACATTAAGACTGGTTTGTTTGATTGATTGTTTGTTTGTTTGTTTTCCTTACAAACTCTTGCAAATATATTATGACTTCCAATTTTGAGTGTTTAGTGGATTCTTAGGTGATTGAATGTATGTTACTTTGTGTTTGAGTTTCTTGTGCTTCTTTGTTATCTTGTTGGTTTTGTCATATTCCAATTTGTTTGTTTTATTTATTCATTTTACTTTATAATTATTCCTTAGAAGCTTGTTTGTTTCCCAATAAGAGACAGAAAGTGCATAGGTCTGGATTGGAGGGAAAGTGGGAATCAATGGGGAGTCTTGGGTATATGTGGTGAATCCCCTGCAGGCTTTTTAGCAGTCAGAGGAAAAATGATCAGGGTGAGGTATGAATGAGAGTTGGTTCAGGCCAAGTTTATTGTAACCAGTGCTAGACTAAAAATTCTAGAGTGTGGCCCATGTAATTTTTAAGCTGACTGAGATAAATATAATGCCTGTGAATGGCAGGATTGGCCTGGAACAAAGATAACATAGAAGTCACTTAAGCTGCTGTAAAGTACAAGTGACATCACTTATAAAAATAAGTTTTATTGTTTAAAGTAATGCTCAATGATTTAAGTGGAAAGTGTCTGAGATAAGTAAATTCTGGGAATACAGACAAAGTCTGTCTCATCAGATAGTAAAGGATCACCAGGTTGTAAAACTACATCATTCCTAGCATTTGAGGAAGACAAGCAACATACCTCCTTCCATTGAATAGCTGTGTTTTTAATTTTCCTATCTTCCCCAGTGTTTATATATGTAAAAATGTCCATTTTTTTCTTCTACATCTGGGTGGAGAGTGGGGGTGTTGTAATCAGAATATATAGCATCAAAAATCTTTTTTCAATTAAAAAATAAAAGAAAGAATATATCCCTTATAACACCCTGAAAGGAGATAAGATGCCTTCTATTATTTGTCAGTTCCCATTCCTACCATATGATCCAGCAGATAAAATTTATTTAGACTACTTTAGGTAATGTGGGGTCCACAAAATTAAAACAGTCCAAACAGTCATAAGTGTTCATCAAAGCAAAATTTTTATTTGAATTAGGCAGCAAAACTGACCAGTCAGGGGCAACAGTACAGATGAGATCGTTGAACATTTATTTTATACTAGCTGTTACTGATTGATCAGGGCAAAAGAACAGACTCTGAGCGAGAATGAAACAGTTTTTAAGCCTGAAATCCACAAACATCTGTGCCCAGTTATCCCACCAATGAAGATTCAGAAAAAGGAGACTTCCTTAGGAATATATCTTTGTGGCACACTTAACCTGTTCCAATTTGTTTGATTATTCAACTATAGTGGGGGAATTTCCTTAGCATTCAGGTCTCAAATTGCCTACCACAATGTCAGTTACCCAGATACATGTCTCTTTCAGCCAAGCAGGATATCTGTTACTTCTGAAGATCTTGAGTACTTACATTTTATTTGAGCCCTATTCAAAATTGAAGTTTTATTAAAAATTGCTTCAATTTGGTTCCTTCTTACAATGTGCTATAAGGCAGGTGCTTTAAGTTTTAGCTAGTTGTTACTGGACTCAGAAGAGTTCCCTATCCATAGTAAATTACTGAGAAGAGATAAAATTGGTTAGTTACCATTTGAGCTTACTTAGTTGCTGACTCTGGAGATGAGACTTGGTTGTCGTATTTCAAATCCAAGCATGTTTATATCAAAGTATCCACAAATACTTGTCCTGAGTCAGGCTGGTCTCCCAGTTCTATGTCAAAGAGAAAGGAATACAACTAAGGAGCTGATTAATAAAGGTATGTTGCCTGTAGTACAGATAAGATATACATTATTTCAGGTAATGGCTGCTATAATTTAATCTCATGATATTTGTGGTAGTTGTGGATGGAGTGCAGAGATGCCTTCTATGGGAGAATAAGTTGGGACTTTGTAGGCAAAGGCTTTTTCATGGACCCCCTACAGAGAATCCTGATGAATATAAACAGTCTGTGTTTCTAAATAATTTACTGTCATGGCAGAAAGTGTGTGTGTAAAACCATACTCCCCTGCTCAGGGTGGGCCTGAGATTATATACCTTTTCCAGGGAGGAAGGTCTGGGAAGGAAAGCTTATTAGCTCTGCCCTCTAAGCCTCTAGATACCTGGTTAGAATGGAGAACTCTGTTTTGAGCCTACCGAACCACATTTCACATCTCCTTTATGTGAGAAGCATGACATGTTTTCCAAGTCAGTAGTCTAGCAGAGAGCTGGGAATTACCTAATCCTTAGGTGTGTACACATTGAGTCTCCAGGTCTTGATCTACTCTACCTTACCAAACATCTTGGCATGGTTTCATGTGCCACAATATACCATTCTTTTCATTTTTCTTTATGATCATCCCAGGACTGAAATATTTAAGAATGTTAAAACTGTCACTCTACATAAAGCATGATAAAAACTATGATATAATGACAGCATGGTTCATGAAATTAAGTAGAATCTCAATTCTCAGAATCAATTTTTTTTTTAGTTTCTTTTCCTGTTGCTGTGATGAAATACAATAATAAAAGCTACTTAAAGCAGGAAGTATTTGTTTTGTTTCATAGTTCTAGGGTGTAATAGTCAATTGTAGGAAAATCAAAACAGTAAAAACTTGAAGTAGTTGATCATATTACATTAGAAAAGTCAGGAACAGAACAATAAATCCTATGCTCAAAGCATTTATCTTTTTTATATAATCTGGGGCCCTGCTTAGGAAACGTTGCTATATAAGTCTTGTACAGCGGGTAGTTCTTCCTCAATTAATCTTATCAATACAATTGCTCATAGGCATGTCCAAAGGCTAATTAACTAATTAGAAGTATACCTAGTTTATTCCAGATTCTGTTACGTTGACATTATACCAGGCATTACAAATAAATGCTTTCTGGGCCATAATTCCAATGTATTCATATTAACAGACAGGGAAAAGTATACAAATTATAAAAGTTAATTAGTTTGATCTTTTATTTTAGTGGTCCTTCAACCAAATATTTCTTAAATTATAAGTTAAAGTCAGTCTCCAAAGTTGAAAGTTACAAACTTGAAATCTTCATAACTATTACTTCAGAGATTTATGATATTAAATAGGTATTTTGTAAAATTTATATGAAATATCTATGATATACTTAGCCCAGAGAAGATATCATTTACAGGGGTGGCCGATACTGTAAAATCCTCCATTCTCTCCAAGCCTGTTTAATAGAGCTCAGTAGTAGCTCAGTACCACAGAAACTTAACTGACAAAAGTGAACCTTATAATACAAAAGAAGGCCTCTAAATAACATGCATGTATAGACATAGGCTTTCTTTTTTAATTTTAATTTATTTACATTTCATGTGTTATCCCCTTACCCAGTTTTCCCCTCTCCCAGAAACACCCTCTCCTATACACCCTCCCCCTGCTTCTATGAAGGTGTTCCTCCACCAACCCAATCCCACTTCCCCTCCCTCAATTCCCATATACTAGGTCATCTATCAAACTTTCATAAGACCAAGGACCTCTTCTCCCATTGGTGTGTGACAAGGCTGTGCTCTACTACATACACATCTGGAACCATGTGTACTTCTTTGCTGGTGTGCCTGGAAGCTCTCAGGGGTTTGTTTGGTTGATACTGTTGTCTTTCCTATAGGGTTGCAAACCCCTTCAGCTCCTTCAGTCCATTCTCTAACTCTTCCATTGGGGACCTTGCACTCAGTGCAATGGTTGGCTGCAAGCATCCAACTCTGTATTTGTAAGGCTCTGGCAGGACCTCTCAGGAGATGGTTATATCAGGCTCCTTTCAGCAAGCATTTCTTGGCATCCACAATAGTGTTGGGGTTTGGTGACTGTATATGGGATAAATCCCCTGGTGGGACAGTCTCTGGATGGCCTTTCCTTCAGTCTCTGCTCTGTACTTTGTCTCCATATTTGCTCCCATGATTATTTTGTTCCCCTTTCCAAGAAGGACCGAAGCACCCACCTTTTGGTCTTCCTTCTTCTTGAGCTTCATATGATCTGTGAATTGTGTCTTGTGTATTTGGAGCTTTGGGGCTAATATCCACTTATCAGCAATTGCATACCATGTGTGTTCTTTTGTGATTGGGTTACCTCACTCAGGATGATATTTTCTAGTTCCATCCTTTTGCCTAAGAAATTTCATGAATTCATCATTTTAAAAATCTGAGTAGTATTCCATTGTGTAAATGTATCACATTTTCTGTATCCATTTTTCTGTTGAAGGACATCAAGGTTCCATCCAGCTTCTAGCTATTATACATAAGGATGCTATGAACATAGTAAAACATGTGTCCTTGTTATATACTAGAGCAGCTTTTGGGTATATGCCCAGAGTGGTACATCTGGGTTCTCAGGTAGTACTATATCCAGTTTTCTAAGGAAACTCCATACTGATTTCCACAGTGGTTGGACCAGCTTGCAATCCCACCAGCAGTAGAGGAGTGTTGCTCTTTCTCCACATCCTTGACAGCATCTGCTGTTAACTGAGGATTTGATCTTGGCCATTCTGGTTAGTATGAGGTGGAATTTCAGGTTTGTTTTGATTTTCATTTCCCTGATTACTAAGAGTGTTAAACATTTCTTTAGATGCTTCTCAGCCATTCTGTATTCCTAAGTTGAGAATTCTCTGTTTAGCTCTGTTCCCCATTTTATAATAGGGTTACTTGGTTCTCTGGAGTCTAAGTTCCTGAGTAGTTTGTATATATTGGATATTAGCCCTCTATCAGATGTAGGATTGTTAAAGATCTTTTCCCAGTCTTTTGGTTGTTATTTTGCCTTATTGCCACTGTCCTTTGCCTTACAATTTGCCATTAAAATTGCTTTGCATTTTTATGAATTCCCATTTGTCAATTCTTGATCTTAGAGCATAAACTGTTGGTGTTCTGTACAGGAACTTTCCCCCTGTGTCCAGGTGTTCAAGGTTTTCCTGACTTCTCTCTTCTATTAGATTTAGAATATCTGGTTTTACATGGAGGTCCTTGATCCATTTGGACGTGAGTTTTGTACAGGGAGATAACAATGGATCAATTTGCATTTTTCTACATGTTGACTGCCAGTTGAACCAGCACCATTTGTTGAAAATGTTGTCATTTATCCACTGAATGGATATAGCTTCCATTTATAACTGAATGGTTACAGCTCCTTTATCAAAGATAAAGTGACCATAGGTGTATGGGTTCATTTCTGGGCCTTCTATTCTATTGTTCTACCTGCCTGTTAATGTACCAGTACCATGCAGTTTTTAAAACAATTGCTCAGCTTGAGGTCAGAGATGGTGATTCCCCCAGAAGTTCTTTTATTGTTGAGAATATATTTTGCTATCCTTACTTTTTCTTATTCTAAATGAATTTGGGAATTGCTCTAACTCTGTGTAGAATTGATTTGGAATTTTGATGGGGATTGCATTGAATCTATAGATTGCTTTCAGCAATATGGCCATTTTTACTATATCAATCCTGCCCATCCATGAGCATGGGAGATATTTCCATCTTCTGAGGTCTTCTTTCATTTATTTCTTCAGAACTTTGAAGTTCTTGTCATACAGATCTTTCATTTGTTTGCTTAGAGTCACATCAAGGTACTTTATATTGTACCGTTTCCTAATTTCTTTCCTCATTTCTTTCTCAGATTGCTTATCCTTTGAGTATAGGAAAGATACTTATCTGTTAGAGTTAATTTAATACCTACCCACTTTGCTAGAGTTGTTTATCAGCTTTTAGAATTCACCAGTGGAGTTTTTGGGGTCACTTAAGTATACTGTCATATCATCTGCAAATAGTGATATTTTTACTTCTTCCCTTCCAATTTGTATACCTTTGAACTTCTTTTGTTGTCTCATGCTCTAACTAGAACTTCAAGTACTATATTGAAATGGATAGGGAGAGGGCAAATTTTTCTAATCCCTGATTTTCATGGGATTGCTTCAAGTTTCTATTTAGTTTTATGTTTGCCACTGGTTTGCTATACATTGCATTTGCTATGTTTAGATATAGGCCTTGAATTTCAGATCTTTCCAAGTCTTTGCTTTTTTTTCTTTAATTCTTCCTTGACCAAGTTATCATTGAGTAGAATGTTGTTCAGCTTTCATGTGATGTGGGCTTTTTTTTTTTTTTTTTTTTTTTGCCCTTGAAGACCAGCCTTAATCTGAGTGATCTTTTGGGAGGCAAGGGATTATTTCAATCTTCTTATATCTCTTGAGGTCTGATTTGTGATCAATTATATGGTCAATTTTGGAGAAGGCACCATGAGGTTCTGAGAAGAAAGTATAGTCCTTAGATTTAGAATGAAATGTTCTACAGTTATCTGTTAAATTCATTTGCTCCATAACTTCTGGTAGTTTCACTGTGTTTTTATTTAGTTTGTGTTTCCATGATCTGTTCATTGTTGAAAGTGGGGAGTTGAAGTCTCCCACTATTATTGTGTGAGGTGCAATATGTGTTTTGAGCTTTAGTAAAGTTTCTTTTATGAATGTTATACTTGCATTTAGAGCATAGATGTTCAGAATTGAGAGTTCTTGGTAGATTTTTCCTTGATGAGTATGAAGTGTCCTTCCTTACCTTTTGATGAGTTTTGGTTGAAAGTCAATTTTATTCAATATTAGAATGGATATTCCAGATGGTTTTCTGGGACCATTTGCTTGGAAAATTGTTTTACAACACCTTACTCTGAGATAGTGTTTGTCTTTGACACTGAGCTGTGTTTCCTGAATTCAGCAAAATTCTTGGTCCTGTTTATATATCCAGTCTATTCATCTCTGTCTTTCTTTTTATTGGGGAATTGACTCCATTGATGTTAAGAGATATTAAGGAATGCTGATTGTTACTTCCTGTTATTTTTGTGTGGCTATCTTCTTTTGGGTTTGTTGAAATAAGATTACTTTCTTGCTTTTTCTAGGATGTAGTTTTTCTCCTCATGTTGGAATTACCCATCTATTATACTTTCTAGGGCTGTATTTTGGGGGAAGATATTGTGTAAATATAGTCTTGTCATAGAATATCTTAGTTTCTCCATCTATGGTAATTGAGAGTATTGCTAGGTATTGGAGTCTGGGCTGGCATATGTTTTCTCTGAGAGTCTGTATAAAATCTGCCCAGGATCTTCTAGCTTTCCTAGTCTCTGGTGAGAAGTCTAGAATAATTCTGATAGGTCTGCCTATTAGAATTATATGTTACTTGGCCTTTTTCTCTTACTGCTTTTAATATTCTTTCTTTGTTTAGTACATTTAGTGTTTTGATTATTATGTGATGGGAGAAATTTCTATTTTGGTCCAGTCTGTTGTCTTCTTGCATGTTTATGTTCATCTCTTTCTTTATGTTAGGGAAGTTTTCTTCTATAATTTTGTGGAAGATATTTACTGGCCCTTTAAGTTTGGAATCTTCACTCTCTTGTCTACCTATTATCCTTAGGTTTGGACTTCTCATTGTGTCTTTGATTTCCTGGATGTTTTGGGTTATTAGATTTTTGCTTTTTGCATTTTTTGGGTGTTGTGTCAATGTTTGCTATGGTATCTTCTGCACCTGAGATTCTCTCTTCTTTCTCTTGAATTCTGTTTGTGATGCTTGCATCTGTGACTCCTAATCTCTTTCCTAGGTTTTCTATCTTAGGGTTGTCTCCATTTGTGATTTCTTTACTGTTCCTATTTCAATTTTTAGGTCCTAGATGCTTTTGTTCAATTCCTTCACCTGTTAGTTTGTGTTTTCCTGTAATCTTTTTATAGATTTTTGTGTTTCCTCTTTGATGGATTCTACCTGTTTACCTGGGTTCTCTTGCATTTCTTTAAGGGAGTTACTTATGTCCTTTTTAAAGTCCTCTATCAGCACCATGAGTCATGAGATATAATTTTAAATTAGAGTCTTACTTTTCTGGTATGTTGGAATATTCAGGGCTTGCTGTGGTGGGAGAACTGGTTTCTGAAGATGCCAAGTAGCCTTGGTTTCTATTGCTTATGTTTTTGCCCTTGCCTCTCACTATCTGGTAATCGCTAGTGCTACTGCCCTGGCTGCCTCTAACTGGAGCCTGTCCCTCCTGTGATCCTGGTTGATTCCAAACTCCTCAGACTTTACCTGTCTCTGATTCTGAGATCCTGTGTTCTTGAGATCCAGGGTGTGTCAGAGCTCCTGGGAGTCAAACTGCCTTTGAGATCCTGAAATCCTGGTATTACCAAGCTCTTGAGATCCTGTTGTTTCAGAGCTCCTAGGAGTCATGCTTTCTCTGGGTGCTTCAGGCATGGGTGGGGAGCCAGACCCCTGGGTTTGCTTTGGGCACAGGTTCAAGGTAGAAGGAACCTGTGCCTTTGGTTACATGGGGTTTTGTGTTTCCCTGACTCTTATGGGGGGTATCAGGTATACTGGGTGTTGGAAAAGATGCTGTGGCCTCAGCTGTGATCTTGAGTGCCTGTATATGTTTTATGTGTGATGATGTAATAGCAACCCAGCATGATCCCAGTGAAAGATGAAAACTAAACATCTAGCCTTCTGCTTTATATAAATTTATAGTTTTGTATGTTATACTTATTGTTAATTGTTGCTATTTCTGAGAATGGAAGAGGAGCATTGGCTTAGTTTTCCCTTCTTGCAATTATTTCCAAAGGACATGCATGGTCAACTTACACAGAGTTTTTGAGCAAAATTCAACAAAGAACTGTTCGTGAGATTCTTGAGGCATCTGGGTGCTTCTGAGGCTGGTTGGTGAGACTAGTAGTTTCTTGAGATTTGTGCATGGTATCTGTCTACCAGAAGAACAGAACTATTGCTACTGGTTTGTTTGTGGCTAGAAGACTGGTCTGCAGCTGCTGAGTTGTATTTGGTGTTTGCTACAGGACTAAAATGGTGCCAATGAAGATCATGCTCACCCCAAAAGGACTATTGCTAAGCAGGTCCACTTCCCCCATATCCTAAAAATCTTTTCTTCCATTGCCTCTGACGGGTGGTAGGTAAGAGGTGAGATTGAATGTTTATTAAATTAGACTGCAAGAAAGCATACGCAGCACATGAACCTAGAAGCAGCCTAGGACAGAAGACTTCTGGTTTCCATATGGACCAGCTGAGGTGATCCTCTGCCACAGGGATCCATACCTAAATAGTGAAGAGAGGGAGCTGTCCTTACATGATTGACAACACACCCATGAGTGCAGGTAAAACCACTACTGCTGTCTAGAGGGACCCAGCCAGAACCCTCAAGACACAGGAAACAAGGAGCATCCTGGGACAGGATCCTTCCAGTTTTTGTCAAGCCTGGAGCTGATCCTCTGTCACAGGGCTCCATGCCCAAATAGCTCCAGGAGAGAGCTGGTCTCCCAGGAGAGCCTACAGACCTACAAGCTCAGATAAGACCATCACTTCTATTCAAATTCCTGACCCAATAGGGACCCTCCCAGAGCCATCAGGTCACATGAACCAAAGAAGAGCTGGGTAAAGGATACAAGAGCTGACCCTGCCCCACAACCCTTCATACCTAAATTCTGACCCTCCAAGAGAAATGGTCTCTCAGGAGTACTGACACAAAGGCTTGCAGGAAGGACAAGCAACAGTCAGAGACAGAAAGAGCAGTTAATACCAGAGATAACCAGATGGATAATGGCAAAATCACAGACAGACAACCCTGCAGATAGAAAACCTAAGAACAAAATCAGGAGTCATAGATGCAAGCATCACACACAGAATTCAAGAGATAAAAGAGAGAATCTCAGGGTGCAGAAGATACCATAACAAACATTGACACAACACTCAAAAAAATGCAAAAAGCAAAAATCTCATAACCCAAAACATCCAGGAAATCTAAATCACAATGAGAAGTCCAAACCTAAGGATAATAGGTATAGAAGAGAGTGAAGATTCCCAACTTAAAGAGTCAGTAAATATCTTTAACAAAACTACAGAAAAAAAAACTTCCCTAACATAAAGAAAGAGATGAACATAAACATACAAGAAGCCTACAGAATTCCAAATAGACTGGACCAGAAAAGAATTCCTCTATTATGACAATAATCAAAGCACCAAATGCACAAAAGAAAGAAAGAATATTAAAAGCAGTAAGATAAAAAGGTCAAGTAACATATAAAGTTAGACCTATCAGAATTACACCAGACTTCTCAACAGATACCATAAAAGCCAGAAGATCCTGAGCAGATGAGATACAGACCCTAAGAGAAAGTTAAGAGCACTGACTACACAACTGTCAGCCCAGATTATTATACACAGCAAAACTCAACATAAATAGAGATACAAAGATATTCCATAACAAAACCAAACTGACACAATATCTTTCCACAAATCCATCCCTACAAAGGATGATAGATATAAAACTTCAATACAAAGATGGAAAATAACCCTAGAAAAATCAAGAAAGTAATCTTATTTCAACACCCCCCCCCCCAAAGATAGCCACAAAAACATGATTCCACCTCTAACAACAAAAAATAACTGGAAGCAACAATCACATTTTGTTAATATCTCTTAACATCAATGGACTCAATTCTCCAATAAAAAGACATAGATTAAAAGACTGGATACATAAACAGGACCCAGCATTTTGCTGCATACAGGAAACAAACCTCAATGTCAATGACAGACACAACCTCAAAATAAAAAGCTGGAAAAAAATATTCCACACAAATGGTCCTGAGAAACAAGATGGAGTATCCATTCTATTATCAAATGATACTGACTTTCAACCAAAACTTATCAAAAGAGATAAAAAGGACACTTTATACTCATTAAAGGAAAAATCTACCAATAGCTCTCAATTCTAAATACTTATGCTCCAAATGCAAGGGCACCCACATTCATAAAAGAAACTTTAACAAATCTCAAAGCACACATTACACCTCAGAAAATAATTATGGGAGACTTCAACACCCCACTCTCAGCAATGGAAAGATCATAGAAACACAAACTAAACAGAAACATAACAAAAGTTATGGACCCAGTGGATTTAACAGATCCTAAAACAAAGAACATATCTTCTTCTCAGCACCCAATGGTACCTTCTCCAAAATTAACCATATAATTGCTCACAAAACAGGCCTCAACAGATACTAGAAGATAGAAATAATGCCATGTAACCTATCAGATCACGACAGACTAAGGATGGTCTTCAATAGCAGCAAAAACAACAGAAAGCCTACAAACACATGGAAGCTGAAAAATGCCCTGCTCAATGATTTGGTCAAGAAGGCAATAAAGAAATTAAAGACATTTTAGAATTTAATGAAAATGAAGGTACAACATACAAAACTTCACAGGACACAATGACAGCAGTGCTAAGAGGAAAACTCATAGCTCTGAGTGCACCTGAGCACTCTAGAACAAAAAGAAGCAAATATAAGTAAAAGTAGTCAATGGCAGGAAATAAACTTAGGGCTGAAATAAACCAAGTAGAAACAAAAAGAAATATGCAAAGAATCAAATAAAAAATAAGAGCTGATTCTTTGAGAACATCAACAAGATAGATAAACCCTTACCCAGACTAATCAGAGGGAGCAGAAACAGTATCCAAATTAACAAAATCAATTTGCATTTTTCTACATGTTGTCTGCCAGTTGAACCAGCACTATTTGTTGAAAATGCTGTCTTTTGTCCACTGGATGGTTATCGATCCTTTATCAAAGATCAAGTGACCATAGGTGTGTGGGTTCATTTCTGGCTCTTCAATTCTATTCCACTGATTTATCTACCTGTCACTGTACCAATACCATGCAGTTTTTATCTCTGTTGCTCTGTAGTACAGCTTGAGGTCAGGAACAGTGATTCCCACAGAAGTTCTTTTATTGTATAGAATAATTTTCACTATCCTGGGTTATTTGTTATTCTAAATGAATTAGGGAAATGCAAATCAAAACAACCCTGAGATTTCACCTCACACCAGTCAGAATGGCTAAGGTTGAAAACTCAGGGGACAGCAGGTGTTGGCAAGGATGTAGTGAAAGAGGAACACTCCTCCACTGCTGATGCGATTGTCAGATTTAACAACCACTCTAGAAATCAGTCTGGCGGTTCCTCAGAAAACTGGGCATGACACTTCCAAAGGACCCTGCTATACCACTCCTGGGCATATACCCAGAGGATTCCCCGGCATCCAATAAGGACACATGCTCCACTATGTTCATAGCAGCCCTATTTATAATAGCCAGAGGCTGGAAAGAACCCAGATGTCCCTCAGTGGAGGAATGGATACAGAAAATGTGGTATATTTACACAATGGAATATGACTCAGCAATTAAAAATAATGAATTCATGGATTTTTTAGGCAAATGGTTGGAACTGGAAAATATCATCCTAAGTGAGGTAACCCAATCACCAAAATAAATAAATAAATAAATAAATAAATAAATAAATACACATGAAATGCAATCACTGATAAGTGGATATTAATTAGCCCAGAAAGTCTGAATACTAAATACACAATTAGCATAACAAATGATTCCCATAAAGAAGGAAGGAGAGGTCCCTGGTCCTGGAAAGGCTTGATCCAGCATCATAGGGGAGTACAGGACAGAAAAATGGGGGGGGGGTCATTGGGGAAAGGGTGAAGAGAAGAGGGCTTGTGAGACATATAGGGAGGGGGTAACTGGGAAAGGGGAAAGCATTTGGAATGTAAACAAAAATATAGAAAATTAAAAAAAAAATGTGAGCCAGAATAAAAAAAATTGCTCTTTCTAACTCTATGAAGAATTGAATATATGTTCCAACATATAATAAGGACACATGCTTCACTATGTTCATAGCAGTCTTGTGAAGCAAACTAATAAAGCACTCTTCCATGGCCTCTTCCAACCTCCAGTTTTCTGCTTTGAGAATCTGTTCTAACTTCTTTAATTGATGAAGTGGGATCTTAGTCTAAGCTAAAATAAGCCTTTTTCTTCTCAAGCTGTTTTTTGTTGTGATGCCTTGTCACAGCAACAGAAACTGGAATTAAGGCAAATATTATCTATGTAATATGTTAGTAAATTAAAATCCCAGAGCTAGATGTGGAATACTTTCCTTTGAGTTGTTCATCAGGGAAAGCCAATAGTCTTCCAAAGCAATAGAGACTCAGGCTTTTGGTCTTGATAATATGTAGTTTTAGATAATCAGTAGTTGCCTTTTTGGAAAAATTAGTAATAAAATTGTAAACTGTATTTATGATTTAAAATATCTGTATTGTTTGTCATTTCCAAATGAAGATAATATATTAATATGTGACACAATTAAAAAGAGAAGAGGTAAAATGTTATATCCTTAGAAGATAATCATTTATACTAAAAACAAATAAAAACTAGTTACTTCATTTAAAAAAATTCTTTTGAACAAAATTTTAGGAATTTAAATGTAACATACTTACCTATGAATGCTCACAATGTTTTGAATCTCAGAAATAATTATGTTTATTTTTCATTTGGAGGCAAGGAAAGCAGGGGAGAAACAAAAACAAAAGGATAGAGAAAACAACAGAGTGGAAATGAAATACAAAAGTGTTAAGGTAAAAATTCAAGGAATAAGAAAGTATGTCATTATCTCATACTTTCTCTTTTTCTTGTTTTGTAACTAAAGTTCTGTGTCCTAAATGCCCATATTTCTTAAAGACAAAAGTTTTGGGGAATCATAGGCTCATTTGAAAAGGAAAGTTATTAAATACAAAGATATCCAAAGGTTTTGCCCAGCATCTGTTCTAGGATACAGCTGATCCATTATGGTAAAGTATCATAGCTTGTTACCAAACGCAAAAAGCTGAATTTCTGAGCTGTCTCATCTGATCAATGTCTCACTCATATTTTGGCACTTGGTAGTATGCTAACAGATTTGTTAGAAGGTAATTAATGTCTATTCTATTCTATTCTATTCTATTCTATTCTATTCTATTCTATTCTATTCTATTCTATTCTATTCTATTCTATTCCAATCTATTCTATTCTATGTTAAGGCCAAGGACTGTCAACAAGTTTAATTGAAAAACATACAAGAATATCAACATAGAAAACATTTAAATAATTCAATGCCTATTTATGAGAAAATACAGAATAGCATGAAAAGAAGGGAGCATCTCTGGTGGTATGAATATGCTTGGGCCAGATAGTGGTACTATTAGGAGGTAAGGCCTTGGTGGACTAAGTGTGGCCTTTTTAGAGAAAGTGTGTCATGAGACCATTCTCCTAACTAGTTTGGAGCCAGTCTTCTCCTAGCAGCCTTCAGATGAAGATTGAGAACACTTAGCTCCTCATATACCATGCCTCCCTAAATGGTACCATGCTTCTCCATTGACGATAATGGACTGAACCTCTGAAACTGTAAGCCAAGCCCAATTAAATGTTGTCTTTATAAGAGTTGCCTTGTCATGGTGTCTACTCAAAACAATAAAACCCTAAGACAGGAGTTAGTACAGGCACTGGGGTATTACTGTGATACTCCTGACAATGCTTTTGTTTGGAGGAATGTGGATTTTGGGACTTTGGATATGGAAAGCAGTGGAATGCTTAAGTGTTGCTTAATGGACCCTCCTAGTAGGAATATGGGAGACATTGGCTACCTTTTAGTATTGTTCAAAGAATATACCTGAACCTAAAACAAAGAGATTCAGACTAACTGCTTTGACAAAGGAAGTCTTAAAACAGTGTAGTACAAATTCTGTTGTGAGGTTACTAAAGTTCATTTTTTATGAGTGGTTTAATGTAAAGGAAGAAACTGAGAAAAGAAAAATATAAAATATTTGCTTCAAATAATGAAGGGCCAGCAGGAAGTGAGATGGAGATGGATCCTGTGTTCCAGAAGAAAAGAAGATAAAGATAGTGGCAAGCCTCTGTCCAGTTAAGCTTATGCTTTTGCAGTTAAAAAAGGAATAGCTGTATCTAGGTTTTAGTATCATTTGATTATGGTTTTCATTTGGACTTTTAATGTGAAATAAAATGTACACATCCAAATCCACATCAAATAATGCTATATAAAAAATTAATAGTTTCTCACAGCTCTGCTTTATTAATTATTGTTACAGAGAAGACCTTGCCTAAAAGATTTCTGAATAAGGCCTTTCTATTATCATACCACTTTGGTACTCAGCCTTCACCCACAATAGGATCTTGTTTATCTTATGTTCTGCTTTTCTCTTCTTGCCTGGCATAGACTCCACAAAGTTTAATGTGTAATGTGAGCATGTGTTTCTGATTTGCTCTCAGGGGCAGTGAATTGGTGGTTCCCTGACAGTGCCTGTAAAATGAGAAGTTAAATGTGAAACAAAATCTGGAAAGTGTTTTTAGAGTTGAAGGAACAGGGAGTGGAGAGCTAGCTAGCTAGATCAAAGAATCAAGTGTTTGGAGTGAAAGTAGTTCCCTGTGCATAGGAAACCTTCCTTATTCTGTATCACTGGCAAGAGCTGTAAACGTTTTTTTCAAAAGTACCATTAAGTTACCATTTAGAGTTATTATCTAGTGGGTATTGGGGCCAAATTTAGTATGTGAATTTTGAATCCTTTATAACCAGGAGGCATTCCAGTAGGGATCCTGAAAGTAGCAGCAAAGACCCATTGAGTGAGGATAGGAGTTACTATTTTTATCACTAGCATAATAATAGATTTAATAACTAAGCAAGCAAGCAGCCAGATTAGGTTACCAGGTTGTCATAAGACAATTAAGGGCTACAGGCAAGTGCCTGAGGGAACAGTTTACCCAGGTCTGGGATTTTTGAGGAAAGAGAGAGAGTGAGACACACACGCACACACACACACACACACACACACACACACAGAGAGAGAGAGAGAGAGAGAGAGAGAGAGAGAGAGAGAGAGAGAGAGAGAGAAACAAAAAGACAGAGAGAGAGACAGAGACAGAGAGAGACAGGGGGGGGGGGCGGTTCGATAGATCCTAAAATGAAGAGTCAGTGAGAAGGGCCAGTTTGTGAAGACTGTGCACACCTGCATTCCCAAGGACACCACAGGGTGGACAAAAGCTCCCTCAGGACCAGGAGGCATTTACTCTGACAGTAGTAGTTTACAATTACTCTGACAGTGGGTAGTTTACAATTTGCCAGTGTTTGGATAGAGAGGATTAGCAATCTTGTGGCTGGAAGGCCCTTGTGGTGGTGGGGAATGTGAACCTGCAAGTTTGTAAATCCCAGGCAGCAATTATGTTTTGTAAAGCACAGTATGGTGCAGTGAGAGGGGTTACCTCAACAACACCTCACCCCCCTCAGTTACCAGTCATATGAAGGGCTTATTATAGAATAGAGTTTATTTGGGGGCAAGGGAAGTAAGGTTGAGAAGGGAGTAGAGACAGAGAAAGAGAGGAGAGAGAGGGAAACAGAGGGAGGGAAACAGGAAACACATGGAGAGGGGAAGGGGAAAAGGAGAGGGAGAAAAAGGTCAGAGAGAGAAGAGAGGTCATATAGAAGCTAGGCCTACATGGCTGTTGCTAGGTAACTGTTGGGCAGAGTCTAGAAGGAATGCTAACATGCTAACAGAAACTAAGAGAGAAAATGAAAAGATCTTCCATAGTCATGGATTTAATATTGTGAAAATGATCATCTTACCCACAGCAATCTAGAGAATCAATATGATCTGTAAACAAATTCTAATATAAGCTCATAGAAATTGAAATAATCTTCAAGTTCACATCCCAGAATAAGTCAAACAATCCTGAATAAAAATAACAATAACAACAAATTGCTGTAGGTAACATCATCAAGACTTCAAGTTGCATTACAAAGCTATCTTAAGAAAACTAGCATGGAATTGCCCTAAAAACAGAACCATTCTGGGCAAAGGTTTCCGAGACCAGAAAAGGACTGGGACTCCACAGGAAGACCAACAAAGTCAACTAACCTGGACTCTGTGTGTGTGTGTCGGGGGCGGGGGGGGGGACTAGAGACTTAATAAGCAACCAAAGAGTAAGCACAGGCTGGACCTAGGACCCTAGTCCATATGTAGCAGAAATGCAGCTTGGTCTTCGTATAGGTCCCCCAACAACTGGGGTTCTGTCTCTGAATCTGTTGCCTGCTTGTGAACCCTGTTTCTCTCCTATGGATCCTGTCTGGACCTACGGGGAGAGAATATGCCTAGTCCTGCAGTGACTTTATCTGTGGGAGTAGGAAGAGTGGTGATAATGAGGGAAGGCTCCCCCTTCTCAGAAGAGAATGGGATGGCGAATGGGGGGGGGATCTTGTGAGGGGGTATTGGGAGGAGAGGTACTGATATTTGAATCTAAAGTGAATAAATAAATTTAAAAATAAAGCCAGAAATATTGGTCAATACACCCACAATGATTCTACATACCTGTGGACACACACACATATAACCTAAAAATAATCACCAGAGAAAAAGCAGAATCAACAAATGGTTCTGGTCTAACTGGATGTAAAAGAATAAAAATAGATCCATAATTATCCTCTGCACAAAACTCAATTCTAAGTGAGTCAACTTCTAGGCGAGACTTCCAGTGACAGGATGGGCAATGTTTTATTGATCTTTGTTTCCCACAGGGGTCTCATGGACATCCCTAATCAATACAGTCTATTCTACGATTATTGTTTGCCCTCTACAACCTGAAGGTAATGCTCTGTTGATGACAATACCACTTACTCATGGTATTGTACATAAAATATATGAGCTGGGGTCCAACTAAAATCTTCAGCTGTGCTGATTAGCATTTATGGTGCTAGAAGGAACTTTGCAAACTACCAGAGCATAGAAGTAATAACCAAACCTGTGACCTTCAACAGTTGTCCTGCTTGGGAGATATATTGGTACAACTGTATCACAAATTTTATGGGTGCAATGAGGACTTATTGATTGACTCTATATCCCTCTTTATGAAATGGAAACACTACCTGGAAATTCTAAAGTAGCAAGGAACCTGAAACATAGACATAGGGGGAAACCTACTTCTATTTGTCTCCCAATGGAACATGGAAACAAAAAGACTTCTGATGACATATTGCTATACACACAGAACAAGAGAACATTGCCCATCCCTCATTAGAAAGGCTTCTACATCCTAATAGAACGTAATTAACAATGAGTTCCACAACTAGACTGTAGCCGCCCGCGGCCACATGCGAACTGGGGACCTAGAAGAGAATTCTGGGGATAAACGGGAAGGGAATGAAAGGGAATTGAGTTGAGACGACAGTTTGCCGATCAAGACTGACTTTACTATTATTTAGCCAATATATATAGTCTTTAGAAAACAACCATGCCCCTCCCCCCCAACATCAAAGAGCAGGCTAAAGGGAAGATGGGATAGGGAATTTCTGGAGGGGAAACCAGGAAAGAGAATAACGTTAGAAAAGTAAATAAATAAAATATCCAATAATAAAAAGTTAAAGCAAAACCCACAAAAAAGAGAGTGCTCCCCCATCAGCACCCTAGCATTTACCTACTCTGAGTTATCGATCCTCCACAGGATGAATGGGCTCCCCTCCCAGTGATGCCTGATAAGGCAATCCTCTCTGCTACATATAAGATTTCATCTTACACCAGTCAGAATGGCTAAGATTAAAAATTCAGGAGACAGCAGGTGTTGGAGAGGGTGTGGAGAAACAGGAACACTCCTCCACTGCTGGTGGGGTTGCAAATTGGTACAACCACTCTGGAAATCAGTCTGGCGGTTCCTCCGAAAACTGGGCACCTCACTTCCAGAAGATCCTGCTATACCACTCCTGGGCATATACCCAGAGGATTCCCCACCATGTAATAAGGATACATGCTCTACTATGTTCATAGCAGCCCTATTTATAATTGCCAGATGCTGGAAAGAACCCAGGTATCCCTCAACAGAAGAGTGGATGCAAAAAATGTGGTATATCTACACAATGGAGTACTATTCAGCCATTAGAAACAATGAATTCATGAAATTCTTAGGCAAATGGATGGAGCTAGAGAACATCATACTAAGTGAGGTAACCCAGACTCAAAAGGTGAATCATGGCATGCACTCACTAATAAGTGGTTATTAACCTAGAAAACTGGAATACCCAAAACATAATCTACACATCAAATGAGGTCCAAGAAGAAAGGAGGAGTGGCCCCTGGTTCTGGAAAGACTCAGTGAAACAGTATTCGGCAAAACCAGAACGGGGAAGTGGGAAGGGATGGGTGGGAGGACAGGGGAAGAGAAGGAGGCTTACGGGACTTTTGGGGAGAGGGGGGCTAGAAAAGGGAAATCATTTGAAATGTAAATAAATTATATCGAATAAAAAAAAATAAAAAAAAAGATTGGGGAAAAGTTATACCTTTACAGTGAAATGTTAGTATGTGTGCAAGAAGTCTATTGTGCTAGCTAGTCTACTTGAAATGAGATATAGCCAAATAAAGTGAGAAATGCGTCCAAAGATCAGGCTGTAAGCAGAGAAGTCTGTATAGGTCTTTTTTTTTTTTAAATCAGGGTCTCAATATATAGCTGTACCTGTCCTGGAACTCTCTATGAAGACCAGGTTAAACTGTAACTGAAGAGATCTACCTGCCTCTGCCATCTGAATGCTGGGATTAAAGGAATGCACCACCATGATCTATGGAGAACACAGCCTGTAATGTTTTACTGCTAAGACAATTTTGCCTTTCTCCTGATTTTATTGGAATTGCTTTGAGTTTCTATCCATTTAAGTGGCCATTCCCTTGCTGTA
Organism: Apodemus sylvaticus; assembly: GCF_947179515.1. Lineage (NCBI taxonomy): Eukaryota > Metazoa > Chordata > Mammalia > Rodentia > Muridae > Apodemus > Apodemus sylvaticus. Next base: position 2,181,446 of record NC_067476.1, read on the forward strand.
AACTACCTTTATTATGTTTAGGTATGTTTCTTGTATCCTTAGTTGCTCAAAAACTTTTATCATGAAAGAGTATTTGACTTTGTCAGAGGTCTCTTCTGCACCTAGTTTTATGATCATGTTAATTTTGTCTTCCAGTTACTTTATGGTAAATTACACTGATAAATTTACATATGTTGAACCACCATACATCTCTGGGATGAAGCCTACTTGATCATGGTAGATGATGTTTTTGATATGTTCTTTGATTTGGATTTCAAAATTTTTGCATCTATAGTCATAAGGTAAATTGTTTTATAATTCTCTTCATTGAGTCTTTATGTAATTTAGGTGTCAGAATAGCTGTAGCCTCATAAAATAAATTGAGCAATGCCCTTCTATTTCTATTGTGTTGAATAAATTAATGAATATTGGCAGACCTTTTTGAAAGTCTGGTAAAATTCTGTGCTAAAATCATCTGGCCCTGAGCTTGTTTGGCTGTGAGACATTTAATGACTGTTTCTATTTCACTAGGGATTATAGTTCTTTTAAAATTGCTTACGTGATATTAAGTTTATTCAATGATTGAGAAAAGTATCCTTTTTTAAAAAGGATTTTCCAGTTTAGTACATCCTTAATCTAGATTCCCTTGGTGTCTGTTGTTATGCCCTCCTTTTCATTTCTGTTACTTGTGATACTCTCTCCCTGCACTTTATTAATTTAGATAAGGGTTTGTTAATCACATTGGTTTTCTGGACAAAACAAACAAGCAAACAAACCCACAACTCTTTATTCATTTACTCTTACACTTTTTTTTTCTATTTGATCACCTTCAGCTCTGAGTTTGATTAAATTTTGCTATCTTTGCTTTTTAAATGTAATTCATTCTTTTTGTTCTAGAGCTTTTAGGTGTGCTGCTAAGTTGCTACTATGATGACAGGGAACCATGGGAGAGGAAGAGGAAGCAGCTTTAGAATTCATGGAGGATGGCTCACTGGTTAGCATGATCATAAGTGTGCCTCAGAGCAGAGCCTTGAGCACATTTTCTGAAGACATCATTCTGTTACTGAGGATTGTTTTGCATTATTATTATTATTACTTATTAGATACTTTATTTATATTTCAAGTGTTATCCCATTTCCTGGTTTCCCTCTGAAAACCTGCTATCTTCTCCTCCCTCTCCCTTTTCACTCACCCACCCACTCCTGCTTCTCTGTACTGGCATTCCCCTAGACTGGGACATCGAGCCTTCACAGGACCAAGGGCCTCACCTCCTACTGATGTCTGACAAGGACATCTTCTGCTATACATACTGCTGGAGCCATGGGTTCCTCTATGTGTACTCTTTGGTTGGTGGTTTAGTCCCTGGGAGCTCTGGTTGTACTGGTTGGTGAAGATTGCTTTGTTTATTGCCATCAAGGTCACATCCCCTGCAATCTACAAGTTGTATGAAAACTCTAAAGGGGTTTCCAGCCCCTCACTGGGCAGTGTCATTGGTACTTATAGTAAGAGTGGTTGATCTTTTCCAAACATTGCTTCTGAAGCAATTAATGATTTAGCCACCACCTTAGAAAGGATTTAGAGATGTAGATTGCTGATAACAACCATCACCTTAGAAAGAATTCAGATATGTTGATTGTTAGTAAAGTTTTGCTAAGATGTTTTTCTTACTGGCTTTGATGTGGAAAATTTGGGGAACAACTTAAAGATCAAAAAGGAGCATTTTTTGATAGTTGAGCAATGGGTTAATTGAGGTCAGAGAAGCAAGAACAGTGGGAGCCTAGCTGTTGCTTACTGATGCACTTTTCTTGCTAAAGATGGGCTGGTAATCAAGGGTGATAATTTATTCATTTGTCATCAGCTTCCTGATTCTATAATAAAAAAAATTAACAAGTATACATACACCCTAAGACTTAAAGTAGAAATGACTGATTGATTTTTATATAAAATTTTAGATATCTGTCTGGATGTCCAGGACATCAGTGAGGATGAGGTTTTGAAGTCTATCTCTGCAAAGTTCAATATGTGATTTAAGCTTAGTTGTGTTTCCTTTACAAACATAGGTGTTTTTGTATTTGGGGCATAGCTGTTAAGAACTGAAATTCATCTTAGTAGATTGTATGCAACTCTTTGAATATTTTTATAAGACTATTTTTTGAAATAATAAAATGATTGACCCTTCCTTTGTAACCACAAAATTCAGCCAGCATGGATGAGGGAGAGTGGGGAGGAGGAAAGGATCCTGTCTGAGAAAAATACCTTGCTTGCTTTTATTTTTATAATCTGAAACAAGTTGCATAGATATGACCATATGTTGATTCTTGGGAATAATTTGTTTTTCACCTTTAAAATATAAAATATTTAATCATATAATGCTATTGGGAAACATGCTATTTTTTTATTTTATTTTTTAAATTTCTTCAAGTAATTGTTCACTTGAAGAAAAATACAATGCAACCAAATCATAATTTATATATTACCTGAAAGATTTTGCTGAGGGAATATAAGCTGTGGGAAGAAAATTAAGAGAACCTGTTTGACCTATGAAAAAAGATTCCAGTGTCTGTGTGTTCTGCCAACTCCATGCTTCTTCAGGCCCTGACATGTTGACATAATAAGATCTCCCTCTCTCTCTTTTTAAAGATGTTTAGCACTCAGTTCTCTGAGGTGGTTTCTTAGAAAGGCCTTCTTGTGTCTCCTTTTTGAATATATCATAAACTTTCATTCAACTTTAAGTTTTAATTGCTTTCTTAAATTCTGTCTTGACCAATTTTTCATTCAGTAGAATTGCTCAGTTTTCATAGCTTTGTAGGTTTTTAGTTTTATTGATATTGTATCTGCTTTATTGATAGTAAGCCTTAATCCATAGTGGGCAGCACCACCATGGCCATCTGTGCACCTATCCTGCTAGGGGACATGTGGTCGGCAGGGAGTCCTGCAGTTAGAGGTGAGGCCACCATCTTCACTCTTGCAACTGAGCAGGCTGTTACAGCCAGTAACACACAAACAGCCCAGTGTAAGATCACTTGGGACTCGGACCGCCAGGGCCCCACCTGTACCCAGGAGCTGGGCTGCACCACAGCCATGTGTGCACCTACCCTGCCAGGGGACATCTGCCCTGCAGGAAGTCCTGCAGTTAGAGGAAGTCCCACATTTAGAGGTGAGTCCACCATCTTTGCTACTGTTACTGGGCAGACATGTGTAGACAGGTACACAGGGAACACTCTAGTGTAAGATCACTTGGGACACAGCCCACCAGGGCCCCACCTGCACCCAAGAACTGGGCAACACTATAGCACTCTGTGCCAGAGGAAAGTCAGTCACCCATGGGTGCAGAGATAGGCTTGCAGGCAAACAGGAGGGACAAGCACCAGCCAGTGACAGCAGGACCAAAAAACACCAGAGATAACCAGATGGCAAAAGGAAAACATAGGAAAGTTGCTAACAGAAATCAAGGCAATATGGCACCATCTGAACCCAATTCTCCCACAACAGCAAGTCCGGAATACCCCAATACAAGAGAAAAGCAAGATTTGGATTTAAAATTGCAGTTCATGATGCTGATGGAAGGCTTCAAGAAGGATATAAATAACTCCCTTAAAGAAATACAGGACAACACGTAAACAGGGAGAAGCCCTTGAAGAACTAAGGTACAACAGAAAAAACAAAATAAACAAACAAACAAAAAACAGGTGAAGGAATTGAACAAAACCATCCAGGATCGGAAAATGGAGGTAGAAACAACGAAGAAATCACAAAAGGAAGTAACTCTGGACATAGAAAACATAGGAAAGCAGTCAGGAGTCATGGATCCAAGCATCAAAAACAGAATACAAGATATAGAAGCGAGAAACTCAGATGCAGAAGATACCATAGAAAGCATTGACACAATAGTCAAAGAAAATGAAAAATGCAAAAAGCTCATGACCCAAAACATCCAGTAAATCCAGGACAAAATGAGAAGACCAAACCTAAGGGTTATAGGTATAGAAGAGAGTGAAAATTTCCAACTTAAAGGGCCAGTAAATGTCTTCAACAAAATTATAGAAGAAAAATTCCCTAACCTAAAGAAAGAGATGTCATGGACATACAAGAAGCCTACAAAACTCCAAATAGATCTGACCAGAAAAGAAATTCCTCCCATCACATAATAATTAAAACACCAAATGTACTAAACAAAGAAAGAATATTAAAAGCAGTAAAGGAAAAAGGTCAAGTAACATATAAAAGTAGACCTATCAGAATTACACCAGACTTCTCACCAGACTATGAAAACGAGAAGAGCCTCGGCAGATGTAATACAGAACCTAAGGGAACACAAATGCCAACCCAGACTGCTATATCCAGCAAATCTCTCAGTTACCATAGATGGAAAAACCAAGGTATTCCATGGCAAAAACAAATTTCAGAGAATCTTTCCACAAATTCAGCACTTCAAAAGATAATGAATGGAAAACACCAACAAAAGGAGGGAAACTACACACTAGAAAAAGCAAGAAATTAATCTTTCAACAAACCCAAAAGATAACCATACAAACATAAAAATTACATCAAAAATAGCAGGAAGCAAAAATTACTATTCCTTAATATATCTTAACATCAAGGAACTCACTTCCCCAATAAAAATACATAGATTAACAGACTGGATACTTAAACAGGACCAAACATTTTTCTGCATACAGGAAATACATCTCAGTGTCAAAGAAAAATACTAACTCAGAGTAAAAGGCTAGAAAACAATTTTCCAAGCTAATGGTCCCATGAAACAAGCGGGAGTAGCCATTCTAATATCCAATTAAATAGACTTTCAACTAAAAGTCATCAGAAAAGACACTTAAGGACATTTTATACTCATCAAAGGAAAAAAATTACCAAGAAGAACTCTCAATTCTGAACATCTATGCTCCAAATACAAGGGCACCCTTCATTCATAAAAGAAATTTTTCTAAAGCTTAAAGCACACATTGCACCTCACACAATAATTGTTCATGACTTCATCACCCCACTTTCCTCAATGGACAGATCAGAGAAACACAAACTAAACAGAGACATAGTGAAACTAACAGAAGTTTTGGACCAAATGGATTTAAGAGATATCTATAGAACATTCCATCCTAAATCAAAAGAATTTACCTTCTTCTCAGCACCTCATGGACCTCCTTCAAAATTGACCATATAATTAGTCACAAAACAGACCTCAACAGATATAAGATCAAACTAATCACATAGTTCCTATCAGATCACTATAGAGTAATAGTGGTTGTCAATAGCAACAAAAAAAGAGAGAGAGAAATCCCACATACACATGAAAGCTGAACAATGCTTTACCCAATGATACCTTGGTCAAGGAAGAAATAAAGAAATCAAAGACATTTTAGGATTTAATGAAAATAAAGCACAACATACCCAAATTTATGGGACAATGAAAGCAGTGCTAAGAGGAAAACTCAGCTCTGAATACCTCCAAAAAGAAGCTGGGAAGAACATACACTAGCAGCTTAACAGCACATCTGAAAGCTTTAGAACAGAAAGAAGTTAATACACACAAGAGGAGTAGAAGGCAGGAAATCACCAAGCTCAAAGCTGAAATCAACCAAGTAGAAACAAAAAGAAATATACAAAGAATCAACAAAATTAGGAGCTGGTTCCTTGAGAGACTCAACAAGAGAGATATACCTTTAGCCAGACTAACCAGGAGGACACAGAGATAGTACCCAAATTAACAAAATCAGAAATGTAAAGGGAGATTTAATAACAGAAACTGAGGAAGTTAAAAAAAATCATCAGATCCTACTACAAAAGCCTATACTCAACACAACTGGAAAATCTGGAGGAATTGGACAATTTTCTGAACAGATTCCAAATAAGGATCAACTAGATCATCTAAACAGTTCCATAACCCCTAAAGAAATAGAAGTGGTCATTGACAATATCCCACCCCCCCCCCCCCAAAAAAAAAACAGGACCATGGCTTTAGTGCAGAATTCTATCAGACCTAATACCTTCTTCAAAGACGACCTAACACCAATACTCTTCAAATTATTCCACAAAATAGAAACAGAAGGAACACTACCCAACTCGTTCTATGAAGCCACAATTTTGCTGATACCAAAACCACACAAAGATCCAACAAAGAGAACTTCACATCAATTTCCCTTATGAATATCAATGCAAAAATACTCAATAAAATTCTTGCCAACCAAATTCAACAACACATCAAAACGAACATTCACCATAATCATGATCATGTAGGCTTCATCTGAGGGATGCAGGGCTGGTTCAATATACGAAAACCCATCAATGCAATCCACTACATAAACAAACTCAAAGAAAAACACCACATGGTCATTTATTAGATGCTGAAAAAGCATTTGATAAAATTCAGCATCCTTTCATGTTAAAAGTCTTGGAAAGAACAGAAATTCAAGGCCTATACCTAAACATAGTAAAAGCAATATACAGCAAACCAGTACACAACATCAAACTAAATGGAGAGAAACTTGAAGCAATCCCACTAAAATCAGGAACTAGACAAGGCTGCCCACTTTCTCTGTTTTTATTCAATATAGCACCTGAAGTTCTAGCGAGAGCAATTAGATAACAAAAAGAGGTCAAATAGATATAAATTGGAAAGGAAGAAGTCAATTTTTCACTATTTGCAGATTATGAGATATTGTACTTAAGCGACCCAAAAAACTCTACCAGAGAACTCTTCCAACTTCAGAAGAGTGGCCTGATATAAAATCAACTCAAGCAAATTAGTAGCCTCCCTGTACTCAAAGGATTAACAAACTGAGAAAGAAATTATAGAAATGTCACCCTTCACAATAGCCACAAAGAATATAAAGTATCTTGGTGTGACTCTAACCAAACAAGTGAAATATTTGTATGATGAAACTTCAAATCTCTGAAGAAAGAAATCAAAGAAAACCTCAGAAGTAGGAAAGATCGCCCATAGTCAAATGATGCTCGTGAAGAAGGAAGAACAAAGAAAGGATTCTCTGCTCCTTCTTAGAAGCGGGAATAAAATACCCACAGGAGATACAATGTGTGGAGAAGAGTGTGATGGGAAGACCATCCAGACCCCACCTAGGAATCCAACCCATATACAGTTACAAAACCTAGACACTATTATCAATCCCCACAAGTACTTGCTGACTAGAGCAAGATATGGCTGTCACCTGGGAGGCTCTGATAGTGCATAACAAATACAGAGGGGGAAACTCTCAGCCAGCCATTGAACTGAGCACAGGGTCCCCAACGGGGGAGCTAGATAAAGGACACAAGATCTGAATGGGTTTGCAGCGCCATAGGAGGAACAATAATATGAGCCACCCAGTACTCCCAGAGCTCCCAGGGACAAAACCATCAACGAAGGAGTACACATGGAGTTACCCACAGTTCCAGTCACATAGGCAGCAGAAGATGGCCTTGTTGAACATCAAAGGAAGGAGAGGCCCTTGGTCCTGGAAAGGCTTGATGCCACAGTGCAGGGGAATACCAGGCAGGGAAGTGGTAGGCGGTTGATTGGGGAACAGGGAGAGGGGAGAGGGCTTATGGGAGTTTTGGGGAGGGGGGAACCAAGAAAGGGGGGGACCATTTGAAATGTAAATAAAGGATATATCTAATAAAAATTAATAAAAAGAATTATGTGGAAGAGATGACAAGAAAAAATACAAAGAAAACAAAAAAGAATAGTTGGACCAAGCTTCTGTCAATTTTGTCAAATAAGCTTCTTTGATTTTTCAAACATTATGTTTGTTTTCTGTTTCTGTTTCCCTAATTTCTGTATTGATTTATTATTAATAATTACTATTATTGCTATTATTTTATTTTTATTATTGATGTACACTGGATATGTTTGTTTTTGTTTTCTCAAAGTTTTGAGTTGCATCATTAACTCATTTTGTTGTTGGTTTTTTTCTTTTTTTTTCTTTTTCGAGACAGGGTTTCTCTGTGTAGTCCTGGCTGTCCTGGAAGTCACTCTGTAGACTAGGCTGGTCTTGAACTTAGAAATCTGCCTGCCTCTGCCTCACAAGTGCTGGGATTACAGGCATGTGCCACCACGCCCGGCTATTTTTTGCTCTTTTTAAAAATGTCTCTCCAGAGCTTTTTGTTGGGTGGACGTGTTTATTTCTATTTAGTTCTTAGAACTGATTGTATATTCATAATTTCTTCTTTCACTCATTCATCATTCAGTAATGGATTTTTCAGTGTCCCATGACTTTAAATATTTAGTGAAGATTTGTTTGTTGTCAATTTTGTTTCAGTACATTATGGTACAATAGTATTACATAGGCTTCCACTCTGATTAGTGAAGATGTTTGTGTGCCTCGAGTTGTGGTCTAGTTAAGAGAACATTTGTGTGTAGCTGAGCAGAAGGTACATTTTTAGGTGGTTGGGTGGAACATTCTGGACATATTTGTTAAGTCCATTTGATGTATGATGTTATTTAATCCTAATGTTTCTCTGCTTATTTGTTAGTGTACATCTGTTTAGGATAGTGATGCCTTCTGGGTTAACTGATACCTTGCTTAGAATGAAGAGTACTGTTTTCTCTTTTCTGATTGGTTTTAATTTGAAGTGAGTTTTGTCAGTGGTGACACCTGCTCTCTTCCTGGCCCCATCTGACTAGTTATTTTGTTCATCTTTCTATTCTAGGTATTAAATTCTATTTTACTCTAGGTTACTAAAGATGTGCTGCTTCTAAGGACAGATGGATTTTGTTTCTTGATCCATTCAGCTAGCCTGTGTCTTTGATGGGAGAATTGAATTCACAGTTGTTTAAACTTATTATTGAATGGTGTGTTGACAACAGACATTGTTGCCTTTTGATATTACACACTCAGTGGTACTTTGTGTTTTAATAATTTTATATTCACATTTCAAAATTTTATCTATTCTAATTCCTCTTTTCAGTCCCACACAGACAAAAGGATGTGATGTAGAGATTCATGGGAAAACAGTGATGCCTGAACAAAAAGTAGGAAGTAGACACTAAGTACCCTCAGGAAGACTGATCAATAAATAAATATACTAAGGATAATGGCATTCAAGCTCTTCACTAGATAAGGAATGATGAATATAAAAACAATGGTGATAATTTTTCATTTATTTATACTGTGATTCCTTTCCCCCTATCAACTATTAGTCTATATACTGGGTATCCTGGCCATTTGTACTTGGAATGCTTTGCTTCAGGCTCTTCTGATTTTCAAAGCTCCCACAGAGAAATCATCTGTTAATTCTGTTGAGTTATTCTTTATATGTGACTTTTGGTTCTTCATTTGCAGCTTTCAATACTCTATTTTATGCCATTGAGGCTTTCTTTTCTGACCTATTTGTTGCCCTATATGCTTCTTGCATATGTGTGGGTATGTCTTTCCTTAGTTTGTGTGGGGGGGGGGCAATTTTTCTTTTCAAAAGCATTGTCCATACCACTGACATGGGATTCTTCTCTGTTATCCATAATTCTATAGTTTGGTCTTTTCATGATGTCTTACATTTCCTGTATGATTTTTGCTTTGTTGTGTTTTGTTTTTTTCATTATCCTACTGATTTGGTCTAGATTAGTGGTTATTAGCCTTCCTAATATTGAGGTCTATCCTGTCCCCACTATAATTGTAGCCATTTTGTTCTAGGCCTGCTAAATATTACATATTGTTGTTGTAATACACCTGGCATTCACTGAAATAAAAAATAAAGGACTCATAGCAAGGTCATGTGGATCACATATCCTGTTCTGCATGAGGTGTGTTAATTTTAAGAAATTCCACAAAGCTTTACATTGGACCCACCAAATTAAAGGTCAATATAAACTGCTGTGTCTAAAATGGCATGAATCAGAGCAACCTACTGGGCAACACTTCCTGAACGTGCATGTAAGCTCACTGTGGTTTGTGCAGTTTTAGCCTTTATAAGCTGACAGAGAAAGATGTTTGTGGTCATGGCTCAGTCCCCAAATTTTGAGCTGTGGCCCTGATTTATCAGTCGAACATTGTGTGTTCAACAGTCCATCCTTGCCTGAGATTAGAGCTTCTGTGGTTTGTGAGGCAACTCTTAGATCCCAAACATTAATGCTAAAATATTTATTACATTTCACTATGTTGTGGTATCATACAACCATAAAATTATTTATGCTGCCACTTCATAACTAATTTTGCTACTGTAATGAACCATAATGTAAATATTTAGGGAGATATATGCCAAAGGGATTACATCCATCAGGTTGAGAACTGTAGATATAGTCCCTGTCTGTGAATCCTGATATTGTGTCTCTGTATACTATCTGAAGACAGGCACTATGTTTTCCTTATTTCTCTCAATTATATTTTATTTGATATAAGTATACAGATATGACTTGTCTCTCTTTTATGGAACATTCATTTGTTTGTCATTGTAATTTTGTTGAAAAACTTCCCTTGAATAAGCAATGTATACCAAGGTACTTTCTACACTTTACCTATTTTCTGTACCTGTGACTGAAGCCTTTTGTTTCCATAAATGGTGTCTGCTACTTCATGTACCTCACAGATTATGCCTATATATTATCACTATTTTACCAAGGCAAAATTTTATTTCTAATCTCTACATAATTTACATAATCTCTAAATGTAGGCCTTCTCTCCCAAAATTAAAATTCCTGTTTCACACACTGCACTGATTAAAGAATAAACATTTATTGCCTTTGTTTGATACCAACTATGGCAGGGAAACCTACATAATATAAGGTATTTTTAAGTTCTAGTATTGTCCCCGAAAGAGGACACTTACTTGTACTTTTCAAGCTATGAAGAATTCCTTCCTATACTTGATTTACAATTTTTTGTGAGAAATCTATATAGAATTTTAATTCAATTAAATTAAATGAACATGGGTTTTGTTTACCTTTTCTTTTTTCCCCTTTTTTTAATTGAATATCGTCTTCATTTACATTGTCAATGGTAAAACCTTTCCCAATTTACCCCCGCCCCTAAGATCCCCAACCCCTCCTCCCTCCCCCTGCCTCCATGTATATTGCCCCTCCACCTAACACACTCCCCCCTCCCCCCTCCTTGGTTTCCACCTAACACACTCCTC